>NC_141018.1:37298810-37738618 GCF_052327205.1 Somniosus microcephalus
GCTTTTCGTGATTTGTGTATTTAACTTGCAAACAACCTGGGACCCTTGTGATCTATTTAGCTGTACTTATAAACTGTTTTGTATTTTTCCTTTCCATTCTCCAATGCACCTTATTGCACCAGTCTGTATAAATATCTTGGCAGGCCTCCTTTTCCAGAGCCTATATTTTTTTGCCCTTGAGCATTACACTGATTGTGTGAGAGGGACGCGGAGTGACTCGCCCCTCCAGTTTCACTTCTCTTTCTGTGGGTGGGTAGCCAGCCAACTCACTGCCCCAAACCAAGGCGACCAAACCACTTTGTTTGACCCTACACCACATCATTGTAAGGCAAGCCTCTGCACCACCTTCTGCCACAGGAGGGGACATTTCAGATAACATTTAAGTTAAAGGCAAGTTTGGTCTTGTGCTCATCCAAAACTCTGGTGCTCATATCTTAACTCGCTCCAGGTCTCGTTCGTCCATTCTTAGGCAGTCCCTCAGAACCGAGGATGCTTTGCTTCCACACTAAAAATGAGTTCTCAGGTGACTGATGAGTCCAATGCGGGACCTACAGTCTCTGTCACAGGTGGGGCAGACGGTGGTTGAAGGGGCGGGTGGGTGGGGTGCTTAGGTTGACGTGCGCTCCATCCGCTGTTTGCGCTTGGCTTCCGCTTGCTCCCGGCGAAGAGACTCGAGGTATTCGGCGCCTTCCCGGATGCTTCTCCTCCACTTTGTGTGGTCTTGGGCCAGGGATTCCCAGGTGTCAGTGGGATGTTACACTTTTTCAAGGAGGCTTTGAGGGTGTCCTTGAAGCGTTTCCTCTGCCCACCTGGGGTTCTCTTGCCGTGCCGGAGCTCCGAGTAGAGCGCTTGTTTTGGGAGTCTCGTATCGGGCATGCAGACGATGTGACCCGTCCATCAGAGCTGATCGAGCGTGGTCAAAGCTTCGATGCTGGGGATGTTGGCCTGAGCGAGAACACTGACGCTGGTGCGCCTATCCTGCCAATGGATTTGCAGGATCTTGCGGAGGCAGCGTTGGTGGTACCTCTCCAGTGCTTTGAGGTGCCTGCTGTACATGGTCCACATTACCCCTGTGGTCGCTGACTCCTGGTCCGACAACGTTTCAATTTTAAAATCCTCATCCTTGTTTTCAAATCCCTCCATGGCCTCGTCCCCTCCCTATCTCTGTAACTTCCTCCAGCCCTGTAAACCTTCGAGATCTCTGCGCTGCTCCAATTCTGGCCTCTTGAGCATCCCTGATTTTAATCGGTCCACCATTGGCGGCCGTGCCTTCAGCTGCCTGGGCCCTAAGCTCTGAATTCCCTCCCTAAACCGCTCTGCCTCTCTCCCCTTTAAGATGCTCCTTAAAACCCACCTCTTTGACCAAGCTTTTGGTCACCTGCCCTAATATCTCCTTGTGTGGCTCAGTGTCAACAATGTTTTTATTGATATCGCTCTTGGATGAGACGTTAAACCGAAGTCCCGTCTGCTCTCTCAGGTGGATGTAAAAGATCCCACGGCCACTATTTTGAAGAAGAGCAGTGGAGTTATCCCCAGTGTCCTGGAGCCAATATTTATCCCTCTACCAACATCACTAAAACAGATTATTTGGTCATTATCACATTGCTGTTTGTGGGAGCTTGCTGTGCGCAAATTGGCTGCCGCGTTTCCTACATTACAACAGCGACCACACTTCAAAAAGTACTTCATTGGCTGTAAAGCGCTTTGGGACGTCCGGTGGTCGTGAAAGGCGCTATAGAAATGCAAGTCTTTCTTTTTTTTTTGCATGTGCGAATGTCAGGTGAGGACAGGACCGGACTGCAGTAACCCCCCCCCCCCGCCCCCCACCATGCTAGATTTGCCCGCCCACACTCACTGTCTCGGCTCTGGGATGGAGAACGGCCCCTTGGGGTTGTAAGGCCTCCCTGTGTCAGTGAAACTGTGTATCCCAGCATAAATCAGCACTTTTGGGAGAGGAGAGAGAGGTTCGGAGGGGGTTGGTTGGAGAACAGTTCTATCACGTATTAAACCCACAAGGAGCATCTCACTCCCATCCCTACATCAACACTAAACTTAATGCCGAAACAGATTTGTTGCTTCAAATTAATAAAAAAAATATATATTTTATTTGGCAGCACAATCCAGGATTCAGTTCTACTAGATTAATATTTAATTCTTAATTTATACATAATACGAAGGCCCAATCCATGCTGCTGCCACAGGACTATTAGCGAAGACCTTTCGCATTATAAATGGGGTTTAAACCTTCTTCCTTTCTCAGCCAAAGTGTATGCAGAACCCCAGGCTCTTATATACATGGGCAAAATTGTCATCTTTTATGTGCTTTGTTGCATACTTTGTTATATATTTAGATCTTTTCGACCCTTCTTTACTCTAGATTTTATAGATGAGCCCAACTCCCAGTGCCTTCACGGGTGTCTCCATTGACCTTACTGTTTAGGTGAATGTTTGGTAATATGCCCAGGATAACACACAGAAGACCCTGTCTGTTCATTATTTTTAAGCTCCTGGAATTATTCCCATACTTCAACTGAATCTTTCTTCAGTCCGTGATAAGTAATAGAGTATCATATCAGATCTCACAGATTTAGATTGCGAAGCAAAAATTATTTAAAGAAGCAATCAACATGTGACTTATGTAACACACACACACACACGCACACACCCAACACACTCAACATAAACACACCCAACACACACAACACACACACCCAACACACTCAACATAAACACACCCAACACACACAACACACACACCCAACACACTCAACATAAACACACCCAACACACACACCCAACACACTCAACATAAACACACCCAACACACACAACACACACACCCAACACACTCAACATAAACACACCCAACACACACAACACACACACCCAACACACTCAACATAAACACACCCAACACACACAACACACACACCCAACACACTCAACATAAACACACCCAACACACACAACACACACACCCAACACACTCAACATAAACACACCCAACACACACAACACACACACCCAACACACTCAACATAAACACACCCAACACACACAACACACACACCCAACACACTCAACATAAACACACCCAACACACACAACACACACACCCAACACACTCAACATAAACACACCCAACACACACAACACACACACCCAACACACTCAACATAAACACACCCAACACACACAACACACACACCCAACACACTCAACATAAACACACCCAACACACACAACACACACACCCAACACACTCAACATAAACACACCCAACACACACACACACACTCACACACCCACTCACACTCACACACACACCCAACACACCCAACACACACACACACCCAACACACACTCACACACTCACACACCCAACACACATGCACACACTCACACACCCACTCATACACTCACACACACACACCCAACACACACAACACACACACCCAACACACTCAACATAAACACACCCAACACACACGCACACACTCACACACCCACTCACACTCACACACACACCCAACACACCCAACACACTCAACATAAACACACCCAACACACACACACCCAACACACACTCACACACTCACACACCCAACACACATGCACACACTCACACACCCACTCATACACTCACACACACACACCCAACACACTCAACATAAACACACCCAACACACACAACACACCCACCCAACACACTCAACATAAACACACCCAACACACACCCACACACACACACACAACACACTCAACATAAACACACCCAACACACCCAACACACACTCACACACCCACTCATACACTCACACACACACATTCACATACACACCCAACACACACACCCAACACATACAAAGACACCCACACACACAATAGATTATCCATCATCGATCTCCCCAAATGAGAAAACAAAAAGTTGCAATCCTGTTAGGAATAACTTCTATATACACAGTAAGTAACTCTCCTTCTTGCCTCAGTTATGAACTTGTGATGAAATAACTGTGTTCTGATATTTGTACTTGTACTTGTAATGTCTGGAATGTTCCACCGGGGGGAACCACTAATGCTCCTCCCTGGCCCCGCCCCTCTTCTGGTATGTTCTACCAAGGGCTCGGTCGATGATGAACTCTGTTAACTCTGCCATGATTCTTACTTAATAAAAGGCTTCAGTCTTAAGCTTTAACTTCATGGATTCGGGCAGTTATTTGGCACATCAATTTTATTAAGTAACAACTTTTGGAAGATGGATCGATTTTTGAAACCAGAGCGTCTGGCTATCGATCCCCATTCGGCAGATGCGTCGAAGAAATTTACGCATTGGCTCTGATGTTTTGAACACTTCATCGCATCATCGACCGATCCGACGGTTAACAAGTTGGGTCTTCTAACCAACTTGGTAAGTCATCAAACTTACTCTATAATTGAAGATATTACTACATATGAAGAGGCCCTCGCAGCTCTTAAAGCCCAGTACCTTAAGTCGGTTAACGAAGTATACGCCAGGTATCTCCTGTCTACTCGCAGGCAATTACCCGAGGAATCTCTGGACGATTTCCTGCAGGACCTTAAGGCTTTGGCTAAGGGTTGCAACTACAAGGCTGTCTCTGCCATAGTGTATCAGGAAGAAGCCATCCGCAATTCTTTCATATCTGGCCTCCGATCTAATTATATTAGACAGAGACTCCTCGAGAACGACTCGTTAGTTTTAAAAACGGTCGTCGCTGCTGCTCGATCGTTAGATGTAGCCCAGAAGAATTCAGAAGTGTATGCATCAGCCCATGCATCTCTCTCAGCCTCGTGTGTTCCGAGTATGGAGGCATCCATAACACCAATGGAGCCCCCACTTAATCCTATTGTTGTGGCTGTGCCCCATGGGTCTAAGTGTTATTTTTGTGGCCAATCTAAACACCCCAGGCAAAGTTGCCCAGCCAGAGAGGCTACCTGTTTTAAATGTAAGAAACGGGGACATTTTAGTAAAGTGTGTAAGGGTAATCCTGTACCCGATGTCTTCTCTGCTGCCGCCTATCGTTTTACTCTAGCCTCGGCTACGGTTGACCAGACCATACCGTGTTCCTTGTCAAAATCTATGATGGACATTAAGATTAATGGTCGTCCTACTGGGTGTTTGATAGACTGTGGCAGTACTGAAAGTTTTATACACCCCAACCTTGTTAACTCCTGTTCATTGAAGGTGTATCCTACTCGAAGTGAAATTGTGATGGCATCCAAATCCCTTACTTCGGAGGTAACTGGATATTGTAAAGTCACATTGACCGTTAAGGATACGGAGTATAAGGACTTTAAACTCCTCATATTACCTCAGTTGTGTGTGAACTTAATATTAGGCTTGGACTTCCAGTGTCAGCATGAGAGCGTTACCCTTAAGTATGGTGGATCTCAGCCTCCACTCACAGTCTGCGGCCTTTCTACTTTAAACGTAAGTCCGCCTTCTTTGTTTGCGAACCTTGCTCCTAATTGTAGACCTATAGCGACTAAGAGTCGACGGTATAGTTCAGAAGATAAAACATTTATAAAAGAGGAAGTGGAAAGGCTTCAACGGGAGGGAATCATCGAACACAGTGGTAGCCCGTGGCGTGCCCAGGTGGTGGTGGTTAAAACTAATGAGAAGAAAAGACTTGTGGTCGATTATAGCCAGACTATAAACTTGTATACCCAATTAGACGCCTATCCTTTGCCTCGTATTTCTGAGATGGTGAACCAGATAGCTCAGTACCGCGTGTTCTCCACCATTGATTTAAAGTCTGCCTACCATCAACTCCCCATCAAAATAGAAGACCGACCTTATACGGCCTTCGAAGCTAATGGGCGCCTGTACCAATTCCTTCGGGTGCCCTTTGGAGTGACGAATGGGGTATCCGTCTTCCAACGGGAGATGGATCGTATGGTGGATGAATACGCGTTGGAAACAACATTCCCGTACCTGGACAATGTTACCATCTGTGGGCGTGACCAACGGGAGCATGATCAAAATCTCGCGAAGTTCCTAGAGACTGCAAAGAGGTTAAACCTGACCTACAACGAAAACAAGTGTACCTTCAATACTACACGTTTGTGTATTCTTGGTTGCGTTGTGGAGAATGGGGTAATCGGGCCAGACCCTGAAAGATTACGCCTACTTAAGGAATTACCTTTACCTCACACTGTAAAAGCCTTAAGAAGGTGTCTGGGATTCTTCTCGTACTATGCCCAGTGGGTGGCTAGCTACTCAGATAAAGTCCGACCTCTTATTAAGTCGACGTCTTTTCCGCTATCGGCGGAAGCTCAGGAGGCTTTCCTTAATATCAAACGGGACATTGAGAAGGCAGTGGTATGTGCCGTGGATGAGAAGATCCCATTTCAAGTGGAAAGTGATGCATCTGATTTTGCGTTGGCAGCAACTCTTAACCAAGCTGGTAGACCAGTAGCTTTCTTCTCTCGTACATTGCAAGGACCAGAAGTTCGACATTCTTCAGTGGAAAAGGAGGCACAGGCAATTATTGAAGCAGTCAGGTATTGGAGACATTATCTCGCTGGCCAACGTTTTACGCTCATTACTGACCAGCGATCTGTGGCCTTTATGTTCAACACTAAGCAGAGAGGCAAGATCAAAAATGATAAGATTTTAAGATGGCGAATAGAACTGTCAACATATGACTATGATATTCAGTACAGGCCTGGAGTATTTAATGAGCCATCGGATGCTTTGTCACGAGGAGTATGTGCTAGTCTAGGTACAGATAAGCTTCAAAGTCTCCACGACGCACTCTGCCACCCTGGGGTTACCAGAATGAACCACTTCATTAAGTCCCACAATCTACCCTACTCTATTGAGGAGGTCC
Source organism: Somniosus microcephalus (assembly GCF_052327205.1). Lineage (NCBI taxonomy): Eukaryota > Metazoa > Chordata > Chondrichthyes > Squaliformes > Somniosidae > Somniosus > Somniosus microcephalus. The sequence goes on from NC_141018.1 coordinate 37,305,662, forward strand.
GGACAATGACCAGAACCTGTCATGTTTGTGCTGAATGCAAACCCCGCTTCTATAAGCCGTCCGAGCCAGCTCATCTTATTAAAGCAACTCGACCATTTGAGCGTTTGAGTCTCGATTTTAAAGGTCCCCTTCCATCGAGCGACTGTAATGTCTATTTTCTTAATATTATAGACAAGTACTCTCGGTTCCCTTTTGTTATCCCCTGTCCGGATGTGACTAGTGCTGTTGTAATTAAATGCCTCTGCCAACTGTTTTCCTTGTTCGGCATGCCTAACTATATACATAGTGATAGGGGTTCTTCCTTTATGAGCGAAGAATTACGACAGTTTTTGCTATCGAAGGGGATTGCAACGAGTAGAACTACCAGCTATAACCCTCGTGGTAATGGGCAGGTCGAGAAAGAAAATGCGACAGTGTGGAAGGCTATCGTACTGTCTCTGAAGTCACGAGGCCTGCCGACCTCTCGCTGGCAGGATGTCCTGCCAGACGTGCTGCATTCCATAAGGTCTCTTTTGTGTACAGCGACGAATGCCACCCCTCATGAAAGGATGTTTAGTTTTCCAAGAAAAGCTACTAATGGAGTATCGTTACCCACATGGTTGACGACCACGGGCCCTGTGTTGTTGCGCAGACATGTGAGAGGCCACAAGACTGGTGGAGGAAGTACAACTCCTCCATGCTAATCCCCAGTATGCGTATATTCAATATTCGGATGGGCGAGAGGATACGGTCTCTATTAAAGATCTTGCACCTGCTGGAGCTCGAAAAGAGTTCGACTCTGAGAGTAGAGTTTTCAATCGTGGTATTGGACCTTCAGAGACACAAACCCTCAGTGTGGAAAATACTGATGATTCTGGGAATTCGAATGAACCGGAGTTAGTACTCCGGGAGGAGCCTCAGCAAGAGTTACGTCATTCCCAGAGGATTATCAGACCTCCTGACAGACTGAATCTATAGCAGGGGGTGAATGTGATGAAATAACTGTGTTCTGATATTTGTACTTGTACTTGTAATGTCTGGAATGTTCTTCCGGGGGGAACCACTAATGCTCCTCCCTGGCCCCGCCCCTCTTCTGGTATGTTCTACCAAGGGCTCGGTCCATGATGAACTCTGTTAACTCTGCCATGATTCTTAATAAAAGGCTTCAGTCTTAAGCTTTAACTTCACGGATTCGGGCAGTTATTTGGCACATCAGAACTACAGGAGCTAGCAAAATCTATCCGCCTTTTGGTGAAGATTTCAGTTTATTTGACTCGATTGATTCCTGGGATGAGAGGGCTGTCCTATGAGGAAAGATTGAGTAGAATGGGCCGATACTCTCTGGAGTTTAGAAGACTGAGAGGTGATCTCATTGAAACATACAAGATTCTGAGGGGGATTGACAGGGTAGATGCTGAGAGGTTGTTTCCCTGGCTGGAGTATCTAGAACTAGGGGGCACAGTCTCAGGATAAGGGATCGGCCATTTAGGACTGAAGTGAGGAGGAATTTCTTCACTCAGAGGGTTGTGAATCTTTGGAATTCTCTGCCCCAGAAGGCTGTGGATGCTGAGTCCTTGAGTATATTCAAGACAGAGATCGATAGATTTTTGGACTCTAGGGGAATCAAGGGATATGGAGATCGGGCGGGAAAGTGGAGTTGAGGTCAATGATCAGCCATGATCTTACTGAATGGCAGAGCAGGCTCGAGGGGCCGAATGGCCAACTCCTGCCCTATTTCTTATGTTCTTATGACTCAGCTCCAGTCAAAGGACGTTTCTCAATTTGCCTCTTTTTATACACCTTGACCTAAGCTAGTTTGAAATTCCTAATTGTCAACCTCATTCAAAACATAACAAACTGGCATATCCCTAACAGAACCAATCAAAAAGTGTGTACAATTTGAAATCATGCATTATCATAGAATCATAGAAATTTATAGCACGAAGGAGGCCATTCGGCCCGTCTTGTCTGTGCCGGCCGACACGGGACTTCCTCTCAAGCCTGTTACCAAGGGGATAACAATGTCAAACTTTGGAATATGTGTAATGATCTAGGCTAGAACGGAACTTCATAAAACGCAGCTGTTGTGCCTCAGTTAAAGGGACAGCTACCAGACCAAAACAAAACAGACATATTTCATGTTCATCAGATACTTGTCCATGTATAAATGAACTCACTTGGCCACAGCACTCTGGAATTGGACATTCCAAGCTCATTGATTGGGATAGATGGACAACTCTTTGTACCTTTTCAGTGTTAAGCAGGGCTCTGGGGAAAGAGCAGGGGAGTGGGATTAATTGGATAACTCCTTCAAAGAGCCAGCACATGCATGGTGGGCCGAATGGCCTCATTCTGTGCCGTAAAATCCTATGATTCTGTGACCCTCATCACATTTAAAAAGTACTTGGATATACACTTGAATTGCCGTAACCTACAGGGCTATGGACCAAGTGCTGAAAAGTGGGATTAGGGTGGAAGCTTTTTGTCGGCCGGCACGGACAAGATGGGCTGAATGGCCGCCTTCTGTGCTGTAAATTTCTATGATTCTATGAGCTCCTGGGTGGCAGAGACCATAGCTCTACAGCTTTTTGTCGGGTCAGGTTTTATACTTATCAATGTGAGGGATGTTCGTGCTTGGAGAACTTTCCAATTTCAGGCAACAAGTGTCAAAATCAAACAGTCCCAACTCAGGCTTAACACAGCCAGCTGCAGAGTAAAGCTCCCTCTATTCTTCCACAGGCACTCTCACCTGTGACTCAGCAGGTTGGGGGTTCAAGCCCCACTCCAGGACTTGAGCACATAATCTAGGCTGATGCTTCATTTCAGTATTGCTGGAAATTCAGAGGAGACGTTAAACCAAGACTCCGACCTCCCTGTTCAGGTGGATGTTAAAGATCCCAGATCTCAGTCGAGCATGGAGTTCCCCGAGTGTCCTGGCTAACTATCTCCCTCAGCCAGCACCACCAAAACTGGCGATTCATCTCATTTGTTGTTTGTGGGATCTTGCTGTGCACCGATTGGCTGCAGGGTTTGCCTATATAACAGTACCTCAAATTTAATTCATATAGATGCTATATAAATGCAATTTATTTTTTCTTTCTTAGGATCAGCTGCAATTTGGGGGCTGGAAATAAGGGGATTCAATTTATTTTCTCCATGGATCATGCCCCTCTTCCCCTCTGCTCCAAATCTTGCAGTCACCCCTTGTGCTCCTCCGCCACCGCCCCCCCCCCCGCCACTCCCCCACCGCCCCCCATCCAACTCTTCATACTTGTGCTTTTGGCTTCAGCTGCTTTTTGTCCTATTTTTCGGGATGAATATTGTAGTGATTGCAATTGCCTTGGGGTATATCTGCTGCATCTGATGTTCAGATCTGAAGTGGCTTTTCTTCCTGCTGTTCCATTTAACCTTCATCACTTCTTAGCATGTTAAACTTGCAGTGTGCGTTTTAAAATCTGAGGCAACTCATCCGTTCCTCACTAGAGAGAAGTATTTAGCCTGCAGGCTACATTGTAGAATCTGTAACCATGTGGCTCAAGCAGAAGCTTCACTGCCTTTCATTCCTTTCTTGGGAGCCTTGTTTTTTTTTAAGGCACCATCATAAGACGCAGAAGAAACTGAACGGATGCTAGCAGTAAACAAAAAAGCTGAATGGGTAACGACTACATTTTTCTAAAATGAAAATTTCTTCCGTCACTGGAACCCATCTCAAAGAGCTTCTGTGAAAGTCATTCACGATAGTTGGCGGGGGGGGGGGTCGACTGGCAAACAATCGGCAAAAAAATCGTGGGGGCAAATGAGGAGAGTTTCCTTTTACGCAGCGAGTTGTTGCGATCTGGAATGCGCTGCCTGAAAGGATGGTGGAAGCAGATTCAATAATAACTTTCAAAAGGGAATTAGATACCACAGGGAGTGATTGAAGCGAATAGTATAGATGCATTGAAGGGGAGGCTGGACAAGCATCTGAGGGAGAGGGGAATCGAGGGTTACACTGATAGAGTTAGATGAGGAAAGACGGGAGGAGGCTCAAGTGGAGCATAAACGCCGGCATGGACTGGTTGGCCCGAATGGCCTGTTTCTGTGCCGTATATCCGATGTAATCCTGTGTAATAAATACTTGACAAGGAGAAATTCGCAGGACTATGGGGGAAGGAGCAGGGGGGAGTGGGACTAATTGGGATCTTTCAAAGAGCCGGCACAGGCACGATGGGCCGAATGGGTTCCTTCCGTGCCGTATCATTCTACGATTTTAACTTTTGGGTGGCTGACCGGAGCAGCACGCCAGCAGCCCGCCCGTTCCGCCAGCCAAGTGGCCAGAGCTAATTTGAGGCCCGGAACTCATTTCAATAGAACCGGCGAGCTGCTGGCACTGAATGGGTGTCCCGAGCCAGGCCTATGTTGGTCGTCACGGAGGCAGCCGACCGGCAGCAAGGTAAACCCAGGGATGGTGGGGTGGGGGAATCACGATCATGGAGCGGGGAGCCGAGGGTCACCCTGCTCCCCCCTGGCCACGCAATAATCATTACAAACTTACCCCTCCTGGGCCTCTTCGGCTCCATCGCCGGTGAACCTGGTTGCAGAGTGCACGGCGCAAGCTGCAACCAGCTCTGCCCGAGAATGGCAAGCGGGGTCCTATGGATGCCCTATTTGCATATTGAAAGGGCTGACACTCTGAAACAGGCAGGCGTCTCAGCTTCCCAGTGGCAGGTCTCTGTCGAAGTGGCAGAGGGCCGATTGTCAGTGGTCAAAAGGAAGAAAAGAAAGAACTCCTGTTTATTGAGCGTCTTTCATGAACTCAGGGGGTTGGATTTTGTGAATGGAGGTGAGTTGGAGGCGGGACAGCTGCTTGTCGTGTCAATGTCTCACCTCCATCCTTGCCTGACCAACCAGAGGGATTTTCCCCTGATTGACCTTGTTAAGCCTGCCCTGTGGGCTCAGCAGGCCAATTAGGGAGGCAGTCACTGACAGATCATGTCAACGTCTGACGTGCTATCTGTCAAGACTTCTTCAAAGAATAAATGTCAGCGTTTGACAGCTCTGTGAAGCTCTGTGAAGCTGTCAAATACTGACATTCTCTTTAGTTTGATGAGTCCTTGTGTTGAGGACTCATCAAACCTTTCAAATTTGTAAATTTCACATGTCTGTAGGATCGGAGGTTCCAACAACCAGTCTGTGAAATTGACAAGCAGGATTTCAGCTCTCCCGATCCACCGCGGCTAAAGGCTGTATGAAAAAAACAAGATAAGTGAACACTTTTTTAAACTTCTCACTCACCTTGCATACTTACCACTCCACACTTGCACCCATCACTCACCTCTACACCTTACTTCCAGGTGCCTCCGACCGCTGCAGACCTCCTCCACGTCTCCTCCAACCCGGCGGGGTTCTCAGAGGTCGGGAAGCCTTTACCTGTGAAGGTAAAATGGCACTAATCCTTTTTTCTGCCTGTTAACTACCTGTTAACAGGCAGTTAAAAGGATTAAATGCCTTTCCCGCCTCCAGGAGACGGGACCCGAAGCAGCACATCCTCCCGCCTCCTGGCAAAGGGGCACGGAGGCGGGATGGGGGCGGGTTTGCCATCTGCCCCCACTTTCTCCGATTTTACTGGCTGTCCGGCCTCCATGCCCACCTCCTCGAGGCTTGAAAAATCCAGCCCAGGGTGTCATAGTGTCATAGGGGGCAATTTTCCCAACCCCGAGGAGGCAGGTTTGGAGGTGGGACAGTTGGCAAAATGGCAAAAACTGAGGGCGGGTCTCCGCGCAATTTTGCCGGAGGCGGGTTTGATGGGTGTGATTTGGTCCTGCCTCCATCAGTCGGGAGAGGTAGTTAAGACCCTTAACTAGTAGTTAAGGGCCTCTATAATCCCATTTTGACAGGCCTTCGCTATTTTACCACATTTTCAGCGTGTTGCACGACCCTCCTAAACCATGCCAGCTAACCCTGGTGGGTTGACAAGTGGGTGGCCTCCTCATAGCTGCAGCTCCACCATTAAAACGGAGCTTTCATCAGGGAGCAGTTGCAGGTGGCAGAACTTTTCTTCCAAAGGTCTTTCAACACTTTTAGCAGGCCTACTGAAGTGGGAGGTGCTGCAGCTTCCATCTCAACTGTGGGACCTCCTTGGAAGACACTCTCCCCGCTTGGACTGAGCGCTTCCCCAACGGAGGTATCTGCCAGCAGCATGGGAACCATTTATTTCCTGTCACCATGGACCTCAGATTCGGATGAGGAGCAGCCACGGCAGCAGCAGAACCAGGCTGCTCAGCAGCAACAGCAGCAGGAGCCCCAACCTCCTGCTCACCCACCTGATGCTGCACAGGGCAGAAGGCACCAGCGCATGGAAGCACGTCGTGCAAGGAATGCACTCATCCTGGCCAGATTTGCATAGGTTGCCCATTGTGGCACATGTGCTTGGCTCCTTCTTAACACATGATAGACAATGGACATGACTCTCTGGCCTCCTTTCACTCTGACCACCAACCTGACCACGCAAGTGTCGCGGAGCCCGCAATGTGGTGCTGCCCAAGCTGAAATAACAGATGCCATGACGCCAACAGTTTGCCATCACCTAATTTTAATACATTCACACAGGGATGGCATCTCATCAATAAACAGAAACAATCACCCAATCTGCACACAGATCTGGAGGTTATATCCCTTGCCAGCTGGACCCACACAGCCTTGGTTTCTGTGAGGAGGACGCAAAGAGGCTGTAGCGAGATATAGCTAGGTTGACTGAGTGGGCAAGAACATGGCAAATGGAATACAATGTGGGGAAGTGTGAAGTTATCCACTTCGGTAGGAAAAACAAAACAGCCGAATATTTTTTGAATGTTGAGAGACTGGTATGGTGAGCAAATGGTGTGTTAGCTTTTGTTACAAAGGGATTAGAGTATAAGAGTAAAGAAGTCTTACTATAATTATACAGGGCATTGGTGAGGCCATACCTGGAGTACTGTGTACAGTTCTGGTCACCTTAACTAAGGAAAGACATACTTGCCATAGAGGGAGTGCAGCGAAGGTTCGCTAGACTGGTTCCTGGGATGAGGGGATTGCCCGATGAGGAGAGATTGAGTAGACTAGGCCTATATTCCCTAGCGTTTAGAAGAATGAGAGGTGATCTCATTGAAACATACAAGGGGCTTGACAGGGTTAATGCTGAGAAAATGTTTCTCCTGGCTGGGGAGTCTAGAACACGGGGTCACAGTCTCAGAATAAGGGGTCGGCCATTTAGGACTGAGATGAGGAGAAATTTCTTCACTCAGAGGGCGGTGAATCTTTGGAATTCTCTGCCCCAGAGGGCTGTGGATGCTGAGTCTTTGAATATATTCAAGGTAGGAGGTTGATAAATTTTTGTGAATTAAGGAATATGGGGATAGTGCAGGAAGCTGGAGTTGTGGTAGAAGATCAGCCATGATCTAATTGAATGGAAGAGCAGGCTTGAAGGGCCAAATGGCCGACTCCTGCTCCTATTTCTTATGTTCTTATGTTCTAAATAATGTTTACAGAAGTTTCCGTTCCCCCCTACCTCCCCCCAAAGAAGTTGTTGGTTAAGGACTTGTTAAAGGCAGATCAAGAGAAACATATGCAGCATTATGTAGGGAGTAGGGGGAAGAAATCTTGTGTGAGCTAATTGTACAAAGGAAGGGCAAGGTTATGAAGCTTCACTGACAAGAAGTGAGTAGTGCCTCCATGTTTAGAAACCCCATGACATGGATGCAGTAGCCATTGCCAATTATCTGACAGTTCGAGAGGGGCATGGCCCGAGATCTCACAAGGCATTGGCGATGCACCACTCGAAACTAAGCCTTGGGCAGTGGGCCAGGCAAGTCAATTGCTTCTGGGATCTCCAGCACTACTGACCTTCCTTCATCCTCTGCTGCCTCATTTCCATCGTTAAATAATAGATGCAAAAAGTATCTCTGTTTTGTTTGTAAGGCATGAGGGAGAGCCTTGCTGCTGCTTGCCCATCACTGCCTCTGCAACTGACTGTGAGGTAGGCTGCCCTGTAATAAAACCTCACTGCCTTACAAATACCACGCCTCAGCACATTCTGCTTCTCAGTTCAAAATGCAAACAAGTGATTTGAAGTAATTGAAAGGAGCGGAGCACTCAGCACCAGTACAGTGCAAAAGGTCTTAGTCCGTGGTTTAACGCTCGATCAGCTCCGATGGACGGGTCACATTGTCCGCATGCCCGATACGAGACTCCCAAAACAAGCGCTCTACTCGGCGCTCCGACACGGCAAGAGAGCCCCAGATGGGCAGAGGAAACGCTTCAAGGACACCCTCAAAGCCTCCTTGAAAAAGTACAACATCCCCACCGACACCTGGGAATCCCTGGCCCAAGACCGCACAAAGTGGAGGAGAAGCATTCGGGAAGGCGCCGAACACCTCAAGTCTCTTCGCCGGGAGCAAGCGGAAGCCAAGCGCAGGCAGCGCAAGGAGCGCACGTCAACCCAAGCACCCCACCCACCCGCCCCTTCAACCACCGTCTGCCCCACCTGTGACGGAGACTGTGGGTCCCGCATTGGACTCATCAGTCACCTGAGAACTCATTTTTAATGTGGAAGCAAGTCATCCTCGGTTCCGAGGGACTGCCTAAGAAGAAGAAGTCCATTGTGCCCAGAGCCTTGTGATTTCTCACTCTTTAATGCCGATGAAATGGTGCATTGACTTTCCCTGTTTATGTGCTCAGGTCAGCCAGCCGTCATTTTAGTATTACTTCTAATTCCATGGTTTCATCAGTGGGGGGGCAAAACCAGCATCCTACGCTTTGCTGCTGCAGCCATTTCAATCACTGCAGCAGTACTCCGACATCGCAGCTTCATGGGCGCATGCTGCCGAGCGGGCCCCCGTATCCTGCGCGAGCTCTCTGGGACAGGTGTCCTCGCTGCGCACTGTACCAAATCTCTAGCCTTGAATCTCTGACTTGCTGTTCTTGTTGTTATCACAGTAACCAATAATTGCTGCTGCTGAGTGACACAGGCACAAACAATGGCCCCCCATGTTAATGGGGAGGCGGGGAGGGTGCGGGAGAGCTCGGTAGAGCGCGGAAAGGCCGAGGATGTGGAGGCCCTGCCAAAGGGGTAGCCCAAGGCTTCCTGGTGAGGCCCATAGAAGCACACCTGATCCTCCAGGCCCACAGAAAAACCTGAAAAATAAATTTAAAACTTATCTTTTGGGACTTGATGTAAGAAAACTACCAGGCACTTGGTCTAAGCGTTAAACAAAGCTTTAATCAACTGTTTTACAACATGGAGGTCTAGTTGTGTCCTTTACTAGTTCCTATTAAGAATGTCCTGCGCAAGCTGGGCCCGTGCCCAAGTATTTATACTCTCCCTGGACAGCGCCACCCGCAGGCCGCTCAGTATTATTTCATAAGTCTTTCTTTCATGAATGACTGATTCACGTCAGGACTCTTCTGGCTCAGGATCCGGCTTCCGGTTTGGCCCAGAGAGCGAGATTTGCATTGTGGCACTATAAATTTTAGTGAAGTTTATTCTTGCACATGTGTCTGTGGCTCTGGCTCTGTGCTCTGTGCCTTGGCGGCTGTGTGATTCTATGGTTATTCTGGGTTGAGTGGGCTGGCAGCAGGAGGACTACAGCTGAGCTCTGTGTACCTGGGCTAGCAATGGGAAAATTTAGCTAGGATTCCTGCTACTGTTTGCTGTCCAGTAACCCCTGCTGGGAAGTACATGTGCCAACATTGGGTGAGAACAGGATTGGGATTGGCTGGCATCCGTGGCTCAGTGTGTAACATTCCAGAGACTTGAGCATGACACTCCAGTATGATGCTGAGGGAGTGCCGCACTGTCGGAGGGGCAGTACTGAGGGAATGCCGCACTGTCGGAGGGGCAGTACTGAGGGAATGCCGCACTGTCGGAGGGGCAGTACTGAGGGAATGCTGCACTGTTGGAGGGGCAGTACTGAGGGAGCGCCGCACTGTCGGAGAGGCAGTACTGAGGGAGCGCCGCACTGTTGGAGAGGCAGTACTGAGGGAGCGCTGCACTGTCGGAGGGTCAGTACTGAGGGAGTGCCACACAGTCGGAGGGGCAGTACTGAGGGAGCGCCACACAGTCGGAGGGGCAGTACTGAGGGAGTGCTGCACTGTCGGAAGGGCAGTACTGAGTGAGTGCTGCTCTGTCGGAGGGGCAGTGCCGAGGGAGTGCCGCACTGTCGGAGGTGCCATCTTTCCTATGAGACGTTAAACCGAGGCCCCGTCTGCTCTCTCAGGTGGATGTAAAAGATCCCATGGCACTATTTCGAAGAAGAGCAGGGGGCGTTCTCCCCGGTGTCCTGGGGCCAATATTTATCCCTCAATCAACATCACTAAAAAACAGATGATCTGGGTCATTATCACATTGCTGTTTGTGGGAGCTTGCTGTGCGCAAATCGGCTGCTGCGTTTCCGACATTACAACAGTGACTACACTTCAAAAAGTGCTTCATTGGTTGTAAAGTGCTTTGGGAGGTCCCGAGGTCGTGAAAGGCGCTATATAAATGCAAGTCTTTTATGACAGAATATCTTGCCAGCATTTGCAAACATGAAGAATGGCCTCTTGTGTGAGTTACAGGAGGGTGGTTGGCACTCGCGGAGCTCTGCTACAGAAGCAGTCGGTGCCTTTGAGGAAATTGGGAGCAAACAAGTGTGAAAGAAAATTAAAAATAGAGATGGGATGATGAATATTTCACTTTTATATTACTGAGAAACCTGAGCAAGAAAGAATGGCTCTTGGATCTCATTCAAGGCTGTCCTCATTCATATGATTACATTTTAATTCAAGTATAGATGTAATAACAGAGACTGTGAAGTGACACAGCAAACAGTCCAAATTCAAACAGCTCCATAATGTAATAAAAAAGATTCTATTAAATTTAGGGAACTATTTTATAACTGTAATAAATGAGAGAGAAAAAACAAGCAGTGCATTAGATACTTCAATATTCTGCAGCAAGGTAGACTGTATTGATTGGGCGCTATTCCCAGGATTACATGCCTATTATTAGTGGAAGTGATTAATTTCAAAGAAATGTTTGTGGTTGCAAAGAAAGCTTGAATTAAGAAAATGCGGGGAATCCAGAAACAGCCAGGAAAGGAAGCTGTAGAATCCTCTGGGGTATAAATTCGTTGGTGCTCTGTTTCAATGGCGGGGGAGAGTGGGCCCAAACCAGGAGGCCCGAGTCGGGCCTGAAATTGGGCCTCGGGCCTCACTTACATTAACTGGGCCATCTGCTGGAGCCTGTCGTTTCTCCACCGGCCGCTCACCCATCTGAAGAAATGAATGTTGGGATGCTTGCTTCGCCTGCAGTGGCTCGAAGGCAAGTTCTGAAGGAGTGGGGGGGCGGGGCGTGGAGCACCAATGGGGCGTGGAGCACCAATGGGGGTTGGAGCACCAATGGGGGTTGGAGCACCAATGGGGGTTGGAGCACCAATGGGGCGTGGAGCACCAATGGGGGTTGGAGCACCAATGGGGGTGTGGAGCACCAATGGGGGTTGGAGCACCAATGGGGCGTGGAGCACCAATGGGGGTTGGAGCACCAATGGGGGTTGGAGCACCAATGGGGCGTGGAGCACCAATGGGGCGTGGAGCACCAATGGGGGTTGGAGCACCAATGGGGGTTGGAGCACCAATGGGGGTTGGAGCACCAATGGGGCGTGGAGCACCAATGGGGGTTGGAGCACCAATGGGGGTTGGAGCACCAATGGGGGTGTGGAGCACCAATGGGGGTTGGAGCACCAATGGGGGTTGGAGCACCAATGGGGGTTGGAACACCAATGGGGCGTGGAGCACCAATGGGGGGTGGAGCACCAATGGGGGTTGGAGCACCAATGGGGGTTGGAGCACCAATGGGGCGTGGAGCACCAATGGGGGTTGGAGCACCAATGGGGGGTGGAGCACCAATGGGGGTTGGAGCACCAATGGGGCGTGGAGCACCAATGGGGGTTGGAGCACCAATGGGGGTTGGAGCACCAATGGGGCGTGGAGCACCAATGGGGGTTGGAGCACCAATGGGGGGTGGAGCACCAATGGGGCGTGGAGCACCAATGGGGGGTGGAGCACCAATGGGGGTTGGAGCACCAATGGGGCGTGGAGCACCAATGGGGGTTGGAGCACCAATGGGGGTTGGAGCACCAATGGGGCGTGGAGCACCAATGGGGGTTGGAGCACCAATGGGGGTTGGAGCACCAATGGGGCGTGGAGCACCAATGGGGGTTGGAGCACCAATGGGGCGTGGAGCACCAATGGGGGTTGGAGCACCAATGGGGCGTGGAGCACCAATGGGGGTTGGAGCACCAATGGGGCGTGGAGCACCAATGGGGGTTGGAGCACCAATGGGGCGTGGAGCACCAATGGGGGTTGGAGCACCAATGGGGGTGTGGAGCACCAATGGGGGTTGGAGCACCAATGGGGGTTGGAGCACCAATGGGGCGTGGAGCACCAATGGGGCGTGGAGCACCAATGGGGGTTGGAGCACCAATGGGGCGTGGAGCACCAATGGGGCGTGGAGCACCAATGGGGGTTGGAGCACCAATGGGGCGTGGAGCACCAATGGGGCGTGGAGCACCAATGGGGGTTGGAGCACCAATGGGGCGTGGAGCACCAATGGGGGTTGGAGCACCAATGGGGGTTGGAGCACCAATGGGGCGTGGAGCACCAATGGGGCGTGGAGCACCAATGGGGCGTGGAGCACCAATGGGGGTTGGAGCACCAATGGGGCGTGGAGCACCAATGGGGGTTGGAGCACCAATGGGGCGTGGAGCACCAATGGGGCGTGGAGCACCAATGGGGGTTGGAGCACCAATGGGGCGTGGAGCACCAATGGGGGTTGGAGCACCAATGGGGCGTGGAGCACCAATGGGGGTTGGAGCACCAATGGGGCGTGGAGCACCAATGGGGGTTGGAGCACCAATGGGGGGTGGAGCACCAATGGGGGTTGGAGCACCAATGGGGGGTGGAGCACCAATGGGGGTTGGAGCACCAATGGGGCGTGGAGCACCAATGGGGGTTGGAGCACCAATGGGGGTTGGAGCACCAATGGGGCGTGGAGCACCAATGGGGGGTGGAGCACCAATGGGGGGTGGAGCACCAATGGGGCGTGGAGCACCAATGGGGGGTGGAGCACCAATGGGGGGTGGAGCACCAATGGGGGGTGGAGCACCAATGGGGGGTGGAGCACCAATGGGGGTTGGAGCACCAATGGGGCGTGGAGCACCAATGGGGGTTGGAGCACCAATGGGGCGTGGAGCACCAATGGGGGGTGGAGCACCAATGGGGGTTGGAGCACCAATGGGGGTTGGAGCACCAATGGGGGGTGGAGCACCAATGGGGGTTGGAGCACCAATGGGGCGTGGAGCACCAATGGGGCGTGGAGCACCAATGGGGGTTGGAGCACCAATGGGGCGTGGAGCACCAATGGAGGTACTGGGGGTCCTACATTACAGCAGTGATTGCACTCCAAAAATAATTCATTGAAGTGCTTTGGGATGTCCTGAGGACACGAGAGGTGCTCCAGGCTGAGCCAGTGCACCTTGCGAACTGCGCAGATCAACTCAGAATTTTTTTTATGACATATTATTTTCACTGTTGCTCTTCTGTCGATCTGTCTGTCGGAGTCGCCGTCTTTCGGATGAGATGTTAAACCGAAGCCCCGTCTGCCCACCTCTTACAGGTGGGTGTAAAAGATCCCATGGCACTATTTGAAGGAAGGGCAGGGGGAGTTCTCCCTGGCGTTCTGGCCAATATTTATCCCACAACCAACGTCACCTGGTGATTGTCTCATTGCTGTTTGTGGGAGCTTGCTGTGTGCAAATTGGATGCCGTGCTTCCTACGTTACAACAGTGACCAGACTTCAAAAAGTACTTCATTTCCTGCTTTTTGCCAGTTCTGGCGAAAGGTCTTCGACCTGAAACGTTAACTCTGCCTGGCCTGCTGAGTTTTTCCAGCGTTTTCTGTTGTTATTTCGGATTTCCAGCATCCGCAGTATTTTGCTGTCGTTCAAAAAGTACTTCATTGGCTGTAAAAAGCATTGGTAATGTCCTGAGGTCGTGACAGGCGCTATAGAAATACAAGTCTTCCCTTTCTTTATGGGTTCCGTCGAAAATCGAATAAGCTGTTGGCAGATGAGGCCAGTAAAATCATATTTACAGAGGAGCAGGGCTCGCTCAGCACCAGATGCTCCTTCTTGTTGTTCCAATAGTCGATCTCCATCAGCAGCCACACACAGCGAGACAGATAAAAAGTTGCAGCATCTGCCACAGGGACAGGAGGACAGGAGCCGGACCCGTCCAGCGCGTTAGTCACTGAGCTCGGGAGTGACCAGGGAGGGCCACAGTTATACTGACCCAGACATGCTGAGCGAGCTGGGAAAACGCTGTGTGTCAGTGGGAAATGCCGATGGTCGATGTACATGTGACTCAGTCCTAACCTTATTAGAATGCTCCCTATTGTAGATGTTGCGAATTGTGCCTTTTATTTTGGATCTTCACGCAGATCAGCTCAGAATCAATTTTTAATGAGAGTTATTTTCACTGTTGCTCTTCTGTCGATCTCTGCGTGCCATCCACGCCCCTTGGTGGGCAGGATGGGCAGTGACCCGCTCTCAGACTCTGTGGCCAAGGTCTCAGTGTGACCAGCTGCTAGCAGGGACGTAAAAGTAAGCTAGTGGGCTGTGAGAGGGAACTCTCCCGCCCTGTAGGGAAGCAGCTGGCCTCTGCTATCTACCTCCTCACGATAAAACACAGAGCAGGACCTCATCGGCAATCCTCTCATTCAATGATGCTTCAGTTGCAATTCCAGTGTGCTGTTACACAGAATTACATCAAGCCTACAGCACAGCAACAGGCCATTCGGCCCAACTGGTCTGTGCCGGTGTTTATGCTCCACATGCGCCTCATCCCATCCCATCTCACCCCATCAGCATAACCTTCTATTCCTTTCTCCCTTGTGTGCTTATTTAGCTTCTCCTTAAATGCATCTATGCTGTTCGCCTCAACTACCCCTTGCGGTAACGGGTTCCATATTTTAACCACTCTCTGGGTAAATTCTTCTGGATTCCCTATTGAATTTGTTGGTGACCATCTTATATTTAAGACTTCTAGTTCTGGTCTCCCCCACAAGTGGAAACATCTTCTCTACATCTACCCTATCGAACCCTTTCATAATCTCAAAGACCTCTATCGGGTTAGGCCTCAGTCTTCTCTTTTCCACCATCCTGCCCAACTGGTTTGGGTTTTCTCCCTGCTCACACCTGCTCAACAGGTAAACGACGGTTTCTGAGGTCATTCCCGGACGACATGAAATGATGTCGATTGAGATTTTATGGGGAACACGCTGTCCTAATCTGGGCCAGTCCTTGAGTTGGAGGTGTTGCCTGGCCCATAAATGCCACTCGAGCACCTAAACCCCAGGTGGCGTGGATCACAGCTCCTGAAGCCGCAGAAATATGCAATCTCTGTCGCTGTGGAAATTGTGCTGTTAAAAGCCGGCAGAGCATATCATGAAGAGACATTCCAGTCACAAACACTGTAGAGAGGGAGTGAGGCAAAACCCATTACATACAGAATTGTGATGCCTGGGAGTGAATAATTTGGTTCTAATTTACTCTTGGGATTTAGACAGCATCATAAACCCCACGAGCAGAACTTGCATGGATCATGATATCTCCTGGAGACAGAGATTAAACGAGCATTATACACACACTGCCTTCCACAATGTTTATACAATATATATTATGGCCTCAATCAAACGGAATCAGGACCTTTGCCAGTTAAAGGCAGAGCTGGAGTTACATTGAGGAGAATTTTAACCCCCAAAAACAGGTGGGTTTGGGTCAGGTGGGCTGTGAAAATTTCCCCCCCACCCCCGCAGTCAGAAAGAAGGACAGACGCGCATTTCTCCAGCGCGGGACCTCCCAAAGCTCTTTGCAGCAAATGAAGCACTGTTTGAAGTGTGGTCACTGTTGTAATGTGGGAAACACGGCAGCCAATTTGCGCACAGCAAGCTCCCACAAACAGCAATGCGATAATGACCAGATAATCTGTTTTTAGTGATGTTGGTTGAGGGATAAATATTGGCCCCAGGACACGGGGAGATGTAATTGGGATTTGATCATTGCAGAACACTGTTGCATGATTCACACCACGATTCCTTCTTCTTCTTCTTAGGCAGTCACTCGGAACCAAAGATGACTTGCTTCCACACTAAAAATGAGTTCTCAGGTGACTGATGAGTCCAATGCGGGACCTACAGTCTCTGTCACAGGTGGGGCAGACGGTGGTTGAAGGGGTGGGTGGGTGGGGTGCTTGGGTTGACGTGCGCTCCTTGCACTGCCTGCGCTTGGCTTCCGCTTGCTCCCGGCGAAGAGACTCGAGGTGTTCGGCGCCTTCCTGGATGCTTCTCCTCCACTTTGTGCGGTCTTGGGCCAGGGATTCCCAGGTGTCAGTGGGGATGTTACACTTTTTCAAGGAGGCTTTGAGGGTGTCCTTGAAGCGTTTCCTCTGCCCACCTGGGGCTGTCTTGCCGTGCCGGAGCTCCGAGTAGAGCGCTTGTTTTGGGAGTCTCGTATCGGGCATGCGGACAATGTGACCCGTCCATCGGAGCTGATCGAGCGTGGTCAAAGCTTCAATGCTGCGGATGTTGGCCTGAGCGAGAACACTGACATTGGTGCGCCTATCCTAGGCATCTGTTGTCTGAAGGATGGGAAAGTAGTTTCAAAAAACTAAGTTGAAGGGTTAAGGACTGTAGCGCAAGGAGTTAAACGAGAGGAAGTAAATCAGGGAGTTGTTAAAGCAAGAGTCCATAAATACTTTTAGAAGACAATTAGTTGTGGAAGAGGAGAAAAAGATAAATGTATGGGAATGAGCAGAAGAGTGGGATCAGCCTAGGTCGCTCCGATAGAGAAAAACAGCTACACAGACTGATGGACCCAATGGACTGTTCCTGTGCTGTAACATTCTGTGATCCTAAGCAGTAGTAGTTAATGGTTGCAAGCTTGGATTTTAAGTGCCTGCGGATTGCAGGACCAAGGACTGAGGGAAATGTCTGTACTTGCCCCTTTTTAAAATGAGATACTTCAGCTACACAGTGCACCCGACAGAGCTGGCTATAAAGAAACATAAAACTCTTGACATGGTACAGATGGCCTATGAGTAGGAAGATAAAAAAAAATGAAGATTCAATGTTTGAGTATTGCTGGCACATTACTGGAGACTTGGGGAGTTCAAGGCATATCAAGTAAAAGCCAAAGACAAGAGACAACAGCAAGCTGTCCAGAGATATCACCCGCCTTGGTTGTTGACAGAGCCACTGCTTTTAGAGCTCAGAGTCTGTTTCAAAAAGAAATACCTGGAGCTCTCTAGGCACAGTAAGCGCCAATAAATCAAATCCCATTTAAGTGAGTACTTTTACACCCCTTTAATATTACAGAATGGCTACCACTCGGAATGCCTGGAGGCCCCTGGAGCTGTGGATTCTACCCCATTTATATTGCAGTAGCCATTCGACTGAACCAGAGCAACAAGCAAACAACAGTGCACCTGATTTCACAGTGTGCCAGCATTTGCTTCAAAGCCAAACACAGCACGGGTTAGATACAGAGTAAAGCGCCCTCTACACTGTCCCATCAACCACTCCCAGGGCAGGTACAGCACGGGTTAGATACAGAGTAAAGCTCCCTCTACACTGTCCCATCAAACACTCCCAGGGCAGGTACAGCACGGGTTAGATACAGAGTAAAGCTCCCTCTACACTGTCCCATCAAACACTCCCAGGGCAGGTACAGCACGGGTTAGATACAGAGTAGAGCTCCCTCTACACTGTCCCATCAAACACTCCCAGGGCAGGTACAGCACGGGTTAGATACAGAGTAACGCTCCCTCTACACTGTCCCATCAAACACTCCCAGGGCAGGTACAGCACGGGTTAGATACAGAGTAAAGCTCCCTCTACACTGTCCCATCAAACACTCCCGGGGCAGGTACAGCACGGGTTAAATACAGAGTAAAGCTCCCTCTCCACTGTCCCATCAAACACTCCCAGGGCAGGTACAGCACGGGTTAGATACAGAGTAAAGCTCCCTCTACACTGTCCCATCAAACACTCCCAGGGCAGGTACAGCACGGGTTCGATACAGAGTAAAGCTCCCTCTACACTGTCCCATCAAACACTCCCAGGGCAGGTACAGCACGGGTTCGATACAGAGTAAAGCTCCCTCTACACTGTCCCATCAAACACTCCCAGGGCAGGTACAGCACGGGTTCGATACAGAGTAAAGCTCCCTCTACACTGCTCCATCACTGAGCCTTAAAGCCATCACAGATGAGTGCTCCCTACAGCACAATTGCTGCATTTTTCCTTCAGTCTTTTTTTGGCTTATCCCAGTGAGATTACTTATCAACCAGCAGTTAGTACAGAGCTGGTGGCAGTTTAGTTCTGTCGGCCTATACCCACTTGGAGTTTTGTGGCGATTGCCCCAGGTAATTTCACACAGGCAGACAGAGGAGGTATTCACGGTTTCTGCTTTAGCAGATGGTTATTAAGTGAGTTCGCACAATTCACAATCCAGAGGTCATGTTTGCTGCAGCTATAATTTCCCAGCAACTACCTGATCAGTATTCAGAGCTGTCTGTGAATCTTGTGGAATGAGGTCAGTGAATGCATATTCTATACAAGCCTCTGCAATATTCGCAAGTGCATCAGGTATTTATTCACCTTCAGCTTCATTTAAGGCAAGAGGGAGAATTAAAAGCTGTGGAGGAGGCCAGTGATGAGCTGACTGTAGATGAAAGGGAACCCTTCAGGACAACACTGATAAGTGACTGGTTGGGAACATGTAATGTGCATTTACAACATCAGCTGGAGCAGATCCTGCCAAGTTTGAGGACGCACTCTCACAGCCTCCTCGTGACTATGGAACTGCAAGACATCAGATAAACAGTTCTCTGGGGAGCTGAGGGCGTTCAGCCTGTAAGACAAGGGTTCCCACTGACCAAAGTAATTATGAATCAACAGCGTAAATTGATAAAAGGGACGTGGTAGTTTTTTTTCCCTTGCATTCAGCACTGTGGAGAGGCCAAGGATCATCAGGAAGAATCGCACAGCATGGTCACAGGACGTTGTCAGTGATTAACCCAAGGTGTGTCAGTGCTGTGGGCAGGACTGAAGTTAAGGAGGGAAGTGTGGGACAGACCAGCGCCATGGTGAGGCATGGTGACTTATTCATAAGGTCCCTAAATGTAGCCCAAGGTTATTCTCCCTCCCTTCTTGTGGGGAATCATATGGCTTCTGCACAGCTCAGGCTTGGATTCAAATATAAAAAGACTTGCATTTCTCTCGCGCCTTTCACAACCGCAGGACGTCCCAAAGCGCTTTACAGCCAATGAAGTACTTTTGAAGTGTAGCCACTGTTGTAATGTAGGAAACGCAGCAGACAATTTCGCACAGCAAGCTCCCACAAACAGCAATGCTTTAAATGACCAGGTTGTCTGTTTTAATGATGTTGGTTGAGGGATAAATATTGGCCCGGACACCGGGGAGAACTCCCCTGCTCTTCTTCGAAATAGTGCCATGGGATCTTTTATGTCCACCTGAGAGAGCAGATGGGGCCTCGGTTTGACATCTCACTGGAAAGACGGCACCTCTGACAGTGCGGCACTCCCTCAGCACTGCACTGGAGTGTCAGCCTAGATTACGTGCTCAAGTCTCTGGAGTGGGACTTGAACCCACAACCTTCTGACTCAGGTGAGAGTGCTGCCCACTGAGCTACGGTCTTGTAACAAGAACAAGTCCCCCCAGTTGCTCAAGTAGTGTGTACTTCCCAGCAGGACTCTGGTTCGGTGTCTGTTCCACGCAGAGTTAGCTTCTGGGTTGTCGGTTGAGCTACAGCAGCCCAAGGCTAGGGGGGATTGGCGGGGCGAGGGGGGGGGAGACAGTCGCCTCAGGTTCCCATTCTAGGGCGCTTTCCAGTGACTCCTGCTGCAAAAGTTGCTCTCCAACACCTCATCCAGCCAGCCGATTCTCATGTATGAGCAGCGGCAGATTATTCTGCTGTACAGGTCAGTCCAGCCACACCTGGCCTGAGCCTCACCTAATATCGAGACATGGGGGGTCATTTGGACTCTGCAATAGTGTAAAACGGGTGATTGCGAATCGGCGGCCCGCTTTACATTTCTCTTGCCTTTTGATTTCCGTTGAAGTCAATGGAAATAATTGATGGCAAAAGAACCGAGGAGAGATGAGGAGAAATGTTTTTATGCAGCCAGTTGTTGTGATTTGGAATGCGAGGGCGGTGGAAGCAGACTCAATAGTAAAAGGGAATTGGATAAATACTTGAGAAGGAAACAGTTGCAGGGCTCTGGGGGGAGAGCGGGGTGGGGGGGTGGTGGGGGGAGTGGGACTAATTGGAGAGCTTGTTCAAAGAGCCGGCACAGGCACGATGGGCTGAATGGCCTCCTGCGCTGTGTCGTTCTACGAATGGAAATAAAGACATTGGGAGAGCTGTACAACGGGCTGCCGATTCCCTATCGCTCGTTTTACACCAGCACACAAAGTCACAATTACCCAGCAGATACTCACCAGAAGGGATCGCCAGCTCACAGTCGGAGCAGGCAGCCTGATTTGACCCTTCCCCAGTCTGAATAGTAGCAGCCCAACTTCGGTCTTGGCTTAGATCAGCCAACTCGAAGCAGGTCAGGGATCGAACGTGGATCATTCCTGATCCATAACAGGCCAACACCTCCCTGGCCACTGGGGGGTGAGCATTGACTGGGCATTAATGATAGGCATACACTAACTGGCGCATGCAATAAGAGTCAAATATGTAGCACCATTCATGTGAACAATTCGCTAAAGAGTTAATATTCCTCTCCGTCAATTTTACCCACAGGTCAACCCATTAAAATAAACAGGTTAATTACTTTATTGAAACAACAATCACACAGAGAAGGGTTGCAATCCTCCAGTGACTATAAGCTTATTCTCCCATTATAATCTTATACTCCTGCAGCGATTTCTAAAGATACAGTATGGATCCCACAACCCAATAGAGCATAAATCAAGTAAACAGATGAGAGAGAGATGCAGGTTGCGTGATACAGATTCAGTTCGCCCTTCCGTCATGCTGATAAATATGTTGCTTGTTCATTTTACTGCTGTTCAGTATTATTATTGCACCCTTCAGCTATAGCCATAAAGCTGAGTGCTGTAAAGAAGCCTGCATGCATCTTGCTCTCACTGTCACACTCGTTTCCAGAGGGCAGACATCTTAAGCCGATGACTCTTCATTCTGAAAGCCCTTGCTGTTCTCAGATGCTTACTCTTTTCACGGGAACTCTATTTTTTTTATGAAGTGACCTAAACTGTAGCAAGAGGTAGGAAACAGCGATTGCAGCTTCTGACACGGGTACACTGTATCATATTCCAGAGAGGCTGGCTGTAAACCTTTGCTGGTTAAAGCAGGAAATTACTGCCGTCATGGACTGGCCATCGGCGTACGGCACTGTCTGGCGCGAAGGCCTGCTACTGAAGCTTTCAATGATCATCCCGTGCCGCATCACCCTCAGGCTTAGCCACACCCGAACGAGCAACCGCAGGTTCCGCGTCTTGCCTTGGTGACAAGAGCAACCCAACACGGACGCCCAACAACAGTCTGCCACGGGGGTCAGTGCTCGCTTCTGGGATCGTCTTTTTCAACATCTATATGGCGGACACGCCCTGCACCAAGCCCCGGAAGTTCGCTTATGCCGACGACATCGTGCTCCTGACGCACGCATCAACGCTAGAGGGAGCAAGTAGGATGTTCACAAGCGACCTGGACCTACTGGAACGCTACTTCCAGACCCGGGATAGACATCCCATTACAAGATTTCCCTGTCATACGAAAGAACTCACTTTACATAAAGACAGACTTACGTTTCTATAGCACCTTTCACAACAACAACAACAACTTGTATTTCTGTAGCGCCTTTCACAACCTCAGGATGGTGCAAAGCGCTTCACAACCAATGAAGTACTTTTTTGGAGTGTAATCACTGTTGTAATGTGGGAAACGCGGCAGCCAATTTGCGCACAGCAAGCTCCCACAAACAGCTATGTGATGATGACCAGATAATCTGTTTTATTGATGTTGATTGAGGGATAAATATTGGCCCCAGGACACCGGGGAGAACTCCTCTGCTCCTCTTCGAAATAGTGCCGTGGGATCTTTTACGTCAAATTACATCAAACGTGCTGCTCAATTAACATTACATTCAATGAATTACTTTGGAGTGCAGTGACTGTTGGCGAGCTGTGGCCGCCATTGTGCATAGCAAGACCCCTTTATAAAATGAATGGTCAGTTAACCTGTCTTTGGGGGTCGGCCTGGATTATATGCCCAAATTCTGAATCCAGCCCTTCTGTCCCAGTGTAGAGAGTGTTGTTAATTGTTGTGACTGTCCATGGTTAAAAGAGGCCTTGTAGCACCGGTGGAAGAGAAAGTGGGGAAAAAGCAGAAAGAAATCATTAATAAAATGGGGGTCTGAAACAACAACAGAAAACGCTGGAAAAACTCAGCAGGCCAGGGCAGCATCCGTGGAGAGAGAAACAGAGTTAACGTCTGATGAAAGGTCTTCGACCTGAAACGTTGGCTCTGTTTCTCTCTCCACCGATCTTGCCTGGCCTGCTGAGTTTCTCCAGCGTTGTCTGTTGTTGTTTCAGATCTCCAGCATCCGCAGTATTTTGCTATTGAATAAAATGGGGGTATTGCCTCAATCATCACGATGCAATGTACAACTCAGAGTGCACTGACAATGCACACATTATGGTT
Source organism: Somniosus microcephalus (assembly GCF_052327205.1). Lineage (NCBI taxonomy): Eukaryota > Metazoa > Chordata > Chondrichthyes > Squaliformes > Somniosidae > Somniosus > Somniosus microcephalus. The sequence goes on from NC_141018.1 coordinate 37,328,443, forward strand.
TCATACATTTGCCAACCCAAATAATCTTAAAGCTCTGCACGACATTAACAATGAAGAGATGACTCCCCTGATGTACAGCTGTCCCACTGTTGTCAAAGATTTGATAGAATATTGACTATACAATTGAAAATAAAATTGCCTTTATGGATTCCACCACTGGTGTCCAATTGAGAATTAAATTGTGTGCTATGACCCCTCCACTCTATCCTGGTTGGAATTAACTTAATTTTTAATGTTCCGTGGATCCCTATCATTCTCTCATTAGGAGTTATATTGTATTTTGTAGGCCCCTCTCAAATTGTCCAGCTGAGAATTAAGTTTGGTTGTGTAGACTCCCAATTCCATCCAATCATGAATGTTATTGTTACTGTTGACCTCCACGATCTAACTGCACCCTATATTGTGTACACACCATTCTATATCCAATTCTATTTAGTATCACAGAAAGCCAGACTGCCAAATTGTTACGTTATCCTTTAGCACTCTTATCGCAAGTCATGGGGAGGCCATTCAATAGCACAACCATCTCAAACAGAATCTCAGCAGTTATGAATAAGCCAAATTTAAGTTGCAAACTGATGAATTCGTCCCATACCTGTTTCAAGTGAGACTCTCTTGGGCTCCGTGACTATGTTACTGCATGTCCACTCTTTGCCAATGGCTTAACTCCTTAACTTAGTTCAACGCTAAAATCTGTTCTTCCTTACTGAGAATCATAGAATCATACACTTCAGGTCCTTACAGCTCATGGAGTGGGTTTCCATGTGAAGCTCCCATTGCAGGAGTCAGGCAGACTGACCACCCCCAGTCCGCCCGATGGAAGCACTTTGGCACCCGGCCAGTTTTCATGGTTGAGCCTCATTACCATTCTGTCAGCGAGCTGCTTGAACATCGGAAGGGGCTCGCTAATTGAAGGGAGCTGAAAACCCGATGGCTCCCTTTAAGGACCACTGGTTAGGCCATTCAGTGGCAAGTACCAATGGATAGGACATATGTGGTGGAATTCTCTGCCCATTGGTACTTTAATATTGCAACAGAGTCCTACTGATGGTCTAATGCGGCTCCAATGCTGCCCATTTCAAGGCCCCCAACAAAATGGCAGCAACCCAGACATTGGGCAGGAACAGGGCAGTAAGTGGTGTGCTGCTGTTCAATCGTGCTGTTGCTCCATTCTCACCCGGCAGAGGGGATGAAAAATGGCTCCCATGTCTCTGCTTATCCTCTTTCTCTTCAATCATTAGTTCTGTTTCTTGCCTTAAAATCTTTCTAATCCCATGAACATCACAGCCTGCCTGATATCACAAACGCGGCTCAGCAACCAGACTGATGAAAGGAGTTCTACTGGAGCAAGTGTACGTGAGACGAAAGCAAATGAACCTGGCTGAACCCACTGAGACAGCAGCTTCTCTGAAGCTGCAACAAGCTAAGCATTGGGCCCCTTATCACTACATCAGACAGTCAGCGCAGTATACCACATGCGGCCAGGGATAATCAATAATAAGAAAACAATGAAGAGCTCCCTTGATGGCCTAGTAGGGAAATGCTCTTCAAGCTGTAGCACAGATACATACAGAGCAGGAAAGTCCGAGGTTCGATTCCCAGTCTGTGCTGAGTTAGCCTATACTGGCCAGCGTGGCAGGCGGAGTGCTCCTGTTGGCCTCACTGGTCCCTGGAGGAGGGAGAGAAGAATCAGCCAGGGTTCCTGCTCCTGATTACTCCACCTGAAACCATGTGACTCCTGCTGGAAAGTCTGTGCGTAGACATTGGGTGAGGAGAGGATCAGCTCGGCTCCTTCACAGCCAGAGAGTCTGCCGGCATTCACTGTCCAGGCTTTGCCATGACCACTGGAGCAAAGCAAGAGAGGGAGGCTGGTCCCTGTGAACGGCACCCCAGTAAAGGAGCAGTTGGGGGAAATTGGGGATGAGAAAAGTGTAAACATACAATAACGGAGTTGTAGATAATTCCTGTTAGGGTAACTCTACGCCTGACCCATGAGTCCACTTTGGTTAGAGAGAGCAGGAAAGGCTACAGTGATTACCAGCTGCAATGATGTGGGTTCCTTGCAGCTCTGCAATTCTGGACAGCATTAGGTGCTAACTTGGGCACGTTCCAGCTGCATCCAGTGGGACACAAGCCGTTAGCACATTCCCTGTGCAGCAGCACTTTCATCTGCAGATGGACTTCAATTTAAAACATTAAAAAAAAAGAAATTTAAAACAGTGCGCCTATTGAAAAAAAATACAAACTGTCCCGTTGAATCCAAACTACTGTATCCGCTGAGTAAAGAATGGTCACTGCATTATTCTGCTAACGTATCCCAACAAATACTGCATACAGTTTTGGTGTCCATACTTAAGAAAAGACATACTTGCTCTCGAGTCAGTACAAAGAAGGTTCACTCGGTTAATCCCGGGGATGAGGGGGTGGTCATATGAGGAGAGGTTGAGTAGATTGGGACTCTACTCATTGGAGTTCAGAAGAATGAGAGGCGATCTTATTGAAACATATAAGATTGTGAAGGGGCTTGATCGGGTGGATGCGGTGAGGATGTTCCCACTGATGGGTGAAACTAGAACTAGGGGGCATAATCTTAAAATAAGGGGCTGCTCATTCAAAACTGAGATGAGGAGAAACTTCTTCACTCAGAGGGTGGTAGGTTTGTGGAATTTGCTGCCCCAGAAAGCTGTGGAAGCTACATCATTAAATAAATTTAAAACAGAAATAGATAGTTTCCTAGAAGTAAAGGGAATTAAGGGTTACGGGGAGCGGGCAGGAAATTGGACATGAGTCTGGGTTCGGAATGGTCATGGCCCTGTGGGTAGTGGAGCGGGCCCAGGGGCCGTGTAGCCTTGTTCTGCTCCTACTGTGTTCTAATTCTGTTAGATTTCAGGAGATGGTTTTATTCCTGTTCCTGGCTGGGGTGGAGATCGCCTTTACAGAAGGTAAGTACTGTAGAAAATATAGGGACAGAGTGATCTCCTGGAAGAATTTCGATCGCCTAGATGGGTCGGAGAGGAATTTCCCAGATTTTTTTCTCCCAAATTGGCCATTGGGTCTTTATCTGGTTTTTCGCCTCTCCCGGGAGATCACATGGGTTCGGGTGGATGCAGAGTGATAGAAGATTTGAGGTTAGGATCAGATCAGCCATGATCTTATTGAATGGTGGAGCAGGCTCGAGGGGCCGATTGGCCTACTCCTGCTCCTATTTCTTATGTTCTTATGTTCTTACAAACGCCCTAGAGCTGCCCCTGATCCCAAACTGTCAGACTAGACACTCCATTCTGCTAACTGGTTGTCTCCTGCCACAAACTTTCTTCTCACTTTGTAAACAGGAATCAGCATTTGCAACAGTGGGTGACTGCAGGAAAATCTTTTCTTCTCCCGAAAACCCTCTGTGTTTTGGTGAATGCACTGACTCCCATTCGGGCATAGTCCCACGTTATTCGTTCCTGGGATGTGGGCGTCGCTGGCAAGGCCAGCATTTATTGCCCATCCCCAATTGCCCCTTGAGAAGGTGGTGGTGAGCCGCCTCCTTGAACCGCTGCAGTCTGTGTGGTGAAGGTTAGGGAGGGAGTTCCAGGATTTTGACCCAGTGACGATGAAGGATCGGCGATATATTTCCAAGCCAGGATGGTGTGTAACTTGGAGGGGAACTTGGAGGTGGTGGTGTTCCCATGCGCTTGCTGCCCTTGTCATTCTAGGTGGTAGAGGTCGCGGGTTTGGGAGGTGCTGCCAAAGAAGCCTTGGCGAGTTGCTGCAGTGCATCTTGTAGATGGTATACACTGCAGCCACGGTGCGCCGGTGGTGGAGGGAGTGAATGTTTAAGGTGGTGGATGGGGTGCCAATCAAGCAGGCTGCTTTGTCCTGGATGGTGTCGAGCTTCTTGAGTGTTGTTGGAGCTCCAGGCAAGTGGAGAGTATTCCATCACACTCCTGACTTCTGTCTTGTAGATGGTGGAAAGGCTTTGGGGAGTCAGGAGGTGAGACACTCACCACAGAATACCCAGCCTCTGACCCGCTCTTGTTGCCACAGTATTTATGTGGCTGGTCCAGTTAAGTTTCTGGTCAATGGTAACCCCCTAGGATGTTGATGGTGGGGGATTCGGTGATGGTAATGCCGTTGAATGTCATGAGGTGGTGGTTAGACTCTCGCTTGTTGGAGATAGTCTTGCCTGGCACTTGTGTGGTGCGAATGTTACCTGCCACTTATCAGCCCAAGCCTGAATGTCGTCCAGGTCTTGTTGCATGCGGGCATGGACTGCTTCATTATCTGAGGGTTTGCGAATGGCGCTGAACACTGTGCAGTCATCAGCGAACATCCCCACTTCTGGCCTTATGATGGAGGGAAGGTCATTGATGAAGCAGCTGAAGATGGTTGGACCTAGGACACTGCCCTGAGGAACTCCTGCAGCGATGTCCTGGGGCTGAGCCAAGTGGTCATTTTTCGTGTGTATGTCTAGACAGTAAGTGTCATTCGGCTAGTCAACAGTGATCCGCAGCACAGGCAACCCTCGATTCTGTCCTCACCCAGGGTCCCCATATGTCCGCTTTCTCACAAGGGGCACTGAGCAATGATCAGGAGTGGGGACCATGGCTAATTTTTTCCCCCCTGTTCCACAAGCACTAGGGATCAAACCTTGGACCTTTTTGGTCTGTACAGCTCAGTGCCACACCTGGTGGTGCATTTGCAGGGGAGCATGAAATGTGCTACCCAACAGAACCAAGATATTGGGACATTGGGAAAGTTTTACATGCGAAGCCAATATATCAAGTCAACAGCTCCCTTAAATGACTCAGGAAAGAAGAAAGAATTTGCATTTTTATAGTACTTTATCACATCCTCACGAGGTCCCAAAAGCATTACAACCAATAGATTACCTTTGAAGTGCAGTCACTCTTATTACATAGGCAAATGCAGCACTCAATTTGCACACAGCAAGATCCCACAAGCAATGAATCAATGACCAGATAGTCTATTTTGGTGGTGTTGGTTGCAGGCAGATTGTTTACCAGGAACAAATAATTCACTCAGTCATATTTAAAAATTATTTTTTGTGAAATTTTACATTGCATCCGTAGTAAATATTATTTAATCAGTGGAAATGACTGCTTGGGGGAGACTGGATGGTGCAGTGGGTCAGACAAATGCTTTCCCCTCTTGGTCTGGCACTCAGTCTACTCCAGATTGGATCTTACAAATAACTCTGGGCAATCTCAATCTGCTTACATGGGTCCACAATGCAAGAAACTGCATTAATTGATATTCCCACTCAGAGAGGCAATGGACTGAGAAATAACAAAAATGTCACATTGGTGCACGTTTCTGGAGTTGTGTTGAGGCAGTAGGCAGGGAGCTTAACTATGCATCAAAGCTACATTGCACTTGGAATGCTTAATGCTGATACTGGGTGCATGGATTGGACAATGTTCTATTACCCAACACTAACATCCCTCACCTCGGTGAGCACAGAAATATATTTTTTAATAGTTTCCTGGAGTATTTGTTCACATCTTTGCTTTTGTTTCTGTTTTAAGTTCAACTGCTGAATGAATGATTAAATCGGCTGTTTAGAACTGTTAGTGCCCTTTCTTGGCAAACTGACTGAACATTTCTCAAGGTGTAATTAAATCTGCAGTGCTCCAGCCCTCAACCCCCCACCCAATGGGGATGTGACTCTGTAAAGTCTGTGGGTTGTGCAGTTAATAAATACACAGACTTCAGAAATAACAACAAACAGGTCTTTACTATTCGAAGGTCCGGGCGAATCTGCCCCAGCAATCATGCCACAACACTTATATACTGGTGTGGTCACTATCGGTATTACAGTATACAGAAGCCAAACAAATAGTGCCACACCTAAAGTAGTTCCCTTAAAGGTGAACGGTTACATTCAATAGTTCCCTTAAAGATAGACGGGTACATACACTACAGACTCCAGCCCTGATCAACCCTCCACCCAATGGGGATGTGACTCCAGCCTTCAACCCCCCACCCAATGGGGATGTGACTCCAGCCCTCAACCCCCCACCCAATGGGGATGTGACTCCAGCCCTGATCAACCCCCCACCCAATGGGGATGTGACTCCAGCCCTGATCAACCCCCCCACCCAATGGGGATGTGACTCCAGCCCTGATCAACCCTCCACCCAATGGGGATGTGACTCCAGCCCTCAACCCCCCCACCCAATGGGGATGTGACTCCAGCCCTGATCAAGCCCCCACCCAATGGGGCTGTGACTCCAGCCCTGATCAACCCCCCCACCCAATGGGGATGTGACTCCAGCCCTGATCAACCCCCCCACCCAATGGGGATGTGACTCCAGCCCTGATCAACCCTCCACCCAATGGGGATGTGACTCCAGCCCTCAACCCCCCACCCAATGGGGATGTGACTCCAGCCCTCAACACCCCACCCAATGGGGATGTGACTCCAGCCTGATCAACCCCCCCACCCAATGGGGATGTGACTCCAGCCCTGATCAACCCTCCACCCAATGGGGATGTGACTCCAGCCCTCAACCCCCCACCCAATGGGGATGTGACTCCAGCCCTGATCAAGCCCCCACCCAATGGGGATGTGACTCCAGCCCTGATCTACCCCCCCACCCAATGGGGATGTGACTCCAGCCCTGATCAACCCCCCCACCCAATGGGGATGTGACTCCAGCCCTGATCAACCCCCCACCCAATGGGGATGTGACAGGCAGAACTGGGACCCAGACTCAACCACTGAGCTACCAGGGCAGCCATGTAAATAAAGAGCAAAGTGCCAGGCAATTGAGGGCAATGATTGTTTATTCCTCTGGAGAGACCAACACCGCCTCACCACCACGAGCCCCGTCAACAAAAGAGGAAGGGAACAGAAACTGTACAGCTGTGACATTGCCTTTATTGAAAAGGTAAAAGTCGTTAGTTCGACACAAGAAAACACGTTTCTGTAAGTGAGCCAGAATCAAACACACACTCCCCTGGTACAGGCTTTTAAAACCCATGTTTGACGTCACCTAACCACTACGCCTTCATACCTCGTCCTCTCACCTATTCTCTGTCTCCATGGCTTGCACCGTGGCTTTCTTCATAGGACTTGGATTTAAATCCATCCCCAAGAAAGGTCTCATCAATCTCATATTTGTGCAGTGCCAAAGTCTTTGATTGGGCTGGAAGCTGAGCATATATTAGTCCCTCTCCCATGGCGGTGTAGGCTGGGGTTCAAGGCTGAGGACGCCATTCTGGTAGAGCAGGGTGAGAGGGTGGGGAGATACTTGAATCAGGGAGGGAGAGGGATGGGAAAGGCAGGGAGGGAAGAGAGGTGGAGGGAAGAGAGGGATGGGATGGGGAGGGCGAGGAGGGGAGACAGCTAAAGTAAACTCTTGCCTCAGGTTGGAGCTCATTTATGTCTCGGGGTGGAGGGGTGGAGATGACGGCTGGATGTTGTTTGCCACTGTGGGGAGCAGAGAGAGATCTTTGTGGCTTTTGGATGGTGGGTGAGGTACTTTTTGGGGAGTTTTCCGTGCTGCCCTTTGTTCAGTCTGCTTGTTTTCAGTTCCTGGGGGGGATTATGATTCAGCACGTGGCTGCTTGTTTCTGGCTGTCGGAGTGGAACAGAATCATTCTGCTTTCTGGACAGTGCTGGGTGTGCGTCAGTTAATGAGCACTCCCTAAATCTCTCGGTAGACCGGGTTGCTCTGTCAGGAGGAGGGGAGGGTTCACAGCGCCGCCTTTCTGAAGTCCTGTTCCTATATCACAACAGTGAGCACACTTCAAAAACACTTCATTGGTTGTGAAGCGCTTTGGGACATCCTGAGGTGGTGAAAGGCGCTATAGAAATGTATCTTTCTTTCTTTCAGCCAGGGTCAGTCCTGAGTGACGTCCAACTTGTTCGTTGACTCGATTTTCTGTTCATTTTTTGGGTCAAGCATCTCGCAGACTTATTTTTTAAAGGTGAGTTCATCATTTTAGTTCCAGGTGGCCTTTTTACATAAACTTATATCATGTAACATTATGCTAACAGTGCCTACATGTGTACTACCTTTGTAATGTTGTGACAACCGTGTCATAGTATCCAGCACAGGAGGCGGCCATTCGGCCCATCGGGCCTGTGCTGGCTCTTTGGTAGAGCTATCCAATTAATCCCACTCCCCCTGCTCTTCCCCCATAGCCCTGTACATTATTTTCCCTTTCCAGTATTTATCCAATTCCCTTTTGAAAGTTACTATTGAATCTGCTTCCACCGCCCTTTCAGGCAGCGCATTCCAGATCACAACAACTCGCTGCGTAAAAAAAAGTTTCCTTATGTCGCCTCTGGTTCTGTTGCCAATCACCTTGAATCTGTGTCCTCTGGTTACCGACCCTCCTGCCACTGGAAGCAGTTTCTCCTTATTTACTCCATCAAAACCGTTCACGATTTTAAACACCTATCAAATCTCCTCTTAACCTTCTCTGCTCTAAGTAGAACAACCCCAGCACTATGTCGCGACCCCTCCACTGTCTCTAAATTGTCTGACTGCTTGTCCGACGTACAGTACTGGATGAGCAGAAATTTCCTCCAACTAAATATTGGGAAAACTGAACTTCACCAAAGCCATTGTCTTCGGTCCCCGCCACAAACTCCGCTCCCAACCACCGACCCCAACTCTCTCCCTAACATCTGTCTGAGGCTGAACCAGACTGTTCGTAACCTTGGTGTCATGTATGACATCGAGTTGAACTTCCGATCACATATCCGCGCCATCACTAAGACCACCTATTTGCCCCTCTGTACCACCGCCCGTCTCCGCCTGTGCCTCAGCTCATCTGCGGCTGAAACCCTTATCCATGCCTTTGTTACCTGTAGACTCGACTATTCCAACACTCTCCTGACAGGCCTCCCATCTTCCACCCTGCATAAACTTGAGCGCATCCAAAACTCGGCTGCCCGTGTCCCAACTCGCACCAAGTCCCGTTCACCCATCACCCCCTGTGTTCGCTGACATACACTGGCTCCCAATCCGGCAACGTCTCCATTTAAAAAAAATTCTCATCCTTGTTTTCACATCCCTCCATGGCCCTCGCCCCTCCCTATCTCTAATCTCCTTCAGCCCCAGAATCCCCCCCCCCCCCGCCCCCGATATCTGGGCTCCTCCAGTTCGGCCCTCTTGAGCAGCCCCGATTTTGATCACTCCACCATTGGCGGCCGTGCCTTCAGCTGCCTGGGCCCCGAGCTCTGGAATTCCCTCCCTAAGCCTCTCCGCCTCTCTTTCCTTCTTTAAGAGGCTCCTTAAAACCTACCTCTTTGACCAAGTCCTAATATGTGGCTCGGTGTCAAATTTTGTCTGATAACGCTCCTGTGATGCACCTTGGGACGTTTTACTGCATGAAAGGTGTGTGTGTATACATGGAAATACCAGCCCCTGTGTATTATGAGAGCTACTAGACCATGTGTATATCATAGAGAATACCTGTCTGTGTGACATTATGCAGATCAGCAGACCTGTGTCTATTACAGAAAGTAACTCGGCACAGATCAAATATTTAACCTGGGTCCCTCTGCTCTGTATGGCTCAGTAACTTACTGTTCCTACCAACTGAGTAGGCAGCGTGACCGGTTCTTATCTGAACCGATCTGTTGGATCAACCCAATTCGATCCACGCGTGAGTAACTCCATCAAATAGATATCAGCAGGCTCAGTTAGTTTTGAGACTGTCAGGGCTCCAATGACATCATAACATGCACCAGCAATGATCAGGTGATTGACGACACCTAACGTGAGCTGGTGAAAAAGTGCACACAGGAATTCTGCCCTTCATCAGTGCCAATTAGAAGGAATTAAAAATGGCAAGAGGCAGCATCTTGAGACACATTCGGAATGTTACAAGGGTATTATTCACAGTGCAAAACCGTTTGTCATTCTTTGTGCATATTATTGTCCCAGAGACGGGCACACAGACAGAGACACAGAGAGCGACACAGACAGAGACATAAAGAGTGACACAGAGAGCGAGGCACAGACTGACGGAGAAACTAAGACAGATACATGGATAGACAGAGATGTGCAGAGACATAGAGATAGATGCACAGACCGAGAAATAAGAGCATAGATCTGGACCCAGACAAGGTCACAGACACAGAGGAAAAATAGGCAAAATCAGAGATAGACACACAGAAATGCAGACACAGACATGTCCATTGTCCATCAGATTGTCTGCAACAATCAATCTCTTTGTGCCTCAAAATGAGTAACATTTTAAAATACAGGAGTAAAAGTATCTTAATTGACTGATCTTGCTGCTGGAACACGAATAAGCCTGGTATTTATGCATGTGTCCTAGTTAGAGCAGCATAAAGCAAAACTAAAAGATAGCGAGAGCTCCGTGGGGTTTAGAGTTGGAAATGCCAATTTGATGGGACTTATTATTTTTCAATCTGAAAAGAAAATCAGTTTTCACTTTGTGATGGCTGGACAAGGGTTCTTCCTTCAGCCAGACCGAGGCAGATGGATGAGATTTGCTCAGTATATTGTCAATCTATTTTTACTCAACACAGCACGGCGGAATGGAATTGAGTTTTTATTAAGAGCGGACTTTAATGAATCAGGGTGTGCGGAATTGGGAGACATTTCCCCCAGAAATGTTCGATCTCATCTCCTTGATTTGTTCAAGTTTTTATTGGAAAATAAATAATAACAGATCGTACTTGGAGGAGCTGAATTACTGCAGCATTGCCTGGGGGGCAGGACACTTTATTCATCGTAAAGTGACATTGTTCCATTTTTCTTTCTTTTTTGCCTGGATTGTACATTCATCAAGTGACAGGGACTCGCTGCTGAAGGATAGAACACTATTGTTTCTTGCACTTGAGCTACAGCACGGGTTAGATACAGAGTAAAGCTCCCTCTACAATGTCCCATTAAACACTCCCAGGGCAGGTACAGCACGGGTTAGATACAGAGTAAAGCTCCCTCTACACTGTCCCATCAAACACTCCCAGGGCAGGTACAGCACGGGTTAGATACAGAGTAAAGATCCCTCTACAATGTCCCATTAAACACTCCCAGGGCAGCTACAGCATAGGTTAGATACAGAGTAAAGCTCCCTCTACACTGTCCCATCAAACACACCCAGGGCAGGTATAGCACGGGTTAGATACAGAGTAAAGCTCCCTCTACACTGTCCCCATCAAACACTCCCAGGGCAGGTACAGCATGGGTTAGATACAGAGTAAAGCTCCCTCTACACTGTCCCATCAAACACTCCCGGGGCAGGTACAGCACGGGTTAGATACAGAGTAAAGCTCCCTCTACACTGTCCCATCACTGAGGTAAGGTTTGAACTGAATGGAGGTGTAGCAGCTCTGTGATTTGTGTGTCGATGGTATTGATGTTAGTTTTAAAGTCTGTCCCCTGTGAATGAGTTTGTAGCTCAAGCAGGTGGCTGGATGCAAACAATGACTGACAGGAAAAGACCTTCTGGTCCATCCAGCCCATCTCACAGCACTGCCATGCCTCACGTATCACAATATATTCACACCGCACTCCACCCAAAAACCGTGTGCTCTCCTGGGAGAGGCATAAAGACCCCAAGCCAATTTGGGGAAAAGAATTTGGGAAATTCCTCTCCAACTGCGCCCCCTCCCATGGCGGGCGATGAAACTAGTCCAGGAGATCGCCCTGGCCTTAAATTCCTTGCAGTACCTACCTTCTGTAAGAGGTGATCTCCGCACCAGCCAGAAACAGGTCCAGCTCTTGCTCGAAGGAATGCCCCTGCAGTCTGCCTTGCAGTGTCCTGGTAAGAGCGCAGCACCGCGGTGCCAACCAATAGGCGGAGGAACGGGGAAACAAGTGTGGGTACGAAGATTGACGACGCAGGAATAGCAAAGAAAAGAAAGAACTTGCATTTCTACAGCGCCTTTCATACCATCAGGAAGTCCCAAAGTGCTTCACAGTCAATAAAAGTACTTTTGAAGTGCAGTCACTGTTGTAATGTAGGAAACGCGGCAGCCAATTTGCGCACAGCAAGATCCCGCAAACAGCAATGTGATAATGACCAGATAATGTTTTAGTGATGTTGATTGAGGGATAAATATTGGCCCCAGGACACCGGGGAGAACTTCCCAACTCCTCTTCAAAATAGTGGCCGTGGGATCTTTTACATTCACCTGAGGGGACTCGGTTTAACATATCATCCGAAAGACGGCACCTTCGGCAGTGCAGCACTCCCTCAGTACTGCCCCTCCGACAGTGCCTGGCTCCCTCAGCACTGCCCCTCCGACAGTGCAGTGCTCCCTCAGTACTGCCCCTCGACAATGCTTCACTCTCTCAGTACTGCCCCTCCGACAGTGCAGCGCTCCCTCAGTACTGCCCCTCCGACAGTGCAGCGCTCCCTCAGTACTGCCCCTCCGACAGTGCCTCACTCCCTCAGTACTGCCCCTCCGACAGTGCCTCGCTCCCTCAGTACTGCCCCTCCGACAGTGCCGCGCTCCCTCAGTACTGCCCCTCCGACAGTGCAGCGCTCCCTCAGTACTGCCCCTCCGACAGTGCAGCGCTCCCTCAGTACTGCCCCTCCGACAGTGCAGCGCTCCCTCAGTACTGCCCCTCCGACAGTGCAGCGCTCCCTCAGTACTGCCCCTCCGACAGTGCCTCACTCCCTCAGTACTGCCCCTCCGACAGTGCCTCACTCCCTCAGTACTGCCCCTCCGACAGTGCCTCACTCCCTCAGTACTGCCCCTCCGACAGTGCCTCACTCCCTCAGTACTGCCCCTCCGACAGTGCGGCGCTCCCTCAGTACTGCCCCTCCGACAGTGCGGCACTCCCTCAGTACTGCCCCTCCGACAGTGCCTCACTCCCTCAGTACTGCCCCTCCGACAGTGCAGCGCTCCCTCAGTACTGCCCCTCCGACAGTGCCACGCTCCCTCAGTACTGACCCTCCGACAGTGCGGCACTCCCTCAGTACTGCCCCTCCGACAGTGCCTCACTCCCTCAGTACTGCCCCTCCGACAGTGCCTCACTCCCTCAGTACTGCCCGTCCGACAGTGCCTCACTCCCTCAGTACTGCCCCTCCGACCATGCCTCACTCCCTCAGTACTGCCCCTCCGACAGTGCCTCACTCCCTCAGTACTGCCCCTCCGACAGTGCCTCACTCCCTCAGTACTGCCCCTCTGACAGTGCCTCACTCCCTCAGTACTGCCCCTCCGACAGTGCCTCACTCCCTCAGTACTGCCCGTCCGACAGTGCCTCACTCCCTCAGTACTGCCCCTCTGACAGTGCCTCACTCCCTCAGTACTGCCCCTCCGACAGTGCCTCACTCCCTCAGTACTGCCCCTCTGACAGTGCCTCACTCCCTCAGTACTGCCCCTCTGACAGTGCCTCACTCCCTCAGTACTGCCCCTCCGACAGTGCCTCACTCCCTCAGTACTGCACTGGGAGTGTCAGCCTGGATTTTTGTGCTCAAATCTCTGGAGTGGGGCTCGAACCCACGACCTTCTGACTCAGAGGCGAGGGTGCTGCCCACTGAGCCCTGCCTGGCACCTTATGGACTATGTTGAGTTAAGCAGCAAGAAGCAAGTATTTTATTGCCTGCCAAACAGGGCTACAATGGGCCACCATTGAGCACATCTATACTTTGGAGACAGCAGTACGAACTGAGCTTTCTCAAGGATTCCCACCCTTCAACCCACTTTCTTAGCTTCCCTTTCCACTTGTTTGCCCCGGCTTAAATTAGATGCCATTACCAACTTAAGGAGCTGAAGTGCAGAGATGTTACCTGGTCGTGAGGAGGTGGAGCAGCCTGGTCATCCTGTCTCAATATTATCGTTAATGTGCTGAAGATAGCGCCTCCTTTGTGCTCCCGCGGCTTCATTCTGCCTATCTTTACCTCCAGTGGTCTGGGATGTCCACAGCAGAGGACAGATGAGGATCAGGCTGAACCGAGCATGCTTCCCCGAGCAACCTCTGCACAGGTGTTAATTCCATTGGGAAGATAATGGGTTTCAGTGTGTGTCATTGATGGAGAGAACGCTTATCTGGGATACCAAGAATTTTTTAGAAAGAACACTTGTTCAATTTGTACAATAATGGGGCAATTTAAGCCAGATCAAAGCCATTTAACATGGGCTGGAGTCTAGTAGTTAGTGAATAATGAGGTTTTAAATGCACCCAATTAGCACTTACAATGGTGAGAATAGTAGACGTGGGTTAATAAATATTCACTGACTCGAGTTTAGTGCCTTTCAAACTGGGGAGACACTCCATTAAACTCTTATTCTTTCCAGTATAAATTGTTGCTGTTTCCGCATCGGTCTCCCTTCAATGTTTGAAAGCAGCTGGGTTGAACCAGGGATTGAACATTGCGAGTGTTGCTGAATTTCGCAGCTCACTTTCGAATGATTCTTCTACCTTGAAGGAGATGATTTCTCAACGTGACATCATTGACTAGGCTTGTTTGCAAATGGAATGCTAAGCAACTTCCAGACGCCATCATGCGGTAGTTACTGTTGGTGATGTGAGCAGACGGATGCTTGTGTCCAGGTGACATTCCTCTGTGCGTTATTTTAGCAGCGACATTAACTGATTTAATGCAAACAGCTTCACGGCCGGCTGAAAATAGCAGGCAGGGGAATGTCATATGAACAACATCTACATCGTGCCATAACAACAGAAAATGCTGGAAACACTCAGCAGGTCAGGCAGCATCGAGGAGAGAGAAACAGAGTTAACGTTGCGAGTCGGGGAACCCTTCGTCAGAACAGGAAAAGGTTTGAGAAGGGAGATTTTTAAGCAGGGGCAGGGTGGAGGGGAGGAAAGAACAAAGGGAAGGTCTGTGATCGGATGGAAGGCGGGAGAGATTGACTGACAAAAGGGATGATGGTGCGAGGCAAAAGGAGAGGTAATGGGACAAGTTAAGAAACTAAAGATGATTCTAGATGAGGTGTGAATGATGGCAGCATCATTAACAGCTACCATGTGAGGAAACAAGAGAGGAAAAAATATATAAAGAAATACAGGGGCTGAGGTTATAGTCTGAAATTGTTGAACTCGATATATAGGGCTGGATTTTGTCAATGGGGACGTGATGGAGGCAGGACTCCCACTTTTTGGGTTGTAGTCCCGCCTCCCATCGATTTGTGGCCAACGCACGCGATTTCCCCTTGATTGACCTTGTTGAGCCCGCCCAGCGGGCGCAGCAGGCCAATTAAGGGACACCCGGTTACAGGTGACGTCAGGGATTGACATTTCATCTGTCAAGAGCTTTTGACAGATGAAAAATCAGCGTTTGACAGCTCTGTGAAGTTGTCAAACACTGACAATTTGACTTCTAACTTGAGTCCTTCTCCACAAACTCAGTTAGAAATCTCTCCAGAACAGAAAGCAGAATGCTGCAACTATTGACAGCTTGTGGCCATTCTGCTTTCTGTGCCGGTGAGATGAGGGACTCCCGAGACCTGAAGGAAGGAAGCCTGCATAGGTAAGTAAAACTTATTTAAACACTTTACACACACCAAACACACTTACCTCTGCACTCATGCACCCATCACTCACCTGAACACCAGACATCTCGAACCCGATGGTCCGCCTCGCTAACTTGGCGTGGTTTGGAGCTGCCGGGCAGCCCACGCTTCAGGGCTAAAAATAGGGATGAGGCCAAAAACTGTCTGTTAACTACCTGTTAACAGGCAGTTAATTGGCACTGAACCCCTTCCCGCCTCGGGGAGGCGACTCCCAGCACAGGTCGGGTACCCGCCTCCTGGGAAATGGGCATGGAGGCGGGTTGGGGACGGGAAGGGTTCGTGCCCCCCGATTCTGCAATTTCCCCCCCACTCCCGCCTCCAAACCCGCCTCCACGGGGCTTGGACATTCAAGCCCATCGTGTCTGTATAGTGCCAGTGATGTGACAAAATGATCAGTGGCGGTCAGATTTGAGCAGGAGTGGGGAGGGAGGGTGGCAGGAAGCATTGTTGACGAGAAAGGTTGGAAAGGCATTTTGAAGATGCAGAGACCTAAGGAGTTTACAGAGGAAGTTCCAGAGACTGGAGGCGAGATGGCGAATGCACAATAACACTCCTGCTCATAGGGAACGCGGACTTGCTGGTTAATTGCTCTGTTGTGCCGAGCATGAGAAAAATATCCGGTGAATCCATCAAAATGTTTCCCTCACAGGTCCATGACAGTTTGTATTCAGGGAAGCCCCTTTATAGCTCCCTCTATATTTTAAGCTCTTTCTGCCCTGTTGAAATCTTGTAAATGCTGCCGTTACAATTGGCTCTCTGTTGATTTTTTAGTCACTCGACCATTTTTTTTTTGTTTGACCGTAAACATTTTCCAGCTTTTCTGAAAGAATAAAAATAAATACAAAAAAAAAGACAAAAAAAATTAAAACTATGAAACCAGCAGGAAGGTGGTCCTGGATAACTGAAATTTTAAAACAAATTAAACGCAGCCAGTTGTTGTGATCTGGAATGCGCTGCCTGAAAGGGTGGTTGAAGCGGAATCAATAATAACTTTCAAAAGAAAATTGGATAAATACTTGAAAAGGGAAAAAAAAGTTGCGGGGGCTGTGGGGAGAGCTGGGGGGAGTGGGACTAATTGGAGAGCTCTTTCAAGGAGCCAGCACAGGCCCGATGGGCTGAATGGCCTCCTTTCCTGTAAGATTCAAAGAGAGAAAAGAATCATGATCTGTCACTTTTTAAGAGCTCCATTTTGCTTCCTTGTATCGCTGCAGATGGGTGTCCTATGCACACAGCATGGCCTTCTCCTTCATGGATGGGTAATCAGGCTGTTCGTCATTTAAATGCTTTTCCATACGTTATAATATTTAAATGAAGCTCTCGCATTTTGCACAAGAACAACTTAGGCTGTCATAAAAGCAATCACCCGCTGCTGAAAACTGGCGGTATGGAGCTCATCCCAACTTCCAAGCTCCTGTTCACTCATTCTACGGCATTCCAACACTGGCCACGCGCAATGCAAACGATAATGGCAAAGTTTCCTTCTCACCCCTGGGCACACCGGTCAGGAAGAAGGCCTGGAGACCAGTTTTGTCAGGTCTCTGTCCCTTTTCCATGGCCTGGGAGAGAGGCGGGGTCTGGCCTGTACCTGCTGTCGGTGCAGGCCCATCACGGTCATGCGAATGAGGCGGGACGGGGCGTTCAGCCGTGGCTCAGTGGGCAGCACTCTCACTTCTGAGTCAGAGGGTCGTGGGTTCACGTCCCACTCCAGGGACTTGAGCACGAGATTTAGACTGACACTCCAGTGCAGTGCTGAGGGAGTGCTGCACTGTCGGAGGTGCCACCTTTCAGATGAGACGTTAGTCTGCTCTCTCAGATGGATGCAAAAGATCCCATGGGACTATTTCGAAGAAGAGCAGGGGAGTTCTCCCCGGTGTCCTGGGCCAATATTTCTCCCTCACTCAACATCACTAAAAAACAGATGATCTGGCCATTATCACATTGCTGTTTGTGGGAGCTTGCTGTGTGCATTTTGGCTGCTGCGTTTCCTACATTACAACAGCGACCACACTTCAAAAAGTACTTCATTGGCTGTAAAGCGCATTGGGGCGTTGTGAAAGGCGCTATAGAAATGCAAGTCTTTCTCTCTTGCTGGCCTCTCTCCACTGTTTCCCCACAGTACGTTGGGAAAACTTGCCCTATCGCCTGTACATGCTCTTCTATAATTATTGTAGCTCTGTGCTGACTGGATGTTTCCACGTAGTCGGGTTGCATTTCCACAATGTTCCTTCTGGGCTGTAAAGGACTTACTGATGCATAAAATATTTAAAGTATCTGATCGCCCGTAAGTCGGAGTCGAGGGTTTTTTTTTGTGGGAGGTGAAGCAGACACCAAGATGCTCCCTTCAGCCTCGCTGAGAAAGGGAAGATGAATCGGAATTATGATGAGCTG
Organism: Somniosus microcephalus; assembly: GCF_052327205.1. NCBI lineage: Eukaryota > Metazoa > Chordata > Chondrichthyes > Squaliformes > Somniosidae > Somniosus > Somniosus microcephalus. The sequence continues at coordinate 37,346,312 of NC_141018.1, forward strand.
TGTGTCTATTGTGAAGCACCAATATATTCTGACAGTGTGACAGCTTCTAGTACATGTCACCAAGGAACTCAAAACGTCGATGCAGGCTTCTCGCATGTTAACTGCCTGATGCTAGTAATGATGAATTGTTACTGTAGGTGGGGACAACAGTGCAGCGAGCTTGGTGTGGTGCTTCGGCAATGCTGAGGGCCGCTGTTTTACAGTGACTGAATAAGTCACATTTTGTTTTTATTACATGTGGATTGTTTTGGGATTGCATTCCATGATTCTGTCTTTTGTTCCATAAACGCCAGTGGCCCCGCTGCCCTTTTCTCTCTTTTCCCTTTGATTTGCGTTGACAGAGAAAAAAGACTGACCCTGCACAGTCTCTGCTCGTTACTTCCCCTTTCACAGCTCAATTTTTGTCTGATTAACTCGCTTCTATTAAAGACTCCAGACCACATTGCTACCTACCATGAAGTCTATAAATGAGGTGAATTCCCATCATGTTGTGTCAACCACAGCAGTGTGTGTTGATACATGTCCTATCCTTTGCCTAAGGCTGTCCATTATGTTTGAATAGTCAGTAACCACTTCCATGCAACAGGCTGCATTTATTTAAATTAAATCTTTCTTTCCCTCCCTCCCCACCTTTTCTTAAAGTAAGCTCACATCTACCTTGGTCAGTCAGGAGAGAGATGGCAGCATCCACTCTACAGTTCTCCCCGTTGTCCTAGGGCCAATATTTATCCCTCAACCAACATCACTAAGAACAGACTATCTGGTCGTTATCACATTGCTTTTTTTGTGTGGGATCTTGCTGTGCACAAATTGGCTGCCGTGTTTCCTACATTGCAACGGTGACTACACTTCAAAAGTACGCTATTGGTTACAAAGCGCTTTGGGACGTCCTGAGGTCATGAAAGGCGCTGTAGAAATGGAAGTTCTTTGTTTTCTTTTTACCGTCATACACGATGCCACTATCGCTTCCTTGGTTGATCAACCAATATGTAGCAAACATGCAGATCTCCTGGAACCAGGTTCCACCTCACTCCCTCATGCACAAGAGTTGAGACAAGAAAAGCCACCCTCTGTGGGAGCCTGATAGCCAATCCCACCTGAGACTGGGGTTGAGACTCGGAGCTCCTGGTTGTGAACCCAATGCCGTTGCCATCAGACTGATCCTATTCCACATTTTGTTTATCTCAGTTTTGAATTTGCTGTTCCCCCATTGCCGGGTCAGCAGGGCTCACTGGATGCCTCTCTGAAGCCAAAGCCGACCTTTCTCAGTCGCTGGCCATTGAGAGGGGGAACCATGCATGTTGCCCTTCAATGCTTCTTCATTCCCTGGAAGGAATCACCCAGCCTCCCTTCCTTACCCCTCCTTGCTCGCCACCTCACTCACTGGGGATCATAGGTTGAATCCACGTCCTCCGGTTATGCCTTGACTGTGCTGGAGGCATTGATCACCCTGAATGTTTCCATTCCTGTTGTTGCATGGACTTCAGGCATCCAGTGGAAAGCATCGGCCAAAGATTTTAAGCATCGACCCAATGATCTGTACAACAGGTAAATAGGTCCTGTGGGTGGGGCTGTGCAATGTCTGGAACAGTCTGAAATAGGTTAGCTAGTTTCCAATAGCAACAGCACTCCGCACTGGCATGGATATTGAGAACCATTATAAAGAACAAGCATTTTATAATATTAAACAACAGATTGGACAAGATCCAGAAATTAATCTTGATGAAATTTAAAAAAAAGCAGAAATGGTGCAGGTCAGTCTGTACCTGAAAAGCAAAAAGACACACGGGGGGGGAAATTCTCATCGTTAGCGCATCCGGTGGGAGGCGGAATTTCCGCAGGAGGTTAGCGCCGGCGCTACCGGGTATCGCCCCGATCTTCTGCGCCCGGAGATAATGATGTCCTCTCCGGGCGCAGCGCCACGGGAGAAAAATTCCCCCTTGTGCCCTGCAAAGTGCCAGGCGATGTTACCGACTGCTGCAGGGGTCGCGAACAGTGAGGCCGGCCGCCCGCGGGGCGCCATTTTAAGGCGCAGTGGCCGGCTGACATTAAAAAATCGGCAATTAAAAAAAAATTGCTGAGCACCGGACGCGGGCTGAGTGCCGCGATCGGTCAGCCCGGCACTCAATCGCACCACACCCCTGGTGCTCCAGCAGATGCCAAAAAAAAATTGCAGAGCTCGCAGCGAGGGGCCCTTCCCTTTAATTGAGGGAAGAGCCTCTGCAACGCGGCAGCGCCATGCCTGGCCAGACATGGCGCTGCTGAGCGCATCGCCCCAGATCGGGACATTCCCGCCTCTCGTGCTCCGGGAGGCAAGTGGAGAGCTTGATTTAGCACTTCACTTCCCTCCTTGGAGCAAAAAAATGGGAATTTTTCAAATGTTTGAAAATGTTTTAGCACCCCAAATGGCGCTCTCGGGGAATTTCTCCCCCATAGAATAACAGACTGGAATCATCGAATCATACAGCACAGAAGGAGGCCATTTGGCCCATTGTGCCTGTGCCGGCTCTTTGATAAATCTACCAATCAGTCCCACTCCCCGGCTCTTTCTCCAGAGCCCTACAAATATTTTCCTTTTCCATTATTTATCCAATTCCCTTTTGAAAGTTACTATTGAATCTGCTTCCGCCGCCCTTTCAGGCAGCGCGTTCCAGATCACAACAACTCGCTGTGTTAAAATAGATTCTCCTCATCTCGCCTCTGGTTCTTTTGCTAATTACCTTAAACATGTTAGCATTTCAGGTGGAGATCCTCCGTCACAATTCAAAAGCGTGGCTGCGATTTGAGCGTCGAGACTGCTGCTGCTGGTAATAGCAGGCAAAGGGTTAATATGTTCAAATGGAAATCTAGGGGTCTACAACAGAAGAACATTGGATGCACTTCATCATATGATTGGTTCTAGTTTTTTACTCTCTCAAACTCATTGCCCTGGACTGCGAGTTGAATCAGGAATCAGTGCAATTCCCTTTATGAATGCCCCAGTGATCCATTGCACAAGCATGAAAAATAGCAGAGATACCAGGCTTGGATACTGATCAGACATGTTCAGTTAGAACTCCTGCCATTGATCACTGCCTGTTCTATCCTGTTATCCAGCCCATTTATTATCTAAGTTACAAAATTAAAGAGGTCACAAGTCCCTTGAGAAGCACCATGTCAAATTCCTTCTGGAAGTCTCTGCATCTAACATCCACCAGATTGTACTAGCAAAAGGGACTCCACGTACTCTCGCCCTGACTTGCATACTGTCCACAAATTCAATACATTTTACCCAAGAGCATCATGTTCTGAGAAATAAAAACAGAAAATGCTGGAAACACTGTCGGCTGAAAATTCAGTAGCCTTAGCGCCTCATTTGAGGCGCTAGAGGGCCTTGCGCCGGAGTTATGGCCAGTAGTGAAATTCCCTGGGGCCCTAAATCGGCGTTGCTCCGGTAGCGCTGCGCCGGCACCGATGACGTCATCGGTGTGCGCAGCATCCCGGTTGCCGTGGTAACCCGCCCGAACTCCGAAATTGAGTTGCGGCCGCCTCGCCCGTGGCAGCCGCAACCAGCGTTTTGTCAGAGGTGCCTTACTGCAGTTAGCGCCGGCGCATTAAAGGCCCCGCGGCGGCCGGCCGCTTTCCCGCCGGCCGCCTGCCCACAGCTCCCTCCCCGGACTTCTCCCCCCCCCCCCCCCCGGAACAGATGCAAGCCCGGCACTTGTTCGAGGTGCCGGGCTCATTTTTAAGCAGATTTGCGTGGGCCGCGGCCGGGTGCAGGCAACTCCTCCTTAATGGAAGGAGGAGGCCTGCACTTCCCCAGCCTGCCGCACCGCATCGGGTGCCGCAGCGCCGGAATTGCGGCGCGAAACGGCAGTTAGCGCCCTTTTCCAGGCGCTAAGACCCTTCAGTAGCGCCGGCAGCCGTTTGGGCGCGGCGCCACTGAATTTTTGGCGCGCGCAGGGGACTTAGCGCCGGCACTAATTTCCGGCGCTAAAGCCCTGGCTAAGCCAAAACCCAATTTCTAGGCCTCTGGGTCAGGCTGCACCCGTGGAAAGAGAAAGAAAGTCAACGTTTCAGGTCGATGACCTTTCGTCAGAACAGATGCTCAATGAGAAGTCTGGCTAACTAAATCTGAAGAGAATGGAGTGCCACAATTCAATCTGTGAGTCACAGAGCCCGTGAGGAGATCAGCGTTTACAACATTGCCACGTAAGTACCTTGGCAAAATTGAGGCCTGCCAATTAGCTGAAATACAGGATTGTTTCATAAGCCTGAGAAGGACTGAGCTGGGAATCCCAATTAACTGCCAGTTAGTACTCATTAGTATTGTGAATCATCTTCTTCTTAGGCAGTCCCTCGGAACCGAGGATGACTTGCTTCCACATTTTAAAATGAGTTCTCAGGTGACTGATGAGTCCAATGCGGGACCTACAGTCTCTGTCACAGGTGGGGCAGACGGTGGTTGAAGGGGCGGGTGGGTGGGGTGCTTGGGTTGACGTGCGCTCCTTGCGCTGCTTGCACTTGGCTTCCGCTTGCTCCTGGCGAAGAGACTCGAGGTGTTCAGCGCCTTCCCGGATGCTTCTCCACTTTGTGGTCTTGGGCCAGGGATTCCCAGGTGTCGGTGGGGATGTTGCACTTTTTCAAGGAGGCTTTGAGGGTGTCCTTGAAGCGTTTCCTCTGCCCACCTGGGGCTCTCTTGCCGTGTCGGAGCTCCGAGTAGAGCACTTGTTTTGGGAGTTTCGTATCGGGCATGCGGACGATGTGACCCGTCCATCGGAGCTGATCGAGCGTGGTCAAAGCTTCGATGCTGGGGATGTTGGCCTGAGCAAGAACACTGATGTTGGTGCACCTATCCTGTCAATGGATTTGCAGGATCTTGCGGAGGCAGCGTTGGTGGTACCTCTCCAGTGCTTTGAGGTGCCTGCTGTACATGGTCCATGTCTCTGAGGCATACAGCAGGGCAGGTATCACTGCTTAGTGCCATGAGCTTAGTGCCGGGTTTGAGGTCCTGGTCTTCAAACACTCTCTTCCTCAGGCGACCGAAGGCTGCATTGGCACACTGAAGGCGGTGTTGGACTTCATCATCAACGTCTGCCCTTGTTGACAGTAGGCTCCCAAGGTATGGAAAGTGGTCCACGTTGTCCAAGGCCTTGTCGTGGATTTTGATAATTGGGGGGGCAGCACTGTGTGGCGGGGGCAGGTTGGTAGAGGACCTTTGTCTTACGGATGTTTAGTGTATGGCCCATGCTCTCATACGCTTTGGTGAAGGCGTTGAATATGGTTTGGAGTTTGACCTCCGAGTGAGCGCAGACACAAGCGTCGTCTGCATACTGTAATTCGACGACAGAGGATGGGACGACCTTGGATCTGGACTGGAGGCGACGGAGGTTGAACAGTTTCCCGTTTGTTCTGTAAATTAGCTCCACTCCAGCGGGGAGCTTACTGAGGGTGAGATGGAGCATTGCAGCAAGGAAGATCGAGAAGAGCGTTGGTGCGATGACAGCCTTGCTTGACCCCGGCTCGTACGTGAATTGGGTCTGTGGTGGAACCGTTGGTCAGGATCACGGCTTGCATGTCGTCGTGAAGCAGGCGGAGGATGGTGACAAACTTTTGAGGGCAGCCGAATTTGAGGAGGACACTCCATAATCTCTCACGGTTGACAGTGTCGAAGGCCTTTGTGAGATCAAGGAAGGCCATGTACAGTGGTTGGTGCTGTTCCCTGCATTTCTCTTGTAATTGACGTGCATTGAAGACCATGTCCACTGTGCCCCTTAGTGGGCGGAATCCGCATTGCGACTCTGGGAGGAGCTCTTCGGCCACTGGGAGAAGGCGATTGAGGAGGATTCTTGCGATGGCTTTCCCTGTGGCAGACAGCAGGGAAACTCCTCTGTAATTACCACAATCGGACTTGTCACCTTGAAGATGGTCACAATTACGGCATCTCCGAGATCCCCTGGCATGCTCTCCTCCTTCCAGATAAGAGAAATGAGTTCATGAATTCACGCCAGTAATGCTTCTCCGCCATGCTTTAGTGCCTCGGCAGGGATTCCATCTGCTCCTGAGGCCTTGTTCAGTTGTCGGATGGCCTTTTCAACCTCATGCCGGGCTGGGGTAGCATGCTGTGGGATGGAGTTGAGGACACTCGTGTCGAAGACAGAGTCATGGTTGAGATTTTTGAAGTGCTCCTTCCAGCGGGCACTGACTACCTCTCTGTCCTTGATGAGTACCTCTCCGTTCTTGGCCGTCAGTGGGATAGGGCCTTGGGTGCTTGGGCTGTAGGTGGTCTTGACTGCGCTAAAGAATCCATGCACATCGTGGTTGTCGGCTAGCTGCTGGATCTCCTGCACTTTCTCCACCCACCATCTGTTCTTTAGGTCGCGAGTTTTTGTTGGACCTCGGCCTTCAGGCGTCTGTAGAGCTGCTTTCTTGCTCTCGAGTTGTGTTGCTGTTTCCAGATCAGGAATGCCTTGCGCTTGCGGCTTATTAGCTCCTGGATCTCCTGGTTGTTCTCGTCGAACCAGTCTGGGTGTGTTTCCTGGTCAAGTGACCGAGCGTCTCTTCACAGGTGCTGATTATGGAGGCCTTGAGTGCAGACCAGGCGCTGTGGACACTCTGTGTCTCTGCATCACTGGGAGTCATCAGGTTGTTTGTGAGGCGCAGGCTGAATAGGGCTTTCTTAGCGGGGTCTTTGAGTGCTCCTGTATCCTCTATCTCTACAATGTATCTCTGTATTGTGAATACCATTGTGATGTAACCATACAGATGGGAAAAGGAATGGGATGGCCATCTAGGGAAACACTAATGATAGATTGGCTTTTTCTACATCAGTAGATTGGAGCAACATTTTGAAGAGAAACTTAAGTCAACAGTATTTGTGATGCATTCTGAATGGTAATAAATATAGTGACAGGGCGCAGCTGGAGGCTGGTAGTGGTGAAGATTGTGAGTTCAAAAAGGGATTCATTAATGGCTCCATTGGTAATGATGCCTCTCAGCGTGGTAATAATCTGCGAAGATCAGGAAGGTGCCAGGTTCAGCCAGGTGTGTGCTGAGCCAGCCAGGGTGATGGACGGCACTACAATTGACCTCACTGTCCCGAGGGCTGGGGGGTGGGGGGCGGTGGCAGGCAAATACCAACCTGGTAGTCTGTTCCTGATTGTTACGCTCGCTGGAAAGTACGTGTGTGTAGATGCTGGTTGAGGGCAGGGTAATGTTCAGGTGATGCTCCTCCCAGTAAACTGTCTGCTGGCAACCACAGTCCAGATTCACTTCTCAAAAGTAGACATTTGGAACCAGTGAGTGGCCGAAGGCTCTGGAGCCGTAATAATCAGTGCCTTCAGAAGAGGAAGAAATTGGAGGGATGGGATGAAATCATGCCTATTTCATTTCAAGCTGGGTTTTGTGGGAGGGGCTGTTTGTTGTTTTTAAAATGAATTTGCTCCCACCTTTGCAGAAAAATCATGTTTTATATTTTCTCATAATAGGAGGCAAAGAATTGTAGAGCGTATACAGGATGGTGCAGCACTTTCAGTATCAGTGGAGTTACACTATGATCAGGACCACTAGCTTATAATGACGAAATTCCACATTTATTCCACAATATTTTGGGATTTTTACTGGTGTTTTGGTGATCACATTTCACAATTCCGTCCAGTTTTCTGTGAAGAGCAAAACCCAGTTGCCATGAATATGACTCTTAAATACTGAGCTCCCACATTGCAAGTATTAGGATGGCTGCGTCAAAACTGGACATCCTAAATGGAGACTGAGAGCCAGATAACAAAGACAGCACAGAAAGGTGAACCGGGGAATTAGCAAGCGTGAAATGAGAGTGCTCACTGAGCCTCAACCCAACAAGTGCAGGAAAGTTAGCAATCTGCTGTAGAAACCCAAAATGCGGAACGTGAACCAGAGGAGTACCAGGGAGGATTAGCGAGAAGCTGGGAGAACCGTTGAAAGGAAAGGAAAAAAAATATACAAAGTGCGGCAAAATTGTCCTGGCCAATATTTAACCCTCAGTCAACGTAACAAAGACAGATGGGCTGGTCATTATCACATTGCTGTTTGTGGGAGCTTGCTGTGCGCAAATTGCCTGCCACGTTTCCCACATTACTACAGAGACTACACTTCAAAAAAGCACTTCATTGGCTGTAAAACGTTTGGGGCGACCGGTGGTCGTGAAAGGTGCTATAGAAATGTAAGTCTTTTTCTTTTCAAAATCCCAAAGGATAAGGTGAGTTGAGGTCAAGCAGTGTGCAGAAGGGAAGGGAGGGGAGTGGCGGGGAAAAGGGACAAAGGGAGGAACTTTCCAATTGATGGAGTAGGAAAATAGGAACAGGAGGAGGCCATTCAGCCCCTTGAGCCTGTTACATTAGGAACAGGAAGAGGCCATTCAGCCCCTTGAGCCTGTTACATTAGGAACAAGAGGACCTGGAACTCGCTGCCGCCGGAAGTGGTGGAAGCGGAGACACTCAATGTTTTCAAGGGGAGACTGGATAGGCACTTGAGGGAAATAAACTTGCAGGGCTACGGGGATAGAGCGGGGGAATGGGACTGACTGGATTGCTCTACAGAGAGCCGGCACGGACTCGATGGGCCAAATGGCCTCCTTCTGTGCCGTTCTGACTATGTGGAGAGCGCAGGTCCTGGGTGTGGGTGCATCAGATGCTGCAGGCCATCCACTGCTGCCCTCCACATCCCCAGACTGCTCAACTTGGATTCAGATGTGTAGGGCAGCGAGAGTGAGGCAAAAATCCACAGATTTCCTTCACTTAACTCCACCCCACGTGCAAGTGACATTCTTCTCGTATTTCTGTTCCTTTTCCACCAACCCTGTGGCGATGGGCGAGCAGCAGGGGAGGTTACACTGGAAGCTGCTGAGGGCACAGGAGCTCCCGGCCCCGAATAAAGCGGCACTGGGTGACTGAGCAGCCCCTACCTAGGGCCGCTATATCCGATGTGCAGATTTGTAGGGTGGTGCGACAAATCTTGTCAGGGGGAGGGGGGAAACGAGGATTGTTTCTGGTTCATTTTTCCGTAAGTGTTTCTCGCACTCTGTGTTCTTGGGTTCAGCGCCAGAGTATTTTCAGAGGCAGGAGCGAGTTTCAAAACAATTCATTGTGCGCAGCACAACTGGGAGCTTCACCTGTCAGACATGGACCAAATCACTGTCACAATTCTTTCAAATTAATCAGCTTATCGAAGATGCCTTTGTGTTCTGAAATACTCAAGGTAAATTCAGACCACGAAGAAGCAGCAATCTAACTCTGCTCTGGCGCACTGTACTTCACTGAATATAGAGAGTGGTAATTACTCCAAGGCACCAATCATTCATTCTAATTGATATTGGGAGCGTCAATTATTCTAATTGGTAAAAGGAAGTATTAATTACTCCAATTAATGCAGAGTAGTAATTATTCCAGTTGATGGGAGAAGTGATTATTCCAATCGATAGAGAGTTACTCCCATTAATGCATGGAGGAGTAATTATTCAAATTGAAATGTGGGCCTAGAAATTCACTGGCCTTAGCGCCGCTTTTGAGGCGCTAGAGGGCCTAGCGGCGAAGTTATGGCCAGTTTTGAAATTGACAGGGGCCCTAAATCGGCGTTAGGCCGGTAGCGCTGCGCCGGCACCGATGACGTCATCGGTGTGCGCAGCGTCCCGGTTGCCATGGTAACCCGCCCGAACTCGGAAATTGAGTTGCGGCCGCCTCGCCCGTGGCAGCCGCAAGCAACGTTCTGGCAGAGGTGCCTTACAGAACGTTGCGCCGGCGCATTAAAGGCCCCGCGGCGGCCGGCCGCTTTCCCGCCGCCCGCCTGGCCGCAGCTCCCTCCCCGGACCTCCCCCCCGCCCCCCCCGGAACAGAAGCAAGCCCGGCACTTGTCCGAGGTGCCGGGCTCATTTTTAAAAAGATTATCGCGGGCCGCGGCCGGGTGCAGGCAGCTCCTCCTTAAGGGAAGGAGGAGGCCTGCACTTCCCGAACCTGCCGCACCGCAGCGGGCGCCGCAGCGCCGGAATAGCGCCGAAATTCAGTGCATAGCGCCAGTTTTCAGGCGCTAACAGCTTTCAGCAGCGCCGGCAGCCGTTTGGGCGCAGAAGTAGTGAATTTTTGGCCCGCCCAGCGCGACTTAGCTCCGGCACTAACTTCCGGCGCTAAAGCCGTCGCTGCGCCAAAACCCAATTTCTAGGCCGTGGAGTGGTAATTACTCCCATTGTTGGAATCTAGGGAAAATAGAATGAGAGTAAACAAGCGAGAGACATAAAAACAGACTCTCAAAGCTTCTATAGGTACGTTAAAAAGGAAAAGATTAGCGAAAGTAAATGTGGGTCTCTTACAGGCTGAGACAGGAGAAATTATAATGAGGAATAGGGAAATGGCAGTGAAATTAAACACATGCTTTGGGGGGAAAATTAGCGCCCTGAAAAAGTTAGTGCCTCCACGCCCGAAATGCAATGGTAGCATCCCAAGCAGGAGGCGGGGCTACTGGAAGTGCTCCCCCTCCCACTTGGGGCGCTCCAATCAATGAATATCGCGGCGCTACATGCAGCAGCACCACACGCGTCGGCACATAGCGCCGCGGTACTGCAGGCCTCCCTCCCCTGATTAAAGGGGAGGGGACTAGAGCAGCCCGCACCGGGGCCCTGCTGGACCACCAGGAGCGGAGTCCCGGGAAAAGAGCCCGGCACTCGGAGTGCTAGGCTGACGGATTGCGGCCGACACCCCTGCAGGAGGCGGCCAGAAGGGGCAGGTGCTGGCAGGCGGCCCAAAAAAAATGGCCGCCCGGCACCTGCCCTTTAATTATCGCCGCAAGATCGCCCCCCTGACTCTGTCGGACATAGCGTCCAGCGGTAGGTCAGGGGGCGTGAGCCAAGTATGCGGCCGGGGCGCGAGTAGGGCGCTGCGCACGCCGATGATGTCATCACCGGAGGCGCAGCAGTGCGAGGTGCTACCGGCTACTGCCGCCGCTAACCTCACGCTGAAATTCGCGGGAGGCGTTAGCAGCGCCACGCCTGTGTGCCAGTTGCTTTGCGACCAGTGGGAGGCGCAATGCAACCGAATTTTCCCCCCTTTGTGTCTGTCTTCATGGAAGAAGACGCAAAAAAGTTCCCGGAAATAGTGAAGAACCAAGGCTCTAGCGAGAATGAGGAACTGAAAGAAATTAGTATTAGTAAAAAAATATTACTGGGGAAATTAATGGGACTGAAAGCTGATAAATCCCCATGACCGGATGGCCTACATCCTAGGGTTTTGAAAGAGGTGGCTATAGAGATAGTGGATGCATTGGTTGCCATTTTCTAAAATTCCATAGAATCTGGAACGGTTCCCACGGATTGGAAGGTGGCAAATGTAACCCCACTATTTAAGAAAGGAGAGGGAGAGAAAACGGGGAACTACAGACCAGTTAGCCTGACATCAGTAGTAGGGAAAATGCTAGAATCTATTATTAAGGACGTGGTAACAGGGCACTTAGAAAATAATAATAGGATTGGGCCGAGTCAACACGGATTTATGAAAGGGAAACCGTGTTTGACGAATCTGTTAGAGTTTTTTGAGGTTGTAACTAGCAGAATAGATAAGGGTGAACCAGTGGATGTGGTGTATTTGGATTTTCAGAAGGCATTCGAAAAGGTGCCACACAAGAGGTTATTAAACAAAATTAGAGCTCATGGGATTGGGGGTAATATACTAGCATGGATTGAGGATTGGTTAACAGAGACAGAAAACAGAGAGTAGGAATAAACGGGTCATTTTCGGGTTGGCAGGCTGTAACTAGTGGGGTACCGCAAGGATCAGTGCTTGGGCCTCAGCTATTCACAATCTACATCAATGATTTGGATGAGTGCCAGATGTAACATGTCCAAGTTTGCTGATGATACAAAGCTGGGTGGGGATGTAAGTTGTAAAGAGGATGCAAGGAGGCTTCAAGGGGATATAGACAGGCTAAGTGAGTGGGCAAGAACATGGCAAATGGAATATAATGTGGAGCAATGTGAAGTAGGAAAAATAGAAAAGCAGAGTATTTTTTAAATGGTGAGAGATTGGGAAATGTTGGTGTTCAGAGGGACCTGGGTGTCCTTGCACACGAATCACTGAAAGTTAACATGCAGGTACAGCAAGCAATTAGGAAAGCAAATATTATGTTAGCCTTTATTACAAGAGGATTTGGGTATAAGAGTAAAGACGTCTTACTGCAATTATATAGGGCCCTGGTGAGACCACACCTGGAGTATTGTGTACAGTTTTGGTCTCCTTACCTAAGGAAGGATGTACTTGCCATAGAGGGAGTGCAACGAAGGTTCACCAGACTGGTTCCTGGGATGGGGGGATTGTCCTATGAGGAGAGATTGAGTAGACTAGGCCTATATTCTCTAGAGTTTAGAAGAATGAGAGGTGATCTCATTGAAACATAAAAAATTCTTACAGGGCTTGACAGGGTAGATGCAGGGAGGATGTTTCCCCTGGCTGGGGAGTCTAGAACCAGGGGTCACAGTCTCAGAATAAGGGGTCGGCCATTGAGGACTGAGATGAGGAGAAATGTCTTCACTCAGAGGGTGATGAATCTTTGGAATTCTCTACCCCAGAGGGCTGTGGAGGCTCAGTCGTTGAGTATATTTAAGACAGAGGTCGATAGGTTTTAAAATATTAATGGAATCAAGGGATATGAAGATAGTGCAGGAAAGTGGAGATGACGTAGAAGATCAGCCATGATGTTGATACTCCCTCTATAAAAATGTCCTTGTGGTGGGTCTTCCTCACTCAAACACACCCTCGTGGTAAGACTTCCTCTAAAGATAGGATCCTACAGCAAGACTCTCCTATGAAAGAAGTCCTGCTGGTGAGATTTCTCTGTCAACTAATTTATTTCACCTCTGATTTTAGTTAAGTTAACCCCGTAGTGTGACTCAGTTTTTGCCCTGCTGGTAGCTTCCTCTTTCTCTTCAGTGCTGAAGGTCAGATTCTGTCTGATTCTCTACTTTCTAAATTGAATCTCATGCTATTTCCTGTTGTTTTTCTGATAACAGATGGCAACTCCCACAGAAAGGGTCAGTATCTTCCTACTATTTATACAATCCCCCATCTCCTATAGGAGGTACGGTAAGTTTATGATTAATGCTCTCCCTGCTCCAGTGATTTACAGCTTTGTTTGATGTATCTGTCTTATTTCACAGAGCCCCGACTCTCCATATTAAACTTTCATCAGTCTCGGGTCTCTGCCCCTGGTTTTGTTGTGGTAACTAAAATCTCTATTGTTATGGTGACAGCATGCACCCCTCTAGAGTAAGGCTTTTGTTCTAAGGAGGGAGACTTATTGGCTCAGAACTTGGTGTCGGGGGCTTGCCGCGCGTGCAAGCCCCCGATCAGCACTCACCCTGCGCGCTGACATCTGAAGCCCGGGCCTGCTTGCATTTCCTGTGACAGGCCCGGTTCAGATGTCAGCGCGCTGTGCTTACCTGATCCAGCGGCGTAGTTAGTGCGATGTGCCGGCTGGGATCAGGTGAGCACTGTACAACCAATCAGGGGAGGGGAAAGTTCATTCATGAGTTTGAGTGTAAGAACTGTCAAACTCATGAAAACTACGGGGGCCCAAAACACTATTTAAACTTTAAATAAAAATTTAAAAAACATCCCAATCATTAAATTAAGTATAAATAAGTTTAAAAAAATAATTTAAACAATTTTTTTTTTTGAAAAAGATAAATTTTTAATAAAAAGGGTCTAAAACTAAACTTACCTTAGAAAAAAAAATTCTAAATTACACTAAAACACCACTTACCTGTAAAAATAAATACTTACGTGTGCTTTTTACAAGCGTAAAGACCGGAGGCCTTTACACATGCGCAAATCCCCCAAAACAGAGGAAATCCAAGACGCACGCGCTGCCCCCTACAGCGCACGTGCTAGCCTCTTCACCTCTTGGGTTAGAGGAGAGGAAATGCCAGTTTTCAGCGCATGCGCTGTGCATGCTGAAAACCGGCATTTCCTCCGGCCAGACGCGTGAGTACCCCTTCCGTACTCACGCGTTTGGGGAGGAATTACTGCCCCAAAGTAACAGGGCATGAATCAAAGGCCTTTGAATCAGGGCATCTAACTACTGACAGCTTCCAAACAGCGAAACCTCTCCTTACCCAGTCTATGATGTCGTGTGCTGATCTACCAGTGTGCTGATTTACCAGTGTGCTGATCTACCAGTGTGCTGATCTACCAGTGTGCTGATCTACCAGTGTGCTGATCTACCAGTGTGCTGATCTACCAGTGTGCTGATCTACCAGTGTGCTGATTTACCAGTGTGCTGATCTACCAGTGTGCTGATCTACCAGTGTGCTGATCTACCAGTGTGCTGATCTACCAGTGTGCTGATCTACCAGTGTGCTGATCTACCAGTGTGCTGATTTACCAGTGTGCTGATCTACCAGTGTGCTGATCTACCAGTGTGCTGATCTACCAGTGTGCTGATCTACCAGTGTGCTGATCTACCAGTGTGCTGATCTACCAGTGTGCTGATCTACCAGTGTGCTGATCTACCAGTGTGCTGATCTACCAGTGTGCTGATCTACCAGTGTGCTGATCTACCAGTGTGCTGATCTACCAGTGTGCTGATTTACCAGTGTGCTGATTTACCAGTGTGCTGATTTACCAGTGTGCTGATCTACCAGTGTGCTGATTTACCAGTGTGCTGATTTACCAGTGTGCTGATTTACCAGTGTGCTGATGTTTACTGAACAGACCGAAAGGTGGTTTGCATTCCTTGTCATTGGTTTTGTAAAGAGAAAAGGGAATAGTTCACTCCCTTCTGGCACTGTATGGCTCAATTATAACACGTATAGTATGCCCCAGGTAAAGGAATAATTCACTCCTATCTGATTCTGTACATCTTGTCTCCGTATCATATATATCTACAGTGCACACCTGAGAGAATGGGACCCATCAATCCCATCGAGTACAGTACTTGTGTGTGCCTCAGTGTTGGCTGGGGTACGGTAGCATAGTGGTTATGTCGCTGGGCGAGTAATCCAGAGACGTGAGTTCAAATCCCACCACGGCAGCTGGGGAATTTAAATTCAGTTAATGAAATAAATCTGGAATAAAAAGCTAGTATCAGTAATGGTGACCATGTAACAACTGGAATGTCGTCAAAACCCATCTGGTTCACCAATGTCCTTCAGGGAAGGAAACCTACCGTCCTTACCCAGTCTGGCCAATATGTGACTCCAGACCCACAGCAATGTGCTTGACTCTTAACTGCCCTCTGCGGTTCAAGAAGGCGGCTCACCGCCACCTTCTCGAGGGCCATTAGGGATGGGCAATAAATGCTTGTCTTGCCAGCGATGCCCACAATGAATAAACAAAATACACCCGTGTGTGCCTCCTTACAATCTCCTGCTACCAAGGACAGTCAATCCTATTGAGGCAGGGTCAGTGGTGGGGTTACTACAGTTGGACTCGGTGCCCCTGAGCTGGAGGGGGGAGAATTCCAACAGTGTCCAGTGAGACTGAATGTTGACTGTGAAGCACAGACACACACAATAACAGCTGCACAACCCCGAGACCTCCCCAATCCCATGTAATTAATGTAATTTCCTAATTACATTAATAGGGAGGTGACACTGAATTTGAAGTATGAATGGCTAATATAACTAGGCCGTGATGCAAGACCATATCAGCTGCTCGTTGTGAAGCACTTGTTAGTGCGGCCCCAGCAACAGTTTTCTGGTTGAACATATTTGCAGAATATTATGAACTGAATATTTCTGTTAATTCCCTGCATCATCCAGGTAAGTGCACAACAGGGTAACGTTAAAAAAAAATTCATTCTTGGGATGTGGGTGTCGCTGGCAAGGCCAAATATTTATTGCCCATTCTTCATTTGTGTCAGCTAGTGGCTCAGTGGGCAGCACCCTCGCCTCTGAGTCAGAAGGTTGTGGGTTCAAGTCCCACTCCAGAGGATTGAGCCCAAAAATCCAGGCTGACACTCCAGTGCAGTGCTGAGGGAGTGCTGCACTGTCGGAGGTGCCGACTTTTGGATGAGACGTTAAATCGAGGCCTCGTCTGCTCTCTTAGGTGGATGTAAAAGATCCCACGGCCAGTATTTCGAAGAAGAGCAGGGGAGCTCTCCCCGGTGTCCTGGCCAATATTTATCCCTCAATCAACACAACAAAAAACAGATTATCTGGTAATTATCACATTGCTGTTTGTGGGAGCTTGCTGTGCGCAGATTGGCTGCCGCGTTTCCCACATTACAGCAGTGACCACCCTTCAAAAAGTACTTCATTGGCTGTAAAGCGCTTTGGGTGGTCGTGAAAGACGCTGTCGAAATGCGAGTCTTTCGTTTATTTTCTTTCTAGTTGCCCTCGAGAAGGTGGTGGTTGTAGTGTATGTACTTTGCAGAAGGAACTATATTCTGCAGCCCCTGTATACTGCAGTACCAGTAGTGACCACCCCTGTATATAAGCCTGTGTAGTAACTTTTGCATAGTAGTTCCAGTTTGTCTCCACTCAGTAAAGACCTGTTATAACCAACTCCTGCAGTCCGTGTCTCAATTACACACGGACATAATACTGGCGACGAGCAGATCCGAACTTACCTACAGTCTGCACCACCTCATGGGGATCCATCCCTGAAGCGAAGTTGTCAGAGGTTGAGGCCAGAAGGAAGAAAGAAAAAAAAACAAACAGAAGAAACGGGCGTCGACCGTGGGCAACCGCCTCTGATTCATCGGAGTTGAAGATTTGCAGGAGAGGCTGTCGAGAGCGGGGCTTGGTTATCCTGTCGATGGTGTTCCAGCTAATCGGGCTGGTGGCAGGTAGTACACTGATCCTTCCTGGGCTGCGGCGGGCTAGAGCTCGATTGGGTGGCTTTTCAACGGGGCCGAGCAGCGTTGTCAGGAAGAGGAGAGAGAGAGAGAGGGTGGAGCACACAGGGCGCGGCCGGTGCTACGAAGCCGGGCAGCGTACAGACCCGAGAAGAGGGAGGAAAGTGTCCCGCAGGGTTGCTCCGACGACGGGGAAATAAAAGAAATTAGAAGCGCAGAAAGCCGCGAGGAGCTGCAGTTTGCCACGGGAACCGCGGAGAGTGGCGTTAGCAGCAGCGTGGGGGGAAGTGCGCGAAGACCATAGGGCGTCGCTATCAAGGCATAAAACGCCAGCAACAGCGCTAGCAGCAGCGGGGAAGACGGAAAGCGCGGGAGGCGCCATTTTGTTAAATCGGGGAAGAAGACAAAGCGCGGGAGGCGCCATCTTAGATTTCCAAGATGCCGAAGACTGGCAATATCACTGCCTTCGATAATGCAATAGAAGACTGGAACACGTATGTGGAAAGAGTCGAAGTATATTGCAAGGCAAACGAAGTAGCCGATGATAAAAAGGCATCGGTACTACTAAACTTAATGGGCGCAAGAACGTACGGCCTATTGCGGAACTTGATTACTCCAGCCAAACCGATGGCGAAGAGTTTTAACGAAATTGTTAATATCCTACAGGAACACCTAAATCCTACACCGCTGCTGATAGCAGAAAGATTTAAATTCCACAGGAGAAATCAGCATAAAGATGAGAGCAATGCTGATTACCTTACGGAACTACGCAAGCTATCAAAGCACTGCCAGTTCGGAGCAGGACTGGCAGATACCCTACGGGACAAATTTGTCTGTGGACTCCTGATTGAAGGAACCCAGAAGAGGTTACTCTCAGAGAAAGAGCTGACGCTAGATAAGGCTTTCAGCGTGGCAGTAGCGTACGAAGCAGCAGCAAGGGGAGCTGCGGAAATACAGCAAAAGCCACAGGAATACGGCACCCACAAAATGACACGGGGATTTGCAAAATGTTATCGCTGCGGCAGAACAACCCATGACCAGAAGGACTGCTGGTCCAAGGACAAAATATGCAGGCAATGCGGAAAGATGGGACACATTGCACGAGTTTGCAGGTCTGGGAAGAAGACTAACGACAACAAAAAGGCTACTAAGGAACAGTACAGGCAAGTACAAAAGATGACGGACAGTAGTTCTGAAGACCAGATGAGCGATAGTGAATCCGGGAACAAGAGACTAAGCTGTCTCAAACTTCACAACGTAATCACAAAAGAGGATCACCGAACCATTTGGGTCACCCTCACGATAGCAGGGTCCCAAGTCAAAATGGAATTGGATACAGGATCAGCCCTGACCGTCATGAATCGACGAGACTATGAGCGGCTATTCTCACACATACCCTTGAAAGAGACATCCATTGTCTTGAAGACGTATACGGGGCAAAAAGTATACCCCAGAGGGAAAATAAGGGTGCCTGTCGAATACAACGGCAAGGAAATACAGAAATTGTATCTGTACATACTGCAAGATGGTGGACCACCGTTATTGGGACGTGAATGGATCAGAAAGATAAGTTTAGACTGGCACTCCATTCAGGCACTGACGGTGGCTGGTAAAAAGGATGACGACGTCACACCTGGACGATTGTCAAAAGTCTTAGCTAACGCCAAAGAGGTATTTCAACAAGAACTGGGAACTCTTAAAGGCGTAACCGCCTCGATAAAAATAGAAGAGAATGCAATTCCCAAGTTTTTCAAAGCAAGACCGGTACCATATGCAATTCGCCCAGCCGTCGAGGCAGAGCTGGAGAATGCAGGCGTGTTATCTAAGGTAGACTGGAGCGAGTGGGCGACACCCATCATTCCTGTCATGAAGAAAACGTTAAACAATAAGTCTGAGGAGCCAAGGAAGGTTCGCATCTGTGGGGACTTCAAGGTGACGGTGAACCCAGTCCTTCACACAGTACAATATCCTCTCCCGAGGATAGAAGATATTTTCGCCTCACTATCTGGAGGGAAGCGTTTTACAAAAATTGACCTAGCACAAGCATATTTGCAGATGGAGGTTGAAGAATCCTCTAGGAAGTATCTCACGATAAACACTCACAAAGGTCTTTACCAGTATAATCGACTGGTATTCGGAGTAGCATCAGCTCCGGCTATATGGCAAAGAGCGATGGAACAAGTCCTGCAAGGGATTCCGGGGACTCAGTGTTACTTGGACGACATCCTAGTGACAGGTGAAGATGACAGTGAACCTAGAGCAGGTGCTCACTAGACTAAGAGAACATGGGCTACGAGCCAATCGCCCCAAGTGCGAGTTTTTTAAGAAACAGATATCGTATTGTGGCCACATGATTGATGAAGAGGGGTTACATAAGTCCCCTGACAAAATTGAAGCAGTAGTTAAGGCTCCAGCGCCTGAAAATGTGTCGCAACTGAGGTCATTCCTCGGATTGGTGAATTACTACCATAAGTTTTTGCCGAATTTGTCCACAATTCTGCACCCACTGAACGCCCTACTACAAACTGGAGTAGCATGGAAATGGAGCGATGAATGTAAGCGGGCCTTTCAGAAGAGTAAAGACCTAATCACTTCAAGAGAAGTATTGGCTCACTACAACCCATCACAACCGATAAGACTGGCATGTGATGCGTCTCCCTACGGCATTGGAGCGGTACTGTCACATAAATTCCTTGATGGTTCAGAGAGGCCGATAGCTTTTGCGTCATGCTCGTTAACTTCAGCTGAGCGTAACTGCACCCAGATTGACAGAGAGGCCCTCAGCCTGGTGTGGGGGGTGAAGAAGTTCAATCACTACCTGCACGGTCAGAAATTTACTCTACTAACTGATCATCAACCTCTTGTCTCCATTTTCAACCCTCAGAAGGGCGTCCCGATAATGACAGCACAACGGCTACAGAGGTGGTCCCTTTTCCTAGGGGCACACCAATATGACATCGAGTACAAAGGAACTAAACAGCATGGGAATGCTGATGGATTGTCGCGCCTACCGTTGCCGATGGTGGAAGAAGCACCTGCAGTGGATCCAGTGGAGATATTCCACTCGACCATAGTCGAATGTCTCCCGGTGACGAATGCAAACATAGAAAAGGAAACACAAAATGACCCGACACTCTCCTGGGTCTATGATTTAACGGTGAAGGGATGGCCAGCACATGGCGAACCACTGTTGCCAGCATTCTCGCCGAGAAGAGAACAGCTGTCAGTGTGCCGAGGAACCTTGATGTGTGGATCCAGAGTAGTAATTCCACCCAAATTGAAGGATAGAGTGCTCAATGAGCTTCATGAGGGTCATCTGGGAGGGGTAAAAATGAAGAACTTAGCCAGAGCGTTTGTGTGGTGGCCGGGAATCGATAGAGAAATCGAAGAGATGACCAAGAGCTGTACAGGATGCCAGAAGGTCCAAAACGCCCCACCACAAGCCCCTCTACATCCATGGGAGTGGCCCTCATCTCCATGGCAAAGGGTGCACATTGATTTTGCTGGTCCATTTATGGACTCGATGTTTTTAATTGCGGTGGATGCACATTCAAAGTGGCCAGAGGTAATAAAAATGTCCTCAACCACCACAGAAAAAACTATCACAGTCTTACGAACCATATTCGCCAGAAATGGGCTGCCTGAACAGATTTGCTCCGACAATGGACCACAGTTTGTGTCTGAAGAGTTCCGGAGGTTCTTAAAGAACAATGGTGTTAAGTATTACACATCCGCCCCATATCATCCAGCCACCAATGGATTGGCTGAGAGGTTCGTTCAAACATTCAAGAAGGCTATCAAGGCAATGTGTAATGAAGACATACCCCTACAACACAAGGTGGATAACTTTTTGTTTGCCTACCGGAATGCGACACATGCGGTTACCAACCAAACTCCAGCCATGATGTTCTTCAATCGAAGACTACGATGCCGCTTGGATTTGGTTAAGCCAAACATCAGAAGAGATGTGGAGAACAGGCAGTTTCAGAATATGAATGAAAGGCCGACCAGGAGTTTTAAGATAGGTCAACCAGTTTTGGCCCGGGACTACCGCACAGAGAAATGGCAGCCAGGAACGATCTGTACACGGCAAGGACCTCTAATGTATACCGTGGACGTTGGAGAGAGCATTGTAAGACGCCATGCTGACCAGATTCTAGAGTCACTGGAAAACGTCAATTCCACACCACGATCCGATACACCTGGTGATGAAACCGAAGTACCAATTGCATCTACCTCAGAATCGGTGATATTGGAAGCAGACGAACCAAACAACGACGTTGATCCCGAATCAACTTTGCCAGAAGAACCTGATACCCCAAAGAGGCGTTATCCGGACAGAATCAGGAAGCCTCCTCAAAGACTGAACTTATAATTGCTTAACTTCAGCTAATGTATCTAGCAACTGTAATTGTAAATATGTTATTTAATTATTAATTGAATGTTATGTACTGTTTAGCTAAAAGGGGAGGAATTGTAGTGTATGTACTTTGCAGAAGGAACTATATTCTGCAGCCCCTGTATACTGCAGTACCAGTAGTGACCACACCTGTATATAAGCCTGTGTAGTAACTTTTGCATAGTAGTTCCAGTTTGTCTCCACTCAGCAAAGACCTGTTATAACCAACTCCTGCAGTCCGTGTCTCAATTACACACGGACATAATAGTGGTGAGCCGCCGCCTTGAACCGCTGCAGTCCGTGTGGTGAAGGTACTCCCACAGTGCTGTTAAGGAGGGAGTTCCAGGATTTTGACCCAGCGATGATGAAGGATCGGCCGATATATTTCCAAGTCAGGATGGTGCGTGACTTGGAGGTGGTGGTGTTCGCAGGAGCTTGCTGCCCTCGTCCTTCTAGGTGGTAGAGGTCGCGGGCTTTAACATACCCCTACTGAGACCATAGTAAGTCTGACAACTCATCTCATTTATTCCGTCTTCTGTAGTATGTTAAGAAGCCAGCAATGGAGGTGGAGTGTGGAAGTGTGCCTGGAGTAATTGCTAATTATGTACTGAACTTGCTGTCACAACAAAATCAATTAAAAGAGGAAAGCAGGCACCTGGCTGCACACTGCAGCTGTTAGTATTGATGGTCACAGATTGAACACATCGACACATAAGAGGGGCAAGGTGGACCTGCTGGGTCAGTGCGGTGATACACAGAGCAGCAAAACACATAGTGCTGCGTTAATGGTCTAACTTTCTCATGGCTCTGACGTTTGTCAATAACCAAAAGAATTGTAAATTACCCATAACTCATCCCCATTGCACAGTAGGACAGCATTGAGAAAAGGATAGGTGGAGCCAGGCCAAAAATAACAACATCATTTGTCTCTGTAGCAGTGCTGACTATGTCTGTATTAGAACAGAATGCAGGAGCTGCCAACCGGTGCAATACCTGCCCTGGGAGTGTTTGATGGGACAGTGTAGAGGGAGCTTTACTCTGTATCTAACCTATGCTCTACCTGCCCTGGGAGTGTTTGATGGGACAGTGTAGAGGGAGCTTTACTCTGTATCTAACCTATGCTCTACCTGCCCTGGGAGTGTTTGATGGGACAGTGTAGAGGGAGCTTTACTCTGTATCTAACCTATGCTCTACCTGCCCTGGGAGTGTTTGATGGGACAGTGTAGAGGGAGCTTTACTTTGTATCTAACCCGTGCTGTACCTGCCCTGGGAGTGTTTGATGGGACAGTGTAGAGGGAGCTTTACTCTGTTTCTAACCCGTGCTGTACCTGCCCTGGGAGTGTTTGATGGGACAGTGTAGAGGGAGCTTTACTCTGTTTCTAACCCGTGCTGTACCTGCCCTGGGAGTGTTTGATGGGACAGTGTAGAGGGAGCTTTACTCTGTATCTAACCCGTGCTGTACCTGCCCTGGGAGTGTTTGATGGGGCAGTGTAGAGGGAGCTTTACTCTGTATCTAACCCGTGCTGTACCTGCCCTGGGAGTGTTTGATGGGGCAGTGTAGAGGGAGCTTTACTCTGTATCTAACTCGTGCTGTACCTGCCCTGGGAGTGTTTGATGGGACAGTGTGGAGGGAGCTTTACTCTACGTGGTCCAGCTAGTGTCAGGCTTGGCTCAGCTGTTTGTGGATCCAACCCCACTCCAGAGACTTGAGCACATAATCTTGGCCGGCACTTCAATGCTGCACTGTCGGACGTGCCGTCTTTCGGATGAGACTCTAAACTCGAGGCCGCGTCTGTTCTCTCGGGTGGACTTAAGATTCCATGGC
Source organism: Somniosus microcephalus (assembly GCF_052327205.1). Taxonomy (NCBI): domain Eukaryota; kingdom Metazoa; phylum Chordata; class Chondrichthyes; order Squaliformes; family Somniosidae; genus Somniosus; species Somniosus microcephalus. The sequence goes on from NC_141018.1 coordinate 37,369,330, forward strand.
ACTATCCGGGAATTCTCCCCGGTGTCCTGGCCAACATTGATCCCTCAACCAACACAATCATAAACAGATTATCTGGTCATTTATCTCAGTGCTGTTTGTGGGACCTTGCTGTGCGGAAATTATAACAGTAAACCACACTTTAAAAAAAGGTGCTTCATTGGATATGAAACACTTTGGGATATTTTGAGGTCACGAAAGGTGCTAAACAAATTCAAGTTCTTTTTGTTTTATTTTCCTTTTTTTGGTCAGTTACCTGCATAATCTTGGAAACTTTAAATGAGATCCCTTAGAAGTCTTTTCTTCAAAGTAAAGAAACCCAGCTCATAACTTAAAATCCCGCTCGCTGGAATCCTGCGGTGTGCGTTGCCCTGGGAGTATAACCTACACCTGAATATTGTACTGTCCATTCTCTAGTATTCTGTTGGAAGCAGGGTTACAATATATTCTTTAATAAATGTTTTTTTTTAAGTTCTGTAAGTCTGAATCTTATCTCTGTGAGCACCACGTGCTAGAATGCAGTAATGATATTCAGTCTGTGCTCATTATTCAGGTTTCCAAGTACAGTCCAGCTGGATTTTCTTGATCAATTGTTCTCCTCAATCCCTGGTAGAGCCTGGGAGGGATCTCCGAGTTGCCTGTTGTCCCCAGTCTCCTTGTACAGTTTGTAAGGAGACTCTAGATTGCCTGTAGTCATTAGTTCCGGGCCAGAGTCTCCATTGTTTTACTCCGGGAACAGTTTCAGCTGCTAATCTTTCCATCTTTTGTCAACTAGTTCCCCCAGTGTCCAAGTAAGAGCGGAGAGGTCTCCATCACTCGTGGCGCACAGACAGGACTGACTGGTTGACACCCCTTGCACACGTTTCAGTACTTCATGAAAACGATCTTCCGTTCAAATTGACTGTCCTCAATTGGACTGGAGCTTGCAATGGATCTGAAATTCAACTTGGGCACGGTTGCAAAAATGGGCGTAATCGCATCTGTCGCCGCTTATATATTGATGCGCTATCAATTACTCATAAAAGACTGAGAGTTAAGAGAGTAACTAAAGGCTTTTATTAACAAAAGAATGAAGGTCTGCCTCGAGTGGTCGACCGGTCCAGAAATACAAAGGGCTGGGGAGCAGTCACCTTTATACTAGGACTTGTGGGAGGAGTCAGCCGAGGCATGTCCAGGCATGTACACAGTGGAATACAAACAGTGGTTTACCACATTCACCCCTTGTTTAAAATTGAGTCCGGCGGGGTGAAGTGTATTAAAAGTTAGTGTATTGGAGTCTCTCCGGAGGTCTTGTCTGCCGCTGTGATCGGCGTGGCGACGGCAGGGGTAGTGGAGCTTCCGGCGTCGAGTCCTGCGTGGGCTGTGGCACGGGCGTGTCGTCCTCGTAGATGTCGAGCGGGTCGCGGGGCCCAGGCCTGCCGTCTGCTGGGGCTGGATATCGGATCGTGGGGGGGGGGGTGGTAGTGAGTAGTGGGTTACTGCGGCCCCCGAGGGTGCAAGGTCTCTTATGGAGACTGTGTCCTCCCGCCCGTCCGGGTATGCAATGTAAGCATACTGGGGGTTGGCGTGGAGGAGGTCGACCCTCTCGACCAGAGGGTCCGTTTTATGGGTCCTCACGTGCCTTCTCAGTAGGACCGGCCCTGGGGACGTCAGCCATGGCGGTAGCGATGTCCCCGATGTGGACTTCCTTGGGAAGACAAACATTTTCTCATGAGGGGTGGCGTTAGTGGCAGTGCAGAGCAGTGACCGAATAGAGTGGAGCGCATCGGGGAGCACATCCTGCCAGCGGGAGGTTGGAAGGCCCCTAGACTTTAAGGCTAGCAGGGCGGCCTTCCAAACTGTCGCATTTTCTCTTTCCACCTGTCCGTTCCCCCGGGGGTTGTAACTGGTGGTCCTGCTTGTGGCAATACCCCTAGTTAGCAGGTACTGACGGAGTTCGTCGCTCATAAACGATGAGCCCCGGTCGCTATGGATATAGCTGGGGAAACCGAACAGGGTGAAGAGGTCGTTCAGACATTTAATGACCGTGGCACTGGTCATGTCCGGGCAGGGGATGGCGAACGGGAAACGGGAGTACTCATCAATAATATTGAGGAAGTACACATTGCGGTCGGAGGAGGGGAGAGGCCCTTTAAAATCAACGCTCAGGCACTCGAAGGGGCGAGTGGCTTTTATCAGGTGGGCCCTGTCTGGTCTATAAAAGTGCGGTTTGCACTCAGCGCAGACTTGGCAGTTCCTGGTCATGGTCCTGACCTCCTCAATAGAGTAAGGCAGGTTGCGGGCCTTGATGAAGTGGAAGAACCTGGTGACCCCCGGGTGGCAGAGGTCATTGTGGAGGGCCCGCAGTCTATCGATCTGCGCGCTGGCGCAGGTGCCACGCGATAGCACATCCGGGGGTTCATTGAGCTTCCCGGGCCGGTACAAGATCTCGTAATTGTAGGTGGAAAGTTCGATTCTCCACCTCAAGATCTTGTCATTTTTGATTTTGCCCCTCTGCTTGTTGTTAAACATGAAAGCAACTGAACGTTGGTCAGTGAGCAGGGTAAATCGTTTTCCGGCCAGGTAGTGCCTCCAATGACGCACAGCCTCCACAATAGCCTGGGCCTCCTTCTCAACAGCGGAGTGTCTGGTCTCCGGGCCTTGGAGGGTTCGTGAAAAGAAGGCCACGGGTCTCCCCGCCTGATTGAGGGTAGCGGCCAGGGCAAAGTCGGACGCGTCGCTTTCCACCTGGAAGGGGATGGATTCGTCCACTGCGTGCATGGTGGCTTTGGCAATGTCTTCCTTGATACGGTGGAAGGCTAAGTGGGCCTCTGCCGTCAAGGGAAAAGAGGTGGACTTGATCAGCGGATGGGCCTTGTCCGCATAGTAGGGGACCCACTGGGCATAATAGGAGGAAAACCCTAGGCACCTCTTCAGGGCCTTGAGGCAGTGGGGCAGTGGGAGTTCCATAAGGGGACGCATCCGGTCGGGGTCGGGGCCGATGACTCCGTGTTCCACAACACAGCCAAGGATGGCGAGGCGGTTTGTGCGGAATATGCACTTCTCCTTGTTATGTGTCAGGTTCAGGAGTTGGGCGGTGCGGAGGAATTTTTCGAGGTTTGCGTCATGGTCCTGCAAGTCACGGCCGCAGATGGTCACATTGTCCAGATATGGGAAAGTGGCCTGCAACGCATTTTGATCTACCATCCGGTCCATCTCCCTTTGGAAGACGGAGACCCCGTTGGTGACGCCAAAGGGAACCCTAAGGAAGTGGTAGAGGCGGCCGTTTGCCTCAAAGGCAGTATACTGGCGGTCCTCAGGGAGGATAGGAAGCTGGTGGTACGCTGATTTCAAGTCAATGGTCGAGAAGACGCGGTACTGCGCGATCTGGTTGACCATATCAGCTATGCGGGGGAGTGGGTAGGCGTCCAGCAGGGTGTAGCGATTTATTGTCTGGCTGTAGTCGATGACCAGGCGCTGCTTCTCGCCGGTCTTAACGACCACAACCTGGGCTCGCCAGGGGCTGGTGCTGCCCTCAATAATCCCTTCCTTCAGGAGCCGCTCCACTTCGGTTTTAATGAAAACCCTGTCCCCGGCACTGTATCGCCTGCTCTTTGTGGCGATGGGCTTACAGTCGGGGGTGAGGTTAGCAAACAGTGGGGGGGGGGTGACTCTGAGTGTGGAGAGGTTGCACCTGGTGCGCGGCGGGCAATTTGGGAGCTGCTGGCTGCGGACTGTGAGTGGGGGTAGGGGTCCACCGTACGCCATCGTAACACTTTTAAGGTGGCACTGGAAATCTAACCCCAGCAGGACGGCAGCGCAGAGGTCGGGCAGGACCAGAAGTTTAAAATGATCGTACACGGTCCCGTCTACTACGAGTGTCACTACGCAGTAGCCGCCGATGTCCGCCGACTGGGACTCGGAGGCCATAGAAATCCGCTGGTGCGCAGGCAGGACTGGGAGAGAGCAACGCCGCACCGTGTCGGGGTGGATGAAGCTCTCCGTGCTCCCAGAGTCAAAAAGGCAGATTGTATCGTGGCCATTTACCTTAATGTCCATTGTGGAACTGGCCAGCTGGTGCGGTCTCGCTTGGTCCAGTGTAACGGATGCCAGCGTAGGGGTCGGTGTGTCGCTGCGGGTATCAGATGAGGCGGTGTTGGGGGCCTGCTGCGTTCCGGCTGTCGTCCAAGATGGCGGCGTCCATGATCCCCATGTGGCTGGAGGCGTCCAAAATGGCTGCTGTACCGGTGGTTCGCACATGGCCGGGGAGGCCCAAGATGGCGGCCCGCATGGCCCACACGCGGCGCTGCTGGGGTTCGGGGTGGCTTTGGCCCTGCAGACGTTAGCGTAGTGTCCCTTCTTCCCGCAGCCCGAGCAGATCGCGTTTTTCGCCGGGCAGCGCGCTCTGGGGTGTTTTGCCTGGCCACAGAAGTAGCATTTCTGGCCTTGGGGCACTGCTGTCTGGCCTTGGGACACTGCTGCGGTAGTTGGGCTGTTGCTGGGGTGTGGCTGGGGTGGCACGGCGCTATGAGGCGGTCCTACCGTGTCCCAGGCTGTCATTCCCCGCGGCGTCCACGGTGCAGAGGAGTAGGCATCCATGCCCCGGTAGGCTGCATCCAATGATAGTGCGAGTTCAGAGGCCTTGTTGAGGTCGAGGTCACTCTGCTCCAACAGTCGCTGTCGGGTGTAATTGGATCTGTGGCCCGCTACAAAAGCGTCCCGGATAAGTTCCTCTGTGTACACGGCGGCCTTTACATCCTTACAACCACAGGCCCGGCCAAGCACAGACAGTGCCTGAAGGTATTCCACGGTCAATTCCCCAGGTTGTTGTTTACGACTCCCCAGGAGGTGCCTGGCGTACACTTCATTCACTGGGCGCGTGTACTGGTCCTTGAGGAGCTTGATAGCATCCGCGTACGAGGTCGCGTCTTGGATGAACGAGTACACTCGGTGGTTCACTTTGGAGGTCAGGACATCCAGTTTGTCCTCGTCCGATTTGATTGCTGCGGAGGCGGTCAGGAATTTTTCGAAACACTTAAGCCAGTGAGTAAACTTGGTGGATGAGTCCGCCTCCCGATGATCTAAGTCCAGGCATGCTGGTGTGAGGATCTTCTCCATTATAAAAATTTTGTTAATAAAATTGATGCGCTATCAATTACTCATAAAAGACTGAGAGTTAAGAGAGTAACTAAAGGCTTTTATTAACAAAAGAATGAAGGTCTGCCTCGAGTGGTCGACCGGTCCAGAAATACAAAGGGCTGGGGAGCAGTCACCTTTATACTAGGACTTGTGGGAGGAGTCAGCCGAGGCATGTCCAGGCATGTACACAGTGGAATACAAACAGTGGTTTACCACATACATCCCGTCCAATATTCTGTTTGACTGACTGCAATAGAACGGAATATCAGGCGGGGCGTATAACGGGCAGCAGATGCATTACCGCCCAAAGGAAAGAAAGAAAAGAAAGACTTGCATTTCTATAGCGCCTCTCACCACCTCAGGACGTACCAAAGTGCTTTACAGCCAATGGAGTACTTTTTGAAGTGTAGTCACTGTTGTAATGTAGGAAACGCGGCAGTCAATTTGCAGACAGCAAGCTCCCACACACAGCAGTGTGATAATGACCAGATAATCTGTTTTTTAGTGATGTTAATTGAGGGATAAATATTGGCCCCAGGACACCAGGGAGAACTCCCGTGCTCTTCTTCGAAATAGTGCCATGGCCAAGTTGAATTTCATCCCCATTGTAGGCAATGAAGACACTGTTTGTTCAAACATTTTAATGAGATTAATAGCATGACAATATACATTGTGGTAAAATAATGCTAAATAAAGGATACACAACGGAGAGGAAAAATGCTGGGCATCATCACTCGGGCATTAGCTGTGACAGCAGTGCTGCATCATAGGTTCTGTTTATAGAAACCATTCTTTATCCAGTTTCATGAATAAAATGTATTTAAATATGTTCTTTGAACATTGGTTGCTGATTCAGGGACATCCACTCATTAATTCTTCCCATTGCTCCTTCTAAGAACATAAGAACTAAGAGCAGGAGTCGGCCATTCGGCTCCTCGAGCCTGCTCTGCCATTCAATAAGATCAGGGCTGATCTTCTACCTCAACTCCACCTTCCCTCACTATCTCCATATCCCTTAATTCCCTTCGTTCCCAAAAATCTATCGATCTCTGTCTTGAATATACTCAACGACTGAGCCTCCACAGCCCTGTGATGTAGAGAATTCCAAAGATTCACCACCCTCTGAGTGAAGAAATTTCTCCTCCTCTCAGTCCTAAATGGCCGACCCCTTATTCTGAGACTGTGACCCCTGCGTTCTAGACTCCCCAGCCAGGGGAAACATCCTCCCTGCATCTACCCTGTCAAGCCCTGTAAGAATTTTGTATGTTTCAATGAGATCACCTCTCATTCTTCTAAACTCCAGAGAATATAGGCCTAGTCTACTCAATCTCCCCTCATAGGACAATCCCCCCATCCCAGGAAGCCGCCTGGTGAACCTTCGTTGCACTCCCTCTATGGCAAGTATATCTTTCCTTGGATAAGGAGACCAAAACTGTACACAATACTCCAGGTGTGGTCTCACCAGGGCCCTATATAATTGCAGTAAAATGTCTTTACTCTTATACTTAAATCCTGTTGTAATAAAGGCCAACCATTTGGTTGCTGTACCTATTTTCCAGTCTCTCACCATTAAAAAAAAAATTCTGCTTTTTTGTTTTTCCTACCAAAGTGGATAACTTCACACTTCCCCACATCCATTTACCATGTTCTTGCCCACTCAGTCAACCTGTCTATAGCTCTCTCTGCTGCCTCTTTGTGTCCTCCTCACAGCTTACTGTCCCACCTAACTTTGTATCATCAGCAAACTTGGATGCGTTACACTCGGTTCCTTCATCTAAGTCATTAATATAGATTGTAAATAGCTGAGGCCCAAGCACTGATCCTTGTGGTATCCCTCTTGTTACAGTCTGCCAACCTGAAAAAGTCCCGTATATTCCTACTCTCTGTTTTCTGTCCATGCTAATCTATTACCCCCAATCCCATGAGTCCTAATTTTGTGTAATAACCTCTTGTGTGGCACCTTATCGAATGCTTTTTGAAAATCCAAATACACCACATCCACTGGTTCCCCCTTATCCATCCTATTAGTTACATCTTCAAAAATCTCTAACCGATTTGTCAAACACGATTTCCCTTTCATAAAACCATGTTGACTCAACATCGCTGCAATTTATCAGCTTATTGGAAACTCAAAGCATTTGTTGTAAAGACCAGGCTAGATGTAGCATGTGTAGTAATAGTGCTAATAAAATCACTTTATTAACAGTGATTGACACGATCTGCGCTGTTTAAATGTGACTGAGGAGCAGAATGGTTCCGTACCAATGAACACTGATAGTCTTCCGTTGAGAAGTGAAAACTGTTTGATGCCCATCAGAGTGTTAGGAAGCTGAGTGTTTGTACTGCTGGGCACTAATCCCAAAATTAACTTTGGCCTAATGGGAAAAAGCATTGAACATAAGAACATAAGACGTAGGAGCAGGAGTCGGTCATTTGGCCCATCGAGCCTGCTCCACCATTCAATAAGATCATGGCTGATCTGATCTTGGCCTCAACGCCACTTCCCTGCCCACTTCCCATAACCCTTGACTCCCTTATCGGTCAAAAATCTGTCTATCTCCACCTTAAATATATTCAATGACCCAGCCTCCACAGCTCTCTGGGGAAGAGAATTCCAAAGATTCACGACCCTCTGAGAGAAGAAATTCCTCCTCATTTCCGTATTAAAAGGGTGCCCCCTTATTCTGAAACTGTGCCCCCTAGTTCTAGATTCCCCGACAAGGGGAAACATCCTCTCTCTAGAATGGCGCTGTGGCTCCATTTAGAAGCCATAATGATGAATGAGTTCAGTAATGGTGCAACAAAGTTCAAAAGCTGACCTTCAAAAAAGGAAATGCTCTGCTTAAACTAGGGTTAAGTGTTGAATAGTTCCACATGGATAGGGATAGGTCATTTGGAATTTTATTCAATCTGAGTAAATAGGAAGGGGTTTGGTCCATTGGCTTTCTCTACAATAGGAATTGAATTGGAAAAGGTTTGGCCCATTGTGATTTGATGCAGTAGATCGGAATGGATGTTGCTCATTGCCTTGTTTTACATTTTTGTGCTAACTGCTGAGGAATGAAACACTTTCTACTTTTTTGCACTCAATATTAGCCCTGACTCCCTCCCGCCCCCCGGTGCCAGATATAGCATGTGTCAGAGCTCCTTCAGCCCTCCCCCAACAACGCTGAAGGCCAATCATTACAGCCCCAGGACATCGCTGCAGGAGTTCCTCAGGGCAGTGTTCTAGGCCCAACCATCTTCAGCTGCTCCATCAATGACCTTCCCTCCAACATAAGGTCAGAAATGGGGATGTTCGCTGATGACTGCACAGTGTTCAGCACCACTCACAACTCCTCAGATAATGAAGCAGTCCATGCCCACATGCAACAAGACCTGGACGACATTCAGGCTTGGGCTGATAAGTGGCAGGTAACATTCGCGCCACACAAGTGCCAGGCAATGACTATCTCCAACAAGCGAGAGTCTAACCACCACCCCTTGACATTCAATGGCATTACCATCGCCGAATCCCCCACTATCAACATCCTGGGGGTCACCATTAACCAGAAACTTAACTGGACCAGCCACATAAATACTGTGGCAACAAGAGCAGGTCAGAGGCTGGGTATTCTGTGGCAAGTGTCTCACCTCCTGACTCCCCAAAGCCTTTCCACCATTTACAAGGCACAAGTAAGGCGTGTGATGGAATACTCTCCACTTGCCTGGATGAGTGCAGCTCCAACAGCACTCAACAAGCTCGACACCATCCAAGACAAAGCAGCCCGTTTGATTGGCACCCCATCCACCACTTTAAACATTCACTCCCTCCACCACCGGTGCACCGTGACTACAGTGTGTACCATCTACAAGATGCACTGCAGCAACTCGCCAAGGCTTCCCCGACCTCTCCCACCTAGAAGGACAAGGGCAGCAATCGCATGGGAACACCACCACCTCCAAGTTCCCCTCCAAGTCACACACCATCCTGACTTCGAAGTATATCGCCGATCCTTCATCGTCGCTGGATCAAAATCCTGGGACTCCCTACTTAATAGCACTGTGGGAGTACCTTCACCACACGGACTGCAGCGGTTCAAGGAGGCGGCTCACCACCACCTTCTTGGGGCAACTAGGGATGGGCAATAAATGCCGGCCTTGCCAGCGACGCCCAGATCCCATAAGCGAATTTAAAAAAAAAGTACCTTAACCGCAACAGCAGAGAAACACTGCCCAGTGCCCCAAATTAACATTTCCCCTTCTCGCTATGTGTGTGAGTGAGACGACAAACTTAGTGCCAAGTACCGTTGAACTGTGGGCAGATTTGTGTTAGTGTCATCTGGGTTAAGTCTGCTGGTCAAACTCATTTTACTTAGCATTGTTTCAATTGACGGTGCGAACCTATCACTCTGAACTGATGAAATTGTTTGCTGTATACTTACATTAGCTAACTCTCCACTGTTCCCCTGTGTCGCTAATACAGCTTCAATATTTCAGGGCTATAATGTAGAAATTGTATAACCTGAGACGGTGGGTCTCCATTTCAATTACAAAGGTGAAGTGATTTGTAAATTGGAGTGAACTGTACGCTATGGGAGTGACTGAAGGGATATAATTTACACTGGAATATTGTCTAAATAAGGCATCTATTTATATTATTTGTGAATCATTACTTTGTGCATCTAGTATATTAACTGAGGGCAGCCTTGGTGTAGTAGAATGTTTTACATAACATAAGAAATAGGAGCAGGAGTAGGCCATTTAATATGATGGCTGATCTTCTACCTTATCTCCACTTTCCTGCACTATCCCCATATCCCTTGATTCCATTAATATCCAGAAATCTAGCGATCTCTGTCTTGAATATACTCAATGACTGAGCCTCCACAGGCCTCTGGGGTAGAGAACTCCAAAGATTCACCACCCTCTGAGTGAAGAAATTTCTCCTCAGCTCAGTCCAAAATGGCCGACCCCTTATTCTGAGACTGTGACCCCTGGTTCTAGACTCCTCAGCCAGGGAAACATCCTCCCTGCATCTACCCTGTCAAGCCCTGTAAGAATTTTGTATGTTTCAATGAGATCACCTCTCATTCTTCTAAACTCCAGAGAATATAGGCCTAGTCTACTCAATCTCTCCTCATAGGACAATCCCCCCATCCCAGGAACCAGTCTGGTGAACCTTCGTTGCACTCCCTCTAAGGCAAGTATATCCTTCCTTAGGTAAGGAGACCAAAACTGTACACAATACTCCAGGTGTGGTCTCTATATAATTGCAGTAAGACGTCTTTACTCTTATACCCAAATCCTCTTGTAATAAAGGCCAACATAATATTTGCTTTCCTAATTGCTTGCTGTACCTGCATGTTAACTTTGTGATTCATGTACAAGGACACCCAGGTCCCTCTGAACACCAACTGATCCTTGCGGTACCCCACTAGTTACAGCCTGTCAACCCGAAAATGACCCATTTATTCCTACTCTCTGTTTTCTGTCCGTTAACCAATCTTCAATCCATGCTAGTATATTACCCCCATCCCATGAGCCCTAATTTTGTTTAATAACCTCTTGTGTGGCACCTTATCGAATGCCTTCTGAAAATCCAAATACACCACATCCACTGGTTCCCCCTTATCTATTCTGCTAGTTACAACCTCAAAAAACTCTAACAGATTCGTCAAACACGATTTCCCTTTCATAAATCCGTGTTGACTCTGCCCAATCCTATTATTATTTTCGAAGTGCCCTGTTACCACAGATTCTAGCATTTTCCCGACTACTGATGTCAGGCTAACTGGTCTGTAGTTCCCCATTTTCTCTCTCCCTCCTTTCAAATAGTGGGGTTACATTTGCTACCTTCCAATCCTGAAGCATGAAAGTATGTTGTGTATCGAATCCCGTTTGTTTTACTCCAGACATTTCCATCTTCCTTGTGGCAGAAATATTGTGTTTACTTCAACCTTGACCCACCAGCGAGTCTTGTTGCGCTCATGTTGGCCAACATTGATAGGTGTCCATTATTAATCTAATTTCCATCACTTGAATGCGCTTTGTGTTTGAGAGTCTTCAGCAGTCAGGATTACAAGAGTCCACAGTCTGTTGTTACAATCAGTCAATTTTTTTTCAGAACTAATAAAGCTGGCACCAACAGAAATGCCCAAATTTAATATGAACCCTGGTCGAGCTCGCCTTCACAGAATCACAGAGACCCCACACTGCAGATAGAGGCCATTTCGGCCCATCGAGCCTGCACCGACACATATCCCACCCGATCCCTGTAACCCCTACACCAACACATATCCCACCCTATTCCCGTAACCCCACGTATTTAATCCCCCTAACACTAAGGGTCAATTTATCATAGCCAATCAACCTAACCCGCACATCTTTGGACTGTGGGAGGAAACCGGAGCACCCGGAGGAAACCCACGCAAACACGGGGAGAATGTGCAAACTCCACACAGACAGTCACCCAAGGCCGGATTCGAACCCGGGTCTCTGGCGCTGTGAGGCAACAGTGCTAACCACTATGCCTTCTGAGGGGAAACTCGAACTAAGTTTATAGCAAGGACAATTAGTTCATGCACACTTGTGTTAAAAGTAGAGATGTATATCACCTTTATAAAACACTGGTTCGGCCTCAACTGGAGTATTGTGTCCAATTCTGGACACCGCACTTTAGGAAGGGTGTGAAGGCCTTCGAGAGGGTGCAGAAAAGATTTACGAGAAGGATTCCAGGGATGAGGGACTTCAGTTACGTGGATAGACTGGGGAAGCTGGGGCTCTCCGTAGAGCAGGGAAGGTTGAGAGGAGATGTTCAAAGTCATGAGGGGTCTGGACAGAGTAGATAGAGAGAATCTGTTTCCATTGGCGGAAGGGCCGAGAACCAGAGGACACAGATTTAAGGTGATTGGCAAAAGAACCAAAGGCGACGTGAGGAAAATCTTTTATATGCAGCGAGTGGTTAGGATCTGGAATGCACTGCCTGAAAGGGTGGTGGAGGCAGACACAATCGTGGCTTTCAAAAGGGAATTGGATAAGTACCTAAAGTAAAAAATTTGCAGGGCTATGGGGAAAGGGTGGGGGAGTGGGACTAGCTGAAGTGCTCTTGCAGAGAGCCGGCACGGGCTCGACGGGCCGAATGGCCTCCTTCTGTGCTGTAACCATTCTATGATTTCATGATTCTATATCCCTTCTGCAAGCCAGCAGCAAAATTGCTTAATTGACCACATGCTTTGCATCCAGAGTATTCCTGGCCCATATAGTTGGCCGTCCACTACTATATTTGATTGGATGATATGTGGTAGCAAGAGGGTTGAGTAGATATCACATTCGTAATCTGCTAGAAGGCAGAATGTATTACTGCCTGAAGCTAATTAAACACCTCATTGAGGACAACTAGATTACCACCCATACAAAAGCAAAATACTGCGGATGCTGGAAATCTGAAATAAAAACAGAAAATGCTGGAAATACTCAGTAGAAATTCCCCAGCTGCTGTGGTGGGATTTGAACTTCCCTACTGCAGATCATTAGTCCAGGCCTCTGGGTTACTGGTCCAGACGAAGGGTCACTGACCTGAAACGTTAACTCTGTTTCTCGCTCCACAGATGCTGCCTGACCTGCTGAGTATTTCCAGCATTTTCTGTTTTTATTTTACTATCCAACAGGTTTAGCAGAACAAAGGGAGCCCGCACAACAGAAGATCCAAGGACAAATCCTTTTTTGGGAGGGGTAATCATAAAGATTGGGAGTGAAGTGGAAGGAAATGGTAGCGTAGTGGTTATGTTACTGGACTAGTAATCCAGAGGCCTGGACTAATGATCCGGAGTAGTGGAAGTTCAAATCCCTACCAGAGCAGCTGGGGAATTTAATGGGGACTATGAAACTACTGAATTGTCATAAAAACCCATCCCTAATGTCCTTTAAGGAAGGGAACCTGCTGTTCTTACCTGGTCTGGCCTATATGTGACTCCAGACCCACAGCAATGTGGTTGACTCTTAACATGGCCTAGTAAACCACTCTCGAGTTCAGAAGAATGAGAAGTGATCTCATTGAAACATACAAAAAGTTTGACAGGGTAGATGCAGGGAGGATGTTTCCCCTGGCTGGGGAGTCTAGAACCAGGGATCACAGTCTCAGAATAAAGGGTCGGCCATTTAGGACTGAGATGAGGAGGAATTTCTTCACTCAGAGGGTGGCGAATCTTTGGAATTCTCTGCCCCAGAGGGCTGTGGAGGCTCAGTCATTGAGTATATTCAAGTCAGAGATCAATAGATTTTTGTATATCGAGGGATATGGGGATAGTGCGGGAAAGTGGATTTGAGTTATTGATCTTATTGAATGGAGGAGCAGGCTCGAGGGGCCAAATGGCCTACTCCTGCTCCTATTTCTTATGTTCAAGGGCAATTAGGGATGGGCAATAAATGCTGGCCTTGCCAGCGATGCCCAGATCCTGTGAATGAATTTTTAAAATACAACAACTTGCATTTATATAGCACATTTAACACTGTAAAACGTCCTAAGGCGTGTCACAGGGGCGTTAACAAGGCGCATCAGAAGTTATTGGGACAGGTGACTAAAAGCTTGGTCAAAGAGGTAGGTTTTAAGGGGAGAGAGGCGGAGAGGTTTAGGGAGGGAATTCCAGAGCTCGGGGCCCAGGCAGCTGAAGGCACGGCCGCCAATGGTGGAGCGATTAAAATCGGGGATGCGCAAGAGGCCAGAATTGGAGGAGCGCAGAGATCGCGGAGAGTTGTAGGGCTGGAGGAGGTTAGAGATAGGGAGGGAAGGGTGAGGGGCCATGAAGGGATTTGAAAACAAGGACAGGAGCCGATGTCAATTAACGAGTGCAAGGCTGATGGGTGAACGGGACTTGGTGCGAGTTAGGATATGGGGCAGTGAGCACAGGGGGTGATGGGTGAACGGGACTGGGTGTGAGTTAGGATAGGGGGTGATGGGTGAACGGGACTTGGTGCGAGTTAGGATAGGGGGTGATGGGTGAACGGGACTTGGTGCGAGTTAGGATACGGGGCAGTGAGCACAGGGGGTGATGGGTGAACGGGACTTGGTGCGAGTTAGGATACGGGGCAGTGAGCACAGGAGGTGATGGGTGAACGGGACTTGGTGCGAGTTAGGATACGGGGCAGTGAGCACAGGAGGTGATGGGTGAACGGGACTTGGTGCGAGTTAGGATATGGGGCAGTGAGCACAGGGGCTGATGGGTGAACGGGACTTGGTGCGAGTTAGGATACGGGGCAGTGAGCACAGGGGGTGATGGGTGAACGGGACTTGGTGCGAGTTACGATAGGGGGTGATGGGTGAACGGGACTTGGTGCGAGTTAGGATACGGGGCAGTGAGCACAGGGGGTGATGGGTGAACGGGACTTGGTGCGAGTTAGGATACGGGGCAGTGAGCACAGGAGGTGATGGGTGAACGGGACTTGGTGCGAGTTAGGATACGGGGCAGTGAGCACAGGGGCTGATGGGTGAACAGGACTCGGTGCGAGTTAGGACACGGGGCAGTGAGCACGGGCTGATGGGTGAACGGGACTCGGTGCGAGTTAGGACAGGGGGTGATGGGTGAACGGGACTCAGTGCGAGTTAGGACAGAGGGTGATGGGTGAACGGGACTGGGTGTGAGTTAGGACAGAGGGTGATGGGTGAACGGGACTTGGTGCGAGTTAGGACACGGGGCAATGAGCACAGGGGGCGATGGGTGAACGGGACTTGGTGCGAGTTAGGACAGGGGGTGATGGGTGAACGGGACTTGGTGCGAGTTAGGATACGGGGCAGTGAGCACAGGGGCTGATGGGTGAACGGGACTTGGTGCGAGTTAGGACACGGGGCAGTGAGCACAGGGGGTGATGGGTGAACGGGACTGGGTGCGAGTTAGGACACGGGGCAGTGAGCACAGGGGGTGATGGGTGAACGGGACTTGGTGCGAGTTAGGACACGGGGCAGTGAGCACAGGGGGTGATGGGTGAACGGGACTCGGTGCGAGTTAGGACACGGGGCAGTGAGCACAGGGGGTGATGGGTGAACGGGACTGGGTGTGAGTTAGGACACGGGGCAGTGAGCACAGGGGGTGATGGGTGAACGGGACTGGGTGTGAGTTAGGACACGGGGCAGTGAGCACAGGGGGTGATGGGTGAACGGGACTGGGTGTGAGTTAGGACACGGGGCAGTGAGCACAGGGGGTGATGGGTGAACGGGACTTGGTGTGAGTTAGGACACGGGGCAGTGAGCACAGGGGGTGATGGGTGAACGGGACTGGGTGTGAGTTAGGACACGGGGCAGTGAGCACGGGGTGATGGGTGAACGGGACTGGGTGTGAGTTAGGACACGGGGCAGTGAGTACAGGGGGTGCTGGGTGAACGGGACTGGGTGTGAGTTAGGACACGGGGCAGTGAGCACAGGGGGTGATGGGTGAACGGGACTGGGTGTGAGTTAGGACACGAGGCAGTGAGCACGGGGTGATGGGTGAACGGGACTGGGTGTGAGTTAGGACAGGGGGCGATGGGTGAACGGGACTGGGTGTGAGTTAGAACACGGGGCAGTGAGCACAGGGGGTGATGGGTGAACGGGACTGGGTGCGAGTTAGGACACGGGGCAGTGAGCACAGGGGGTGATGGGTGAACGGGACTGGGTGTGAGTTAGTATACGGGGCAGTGAGCACAGGGGGTGATGGGTGAACGGGACTGGGTGCGAGCTAGGACACGGGGCAGTGAGCACAGGGGGCGATGGGTGAACGGGACTGGGTGTGAGTTAGGACACGGGGCAGTGAGCACAGGGGGTGATGGGTGAACGGGACTGGGTGTGAGTTAGGACACGGGGCAGTGAGCACAGGGGGTGATGGGTGAACGGGACTGGGTGTGAGTTAGGACACGGGGCAGTGAGCACAGGGGGTGATGGGTGAACGGGACTGGGTGCGAGTTAGGACACGGGGCAGTGTGCACAGGGGGTGATGGGTGAACGGTGTGAGTTAGGACACGGGGCAGTGAGCACAGGGGGTGATGGGTGAATGGTGTGAGTTAGGACACGGGGGCAGCTGTGTTTTGGATGAGCTGAAGTTTACAGAGGGTGCAATGTGGGAGGCCGCCCAGGAGAGCGCTGGACACCTTTACAAACCTGTCGTGAGATCATTTCCCAAGCTTGTAAGTGGAGTTTTTCCGTCTAATCTGGGATCTGATTTCAGACATGTTTTGTTTGCAAACTTGGCAGTTGTTTATATACGTGGATTGTCAATTTACATTACACTTCTAAAGTACTTCTGGCCTCTGGGAGCACCTGTCGTCTCTCGTCATTGCAATTTCTGACACGCAAGCTATCTCTGAGGCATTCTTAATAGAGTTGATAGGAAACAAAGCCACTTCTATTGTTGGCTGCAATATATTTTGGTGGGGGTGTGGCACAGATGGTGGCAGATTTGTTTCAAATTCCTAGCCTGGATCTGGCCTGGCAGCCTCCCAAGGGAAGATTTGGAATCCAACAATTTTGAAGTGCTATGAACAGGAATATCTTTTATGGAGAGGACAGTTCTCTTGGAAATAGCTCACTGTCCATCATCTGCTGATATATAACTCGAATATCTGCTTCGGGCTGGGGTGCAAGGTTAAGTGGATAAGTATAGTCTGATATGGGCAAATACTCATGGGCATAGTGGTTCCAGCTGGGGCAGGCGATGGGCCATCTGTGGAGGACAGCTGGCCAAAAGTTGAACAGTGAAGATGTGGAAATGCATTGAAATTCATTTGATGAGCTGAAGCGATCAGGAAGTGTTTGTGTAGCACTCAGGAAATTGAACGGGTGGGGTGGAATCCATGCCCGGGGACATGATCTGTGGAAGCAGTGGACCTGATGGGCTAAATGGCCTTTTTTCATTTCGTGATTATGCTCTGATGGCATTCCTATCTCACCCGAGAAACATTACGTACCTAAGGTCTCGGAACGGATGCCCAAAGGTGTCAAATATCCAATTCAATCAAACGAAAATCCACCAAACAAATCTGTCTTATTCTCCAAGCCCTGTGCAAATCTGCCTCACTTTCGAATCCTGCCCATCAATCTTGCCCTCGTGTCCATCCCAATCCGACTTGTACTCTAATCAACTTCTCATCCACCTGTTTTAGATTCGAGTACACCTTCAAATCTGCTTCAACCTCCTACCATGGCTTCACCCAAAGTTAAAAGTAAGAGGGGAGGAGCATCATCATTGCCAGTCAGCTATCGTCTCAGCTCCTTTGACCGTCCTCCACAAACCTCTTTATTTATCATACATGATGGAAATTCTTCGATGGGAACTTTTGTATCCGTACCAGTTGAATGCTGCACTTAATTCTCAGCCGACCTCTTATTTCCAATGTTTTGATTCCCAGAATAATAATTCTGAAACTGGATCCTCTTTTGCTCTGAAGGGACGGCCAGTGAGTTTCGGCCTTCTATGCTTTATTACTGTTGTTATTCCAAGTCTGCATTCACCATCGCATTGGGGGTGTGATCATTCCAGCTGGTATCTTAGGCTTTTCTGCAGTCTTGTGTAGGAGCTGTCTAATTTCATAGTAAGTGGGGGGGGGGGGGGGAACAATAATTTAAATTTTATAAAAGCAAAATTAAATGAAAATTTCACGGGCGACTGGCTAACTATAAGTTAAAAATGGAGTTTCTGCCTTCTAGAGCGAGAGTTCACCAACAGGTGCAGTGACCCATAAGTGACAAAGTCCATCGCACGCGCAGATGGTTGGCGGAGAAGTGGACCAGGGAGCTCAAACCCATTAACTAGAGGAAGGAACGTTACAGTTGGAATTCAGGATGCATTGCCTACACAGTTCAGTATCATGTTCAGAGGAGCAAAGATGGATTGGATTAAAAAAAAAACAATTGTTTACACAGTGGAGATAAGAGGAGATAGACTATCTGAGTTTCCCCCCTACAGAAGGGTCTCTCATTGTATAAAAGAAAACAAGAAATAACTCACATTTCTATAGCACCTTTCACAAGCTCAGGACGTCCCAAAGCGCTTTACAGCCAATGAAGTACTTTTTGGAGTGTAGTCACTGTTGTGAGGCAGGAAATGCGGCAGCCAATTTGCGCACAGCAAGCTCCCACAAACAGCAGTGAGATAAATGACTGTAATCTGCTTTAGTGACATTGGTTGACCAGGGCAGCGGGGAGAACTCCCCTGCTCTTCTCTGAAATATTGGCCGTGGGATCTTTTACCTCCAGCTGAATGGACAGACGGGGCCTCGGTTTAACGTCTCATCCAAAAGATGGCATCTCCAACAATGCTGCGCTCCCTCAGAACTGCACGCCTAGATTTTTGTGCTCAAATCTCGAGTGGGACTCTGAACCTACAACCTTCTGACTCACAGGCGAGCGTGCTACCCACTGAGCCACAGTCAGGATCTGCAGTTGAATAGCAAAATTTTCCACAAAGACCTAGATTTAATTTCCATCAACCCGATTAAGCATTTCTCTCTCCAATCAGTTCTTTTTCTAATACATTTCTCATCCCAAATCAATACCAGCTGTCACTCACTCTGATGACCCCAGCAGTTAGAGGGTCATAAATCTTCATGCCTGTTTATCAGATTATTCACTTGGCAAATGCACACCACTTTAACAAGTAATGAATCGTCAGATAGAGGGAGCACTCAGTAGGAAATTGCAGGGACACGAGCTTCTCTGGCTCCAGCCTGCTATTTTCAAGGATTGCTGTAATTCCTGTATGGAAATAATTTCTGCCGCTGAGACGCACTGACCTTAAGCAGCTTGGCTGAATGAGCCTGACCCAACTCTGAGCCCTAACCACGAAGTGACTGTGAAAACTGCTGTCCTCAACCTTGCACGTTGGGAGGTCGGCTGGCCCCTGCTGCGACTGCTCCTCCTCCTCCCTCGTAGCCAGCTGGCCCCCAGGTTCTTGCCACTACACACCTCTCATTTATGCATCAGCCTGGCCTTTACCTCTGGGGGAGAAGCTCGGTTTAACAGCACGCAATCAAGGCTGACGCTTCAGCACTGATGGGACACCGCATTGTCGGGTGCTGCCTTGGGGATGAAATATTAAATTGAAGGCCCACCGGTCTGTTCAGATGGACATTGAAGATCCCTTGGCACTATTTGAAGATGAGCAGGCAGCTGTCCTGGCCAACATTCCTCTCTCAGCCAACACCAACACTCAAACACTGATCTCACTGCTCTTGGTGAGATGTGACGGCCACATTTCTCCACATAATAACAGTCACTACAATTTAAAAAGTAATTAATAGCATGAATCACTTTGCTGACATTTAGTCAATGTGATAAGGTGCTATGTAAATGCAAGTATTTTAAACATCTTGTTTCGGCTAGAGAAATAGTTCAGGCGTGGAATATCCTTTCACTCGCTACTTCCTTTGTGAGACTGAGGCAACTTCTGTGCGACAGATAAGTTTGTGTTTGATGTGAGGAAGCACTTGATGCAAAGAGTGATTAGTACCAGCAGTGCAGCCAACCTGGACTACACTTCCTCCCACCCCGCTTCCTGTAAGGACTCTATTCCATTCTCCCAGTTTCTCCGTCTCCGCCGTATCTGCTCCGACGATGCCACCTTCCACACCAGTGCTTCAGACATGTCTTCCTTTTTCCGCAACCGAGGATTCCCCTCTACCGTGGTTGACACTGCCCTCGACCATGTCAGTTCTATCTCCCGCACTTCTGCCCTCACCCCTGCCCCTCCCTCCCGGAACCACGATAGGGTTCCCCTTGTCCTCACCTTTCACCCCACCAGCCTCCACATTCAACGGATCATCGTCCGGCATTTCCACTACCTCCAAAGTGATCCCACCACCAAACGTATCTTCCCCTCCCCTCCCCTTTCAGCATTTCGTAGGGACCGCTCCCTCCGAGACACCCTAGTCCACTCCTCTATCACCCCAAACAGCCCTTCCCCTTCGCCTGGCACCTTCCCGTGCAAGCGGAGGAGATGTAACACCTGCCCCTATACCTCCCCCCTTCCCACTGTCCAGGGCCCCAAACACCCCTTCCAGGTGAAACAGCAATTTACTTGTACTTCTTGCAATCTAGTATACTGTATTCGCTGCTCACGATGCGGTCTCCTCTACATTGGGGAGATCAAATGCAGATTGGGTGACCGCTTTGCGGAACACCTCCGTTCAGTCCGTAAGGGTGACCCCGAGCTTCCGGTCGCCTGTCATTTTAATTCACCGCTCCATTCCCACTCGGACCTCACCGTCCTTGGCCTCTTGTATTGTTCCACGGAAGCTCAACGTAAACTCGAGGAACAGCACCTCATCTTCCGATTAGGCACTCTGCAGCCTTCCGGACTCAATATCGAGTTCAACAATTTCAGATCAGAACCTTGGCCCCTATTACACATTTTTTCTTTTAATTTTTCCACTCCTTTCCCCCCCCCCCCTTTCCTTTTGTTTCTCTCTCACACCTGGCAGCTATCTCTTGCCCTGCCAGTACACTTTACACCTAATCTCAGCCTATTACCATCTCGTCTAACTCTTTTGTTTCTTTCACTTCTTTTGTCCGATCGCAGCCCTGCCTTCGATATATTTTCTTTTCTTTCCAGTTTTGAAGAAGGGTTCGACCCGAAACGTCAACTCAAATTTCTCTCCACGGATGTTGCCTGACCTGAGTTTTTCCAGCATTTTCTGTTGTTATTTCAGATTGACAACATCTGCAGTATTTTGCTATCGTAATCTGGCAGCCTCTCTCCACCAGCACTGCAGCCAACCGTTGTCGAAGGTTCTAAACCAGTGGACCAGACAATCTCCTAAATCTCCCCTCTGCTTCACATTCCGTTGTGCAGCTCTGTGTGAACTAACTCACGACTACCTTGATCTTTAATGCTGCTCCAGGTTTGTCATCTGCATCTGTAGTCTTGGCTCTGACCACCTCACCCACAACGCAGACTCCTATAATCTTCCCCGCTGACCTCCGATTCTCTGACCAGTCCTCCTTGACCCTGGACTTCTCCAACTTTTCCCAGGCTCCAGACCTCACCAACCTTCCTTGCTGACCTGCACTTTTCTGACCTTCCACTTAGCTTCTGAAGTTCTCCAATCTCCCTCACAGCTTTTGAGCTTCCTCGCCCAATCCCATATTACTCTGCTCCTCCTCCACTGATCTCACTGTTCCCTAACTCCACAAGCTGACCATGCTACTTACTCCAGACACATCTTCCAGTCAGCTTCCAGATTTCCAACATCAGGTTGACTGAGCACCTTCCTGTTGAACCTGGTTCTTGCCAGCACTTGCGTGCCTCTAGTCTTGACTCTATTAACCTCTCTGGCCACCACCTCAGGGTGTGTAAAACTTTGTTCTTCTGCTTGAACTAGAGCTCAACTTCCTTCCAACATTTGCTCCATTGTCAAGACCATCTTTTTCATCTCTTCAACTCTGCCTGTCTCGGTCTTGCCTCATCCCACGCCACTGCTGAAACAGATTTCTCCAACTCTCTCCATGCCTGGTTTGGAAGGAGTTTTTTTCCCGCATCGATAGAAAAGGCAACGTGAATGGAAGTGGGCCGGGAGTTCCAGAGGGCACAGTAGGGATTAGATGCAGAGCCCATCGACGTGCCTCGGCACTAACCAAAGAAAAGCACCCTTTAATGCATCAATGTGACAATTTTCCATTTCCCACACCGGGGATCCTGTGCCCTCTCTGAGCGGGACTGCCAATATGGTTTGAATGAGGGAAAGTTTTGCGCTGTGGGTCCATGCTCACTCGGAACTGTTCCAAACACATTTTACGTTGAACCTTTACAGCCAGCAGACAAAGGAAACTTTCATCACATTCCTCTGGGCTGGATCCAGGCCGGAAATATATATTATACCGACTGAATTATTGTGTCATTAAACCGATTGAATATCGGCACTCATACAAAATGACACATCAATATGTTGGATATTTTTGCATCCCAACCTGATCGCCTCAGGCTCTTCTTCATTTCTCTGCCGTTTTACTGCTTTCCTTTTAGAAATTCTGGATCAATTTTCTCAAATTATTAGTATCTTCGGCTTCCATTGATCTTTGGGCTGAATTCCATTTATCAAATACAATAACGCTGTCAGAATTTTCTAAACTAAATGTATTTCAGCTGCCCCATAACCATCCTTCCCCTTAACGTTGTTCTGGCCTTTCCGCTTTCTGAATTTCTGCCCTGCAGAGATTGGCTTGCGCCGGAGTACAGTGCCCTGGGTTTGATCCCCCTCCATTACCTCATCCAATCACCTACTCTTCACTTGCGAGTCTAGACAGTGAGGGGGGAAAACTGAAGATCATTGCACCTGTATTTTGGGTGTAAAATCAATGTTAGGGCGGGGAACACAGGAACAGGAGGAGGCCATTCAGCCTCTCGAGCCTGTTCCTCCATTCAGTGAGATCGTGGCTGATCTGTGACCTAATTCCATCCACCCGCCTTTGGCCCATATCCCTTAATACCTTTGCTTAACAGAAAGCTATCGATCTCTGATTTAAAGTTAACAATTGATCCAGCATCAATTGCCGATTGTGGAAGAGAGTTCCAAACTCCTACCACCCTTTGTGTGTAGAATTGTTTCCTAATTTCACTCCTGAAAGGTCTGGCTCTAATTTTCAGACTATGCCCCCAGTCCTAGACTCCCCAACCAGCGGAAATAGTTTCTCTCTCGCTACCCTATCTGTTCCCCTTAATATCCTGGAAACTTCGATTAGATCACTCCTGGAGAGGGAAGATTTCAAGTCGCGATTTCCCATGCTCGATCTTTCCCCAGAAATACGGCAGTTGCTAAATTGGAAGCTGCCGAGGTCTTCAGGGAGCCTGAAACGGGTGATGGGCGCCTTGCATATGCAAATCGGGGTCTTAACACCAGCTGTAGGGCCCGATGCAAAATTGGTCAACAAACGGGCGGAGCTTGTGCCACGCAGGCTCCGCCCAATTATCCCGGGTCTTCAGCAGAACTGATCAGCGGTCCTTAAAGGGAGGCCATCCCAAAAAAAGGCACGGGAACTTTAATTTTTACAGTTTAGTTTAGTTGGAGCCGGGAAGAGTGGCCCTGTGTCGGACCAAACCGAGATTCCAATCCGCAGCTCGCCGGTTTCGTTCAAATGAGGGGCAACGTCGAATTTAGCTCCAGTCTCTCGCCGATGCCTTCGGGAGCGCATTGTGGTCCTGCCGCCCAGTTGGCAGGAGTTGAATTCCATCCCCTCCCTCTTTTCTCCCCCCACCCCCCCCCCACTCCCCCACCCCCCGGAGTGTCAGCTGGACTCTCGTCTCTGAGCACCATCACAGCCGAGTCTTGTTCAGTCCATACCCAATGCCCACTTTCTGGCAAGGACCCTCGGCAACAGTTAAAAGTCAGCTCATCAGTTGACAGCGTTCAGCCTCTGAGCCCGAGAGCTCTGGGTTCAGGGCCCACTCCAAGACTTGGGCTTGTAAGCTGGGCTGACACTCCAGTGGCGTACGGAGGGAGTGCTGCACTGTCAGAGGCACCACCTTTTGGATGAACCTTTAAACCCCATCTGCCTGCTCAGGTAGATGTGAGAGATGCCATGGCACCATTTGAAGAAGAGCAGCGAGTTCTCCCGGTGTCCTGGCCAGCATTCCTCCTCAACCTGTGCCACCAGAACAGATTCACTGGTCATTCATTTGCTCTTTCTGGGACCTTGCTGTGTGCAAATTGGCTGCTATGTTTTTCTACATTATAGCAGCACTTCAAACAAATCCATTGGTTGTAAAGCATTTTGGGACATCCCAAGGTGAGAACCTTGACTGATTCCACCCCCCACCTCCTCCCCTTGCCCAGGGATCAGCCAGTTGTCACTCCAGGTGAAGTCATGTAACTCAACACAGAACTGGAACTGAAATCAAGGCGCCCAACGATTTTGAATTGCGCTGTATATGAGTCTGTACTTTTCATTTAATTTCAATTCCTCTCCCCTTTGTTTCAAGGTGAGGGAATGACAGCGCTGGGAATAAACACGTTAGCTTCTCACGCATGACAGCAACAATTAGTCTGAGGCCCAGTATTGCAGGAGTCTGAGGCGAGATGATGCTTTCTCGATATTATCCTGTCACTGTGCTTCAATCCAGTCTCAGACCAGTAACTACATCACACTTCCATTGTCCCACAATCATCGTCTCACAGTCTCATTCAGACACTCAAATTAGTGTCTTCAGAGACAGTTGTCAATAGACAAATCTCCATAGCAAGCAGGAACTGAACAATAGGCCCAACATAATTAATTTGGAATTTCAGTTGCCATGTTTTTCTCAAGTTCAGAAGACTTGAACTGGGGCTAAGGTGGGGGTGATGAAGGTGTGACCGAGGGTTAGGGTGGGGTAGAAATTAAGGCTAGGGTGGGGTGATGGGCTAGGGTAGGATGGTGGGCTGGGGTAGAGAGCGGCCTAGGGTGGCAAAGTGGGCTAGGGTGGGGTGGAGAGGAGGGTTAGGGTGGGGAGGAGGGCTAGGGTTGGTGGGGAGGAGGGCTAGGGTGGGTGGAGGGCTGGGCTGGGGTGGGGTGGGTTGCTAGGGTGGGTGGAGAGGAGGGTTTGGATAGGGTGGAGGGCTAGGGTGGGGTGGAGGGGAGGGCTAGAGTGGGGTGGGGATGAAGGTGTGACTAGGACGTGGCTTAGAAAACACTTTAAAAAAACTGTTAAGGAAAATTGATTAAACTATTGTGTGGCCTTAACATTCAACTGGTATAGTTGGTACATTATTTCATGGTAGTCTCTCAATCTCTGTCTTTCTTTCTCTCGTTCTGTCTCTACATACGAAAATGACGGGCATGAAAAGACCTACTGGTCCAACCAGCCTGTCCCGCTGAATTTCTCTCTTACACCAGGAATTTCCTCTGGAATTGACCTGTTCAGTCGCAGTAACTTCAGCAGAGATCCTGTTTACGGGGTTTCCGTTGATCTTCCACCCGAGTTACAGCAGGCGATTGGGAAAACCCCAGGAAATTCCCAGGAGAAGTCTTTCTCTCTGTCTCTCTCGCTCCTTCCCCTGCCGCTCTTTGTTTAGATGCTGCAGATTTAGATTCTTGCCAGGGCCACTGAATGTTGTGGCCCTGCTGTTTTTTGCAGCCCCAGGAACAGTTTGACTTGGGGATATTTTACTGGAAACTGGCAAACAAAACATGGAAATTTGGACTTTGGCCACCCCGTTTACGTTATGGGACAGCCTGCTCAGGGACCAACGTGGACTGGTGGCAGCAATAAACTACACAGAGAAAGGGATCGCATAACACCCACAGAGAGAAGCAGCGAGTCCCTCTGTGGGCTGCTGAGACCCCAGCTCAGCCCACTCATTGCAGACCAGGGACTGAGGACCGAACCTTTCTGCTGTGTGCAACTACCCAGCGCATATACAGACTCTGCTGCGGAAACAGACAGTTGTTGCAAATTGGAAACAAGTTTTTTTTTAAATCTTGTTTAAAGGACCCGGACACTTTTTTTTTTCTTTCGTTCAGATAATTTGCAGCATTTTCCATTTTTGTTTGAGTTCCACAATTCCCAGTTGCTTTCCGTTTTTGTCTCTGGAGGCTGGTCAGTTGGATGGTCGAGGGACCTGCATGAAAAGCACTGGGCATTTCGAATAGAAGGATATCAGACCTATAGAGCTTCTTTACAGCTACGTAGGGGGATTTATCATATTGCTTTATCTTAATTTTTATCGATGCATTAAAAGAAGTTGCAAGACTTCTCTTTACAAATCCCTTTCCCGCAACAGTCTCGCTTTGAGCTGCAGTTTCCTTTGAGACAAGAAAGGTGAGCAGAGGGGGAGTGTCTTTGGGAATTCTAATGGTGTTTCTAAGATTGAAAGAAGAGCAGTTCTTGAGGGGATGAGAAAGGCAGATGTGATTGCACCTCAGCGGCCTTACTGTAAGAAAATTCAATCTGAAAAATCAAAATATGGTTGCAACGTAATCCTTTTATTGTGTTCGACTAAGTCCAGACACACTCCATGTCTTTAAACAGTAGACATACAGAGAAATAAACGCAATTACCCCATTTTCCCTCTGGTTAGAGACGTAACCTTCATTGATCCTGACACTCTCTGGAAATTGTTATGGAAAGCTTTATAGGTCTTTAGTCACGCACACTGTCCTAGCTGATTCATTATGTCATGACAAATGTTATTGTGAACAAGACCCCCAGAAATGAGATATTTCCTACAAAACACCAGATGCCAACTTGTTTAATATCCTGGACTATTGTCCCGTTTCCTATCTCAAGACTGTCTTGGCTATCTCGTTTCACAATGTGGCGACAAAATTAAGTCAACAGGTACGAATCACACATCCTGCATCTCCCATCTTGCTCCTCAGCAGAAGCTAAACTGTACCCTGACACATTAAACCCTAAAGCATCCTGGCAATGGACAACTTTTAACCATTTCATTATTTTTAGCTACAGTACAAATCCGCGAGCCACTTATAAGTAGAAAGAAAACAAAAACCTCAATCATATGAGATAAGATGAGACGAGCAAAAAGAAAAGTGTTGGAGATTTGGAAAAACTTGTAACGAAGAAAGCAAATATGAGGTTGATCTCAAATAGTCAAGGGAAGCCTTTATACCGGTTCATAAAACAGCGGTCAGATGCTCGCCATCAAAAGGTGACAGAAACTGGAGGAAGAACGCTCATTGAGCCTGATGTAATAACAACAGTTATTACCCCAGAGAGCTGCCACTATGAAGTATCTCTTCACAGTAACTTATCAAGCCTGACGTTTAGAATGAAGCAGTAAATGAGACCAAATGCAAATTGCAGCGCACAGTTCTACACCTCCTTGGAGTGGATGCGTACCACTCTGGACTATTCTCGAATGTTACAAGGGAGAAGTATTGTGTGGATCTGTATCGAGTAGACGTGAAGAGAATCTAGTCATTGAATCGTAGCATGTTCCAGCACACGTCATTTAGCCCATCAACAACAACAACTTGCATTTCTGTAGTACCTTCTAACGTAGATAAAACATTTCACAGAGGCGTAATCAGACAAAGGTTGGACACCGAGACAACGACGGAGCTTGGTCAAAGAGGTGGCGCTTAAGGAATGTCTTAAAAGTTGAGAGGCAGAGGGGTTTAGTGAGGGGATTCCAGAGCTTAGGGCTCAGGTGATTGAAGGCATGGCCGCCATTGGTGGGGCGAAGGGAAGGGAATGCACAAATGGCCAGTCAGAGGAATGGAGAGTTCAGGGGAGGGTTAGAGGGGGTTGCAGAGATAAGGGCAGGCAAAGCCGTGAAGGAATTTAGATCTGCACCAGGGTTTTGATCAACAATAGCCACTCCCATTCTTGCTCCCTGTACTTTTTAACATCCCACCTAGTCTAATCCCAAACCCCTGCTCCCTCCCTGTACCCTTTAATATCCCATCTAATCTAATACCACTCTCTGCTTGCTCTCCTTACCCATTAATATTTTTGGTCACTTGGCCAACCTACTTCCGTTGACCAGCACCACCAAAAGCAAATTAGCGGGCCATTCATCCTCTTTGCTGTTTGTGCGATCTTGCTAGTGTGATATCTGTACACTGACTGATGTGTCTCAGTCCCTCTCTCTCAGGGAGATATATGTACACCGACTGCTGTCTCTCAGTCCCTCTCCCTCAGGGAGATCTCTGTACACTGACTGGTATCTCTCAGTCCCTCTCTCTCGGAGATATCTGTACACTGACTGGTATCTCTCAGTCCCTCTCTCAGGGAGATATCTGTACACTGACTGGTGTCTCTCAGTCCCCTCTCCCTCAGGGAGATATCTGTACACTGACTGGTGTCTCTCAGTCCCCTCTCCCTCAGGGAGATATCTGTACACTGACTGGTGTCTCTCAGTCCCCTCTCCCTCAGGGAGATATCTGTACTCTGACTGGTGTCTCTCAGTCCCCTCTCCCTCAGGGAGGTATCTGTACACTGACTGGTGTCTCTCAGTCCCCTCTCCCTCAGGGAGATATCTGTACTCTGACTGGTGTCTCTCAGTCCCCTCTCCCTCAGGGAGATATCTGTACACTGACTGGTCTCTCAGTCCCCTCTCTCTCAGGGAGATATCTGTACACTGACTGGTCTCTCAGTCCCCTCTCCCTCAGGGAGATATCTGTACACTGACTGGTCTCTCAGTCCCCTCTCTCTCAGGGAGATATCTGTACACTGACTGGTCTCTCAGTCCCCTCTCTCTCGGGGAGATATCTGTACATTGACTGGTGTCTCTCAGTCCCTCTCTCTCAGGGAGATATCTGCACACTGACTGGTGTCTCTCAGTCCCCTCTCCCTCAGGGAGATATCTGTACGCTGACTGGTGTCTCTCAGTCCCCTCTCCCTCAGGGAGATATCTGTACTCTGACTGGTGTCTCTCAGTCCCTCTCTCTCAGGGAGATCTCTGTACATTGACTGGTGTCCCTCAGTCCCTCTCTCTCAGGGAGATATCTGTACTCTGACTGGTGTCTCTCAGTCCCTCTCTCTCAGGGAGATATCTGTACACTAACTGGTGTCTCTCAGTCCCTCTCCCTCAGGGAGATATCTGTACACTGACTGGTGTCTCTCAGTCCCCTCTCCCTCAGGGAGATATCTGTACTCTGACTGGTGTCTCTCAGTCCCTCTCTCTCAGGGAGATCTCTGTACATTGACTGGTGTCTCTCAGTCCCTCTCTCTCAGGGAGATATCTGTACTCTGACTGGTGTCTCTCAGTCCCTCTCTCTCAGGGAGATATCTGTACACTAACTGGTGTCTCTCAGTCCCTCTCCCTCAGGGAGATATCTGTACACTGACTGGCGTCTCTCAGTCCCTCTCTCTCTCAGGGAGATATCTGTACACTGACTGGTGTCTCTCAGTCTCTCTCTCTCAGGGAGATATCTGTACACTGACTGGAGTCTCTCAGTCCATCTCTCTCTCAGTGAGATATCTGTACACTGACTGGTGTCTCTCAGTCCCCTCTCCCTCAGGGAGATATCTGTACACTGACTGGTGTCTCTCAGTCCCTCTTCCTCAGGGAGATATCTGTACACTGACTGGTGTCTCTCAGTCCCTCTTCCTCAGGGAGATATCTGTACACTGACTGGTGTCTCTCAGTCCCCTTTCCCTCAGGGAGATATCTGTACACTGACTGGTATCTCTCAGTCCCCTCTCCCTCCGGGAGATATCTGTACACTGACATGCCCCTCAGCTGTCCCTTTACTTTGAGTATAAAGCACAGTGAATGAGTGGTCTGTGCTGTGAAGCCGTGGGGGGATATTTTCATCAGAGATAATATGACTTAAGGATGAAGCATCTGCAGTTTGTTTCCATTTTATGAACTGAAGCTGTCACGATGCTTTAATTCTGAAGCTAAGGGTTTATTTTATTACAGCACCCTATTGCTTCACATCAAAGATTGGCATTACCTTCTTTACGGATTTTAGTATTCTAATCTCTCTAGTTGGTCTCTCTGCTTTTTTTTGGTCACACACATTTCTCGATCAAAGTGCCTCGCAGAACCCACGTGGGGACATGGTAAGAGGTGTGAAGATTTTTGGCCGAGAAAATGTTACATTTCTTCCCCCTGCAATTATCATCAGAAGCTCGGGGAAAATGTGCACCTGACTTTTTTGTTGCTTTTGTGGTTTCCTCTGTCATTCTCAGTGAGTAATGGTTGTATTTAAAGCAGCTCAAGGATTTAGCACAGCCGAGCATGGGATTATCAGGCTCACGTTGGTGAGGAGAGGCATAAATAAGAGCTTTGAGAAATGTTTCCGATTGCTAATGCAGAAATGTTCTTTCTAAAATTATAGTCTTCCAGCCAGAAAGATGAAATTAGTGCCTGAGGATCCCATTCACAGCTCGACACCAGCCGCTAAACGCACTCAGACACGTTCCACAGGCTGTCAGACTGAAAGGGAATTAACAAAAGGAGAAGGCTTTATCTCCTCTGATATCCCCACTCCTCTCCTGAAGATGTTGACTCACAGGAACACAGGACGAAAAAAGACCAGTGTCCATCTATTTCCCCTTCTCCCATCCTGGTAGTCGCACGATCCAACGATAATGGAGTTGTTGACTAATCACAGCGATCAATCTCTATCAATGAGTCTACAACAGACCCAGACACGAGGCGAGGAAAACCCCCAGTGGGGGAGAGCTTTGGGAACCAGAGGTCCAAAGTCACCGGTTCCTCCCGAGCCACGCTGCACTCCCCACACGTCTTGTCTCAAATTACTCAGATACTGCATCTCAAAATGTTATTTTCTCAGATAAATCTATCTAACTTGCATTTGAATGAATCAAAACTTCCTGCTTCCACCGTCTCTCTGGGAGCCTGTACCATAGATTGACCACTCGCTCACTGAAATATTGTTTTTGAAAATTAGTTTTGATTTCCCCCCGTTCTGGCGCAGGCCGTGTCCTCTGGTTCGACGACTCTGGACAAGGTGAGACAGCTCGTCATGGTCGATATTATCCACATAAGAACATAAGAAATAGGAGCAGGAGTCGGCCATTTGGCCCCTCGAGCCTGCTCCGCCATTCAGTGAGATCATGGCTGATCTTCTACATCATCTCCACTTTCCTGCACTATCCCCATATCCCTTGATTCCCTTAATATCCAAAAATCTATCGCTCTCAGTCTTGAATATACTCAACGACTGAGCCTCCACAGCCCTCTGGGGTAGAGAATTCCAAAGATTCACCACCCTCTGAGTGAAGAAATTTCTCCTCCTCTCAGTCCTAAATGACCAACCCCTTATTCTGAGACTGTGACCCCTGCGTTCTAGACTCCCCAGCCAGGGAAACATCCTCCCTGCATCTACCCTGTCAAGCCCTGTAAGAATTTTGTATGTTTCAATGAGATCACCTCTCATTCTTCTAAACTCTAGAGAATATAGGCCTAGTCTACTCAATCTCCCCTCATAGGACAATCCCCCCATCCCAGGAATCAGTCTGGTGAACCTTCGTTGCACTCCCTCTATGGCAAGTACATCCTTCCTTAGGTAAGGAGACCAAAACTGTACACAATACTCCAGGTGTGGTCTCACCAGGGCCCTATATAATTGCAGTAAGACGTCTTTACTCTTGTACTCAAATCCTCTTGTAATAAAGGCCAACATACCATTTGCTTTCCTAATTGCTTGCTGTACCTGCATGTTAACTTTCAGTGATTCGTGTACAGGACACCCAGGTCCCTCTGAACACCAACATTTCCCAATCTCTCACCATTTAAAAAATACTCTGCTTTTCTATTTTTCCTACCAAAGTGAATAACTTCACATTTCTCCACATTATATTCCATTTGCCATGTTCTTGCCCACTCACTTAGCCTGTCTCTATCCCCTTGAAGCCTCCTTGCATCCTCCTCACAACTTACATTCCCACCCAGCTTTGTATCAGCAGCAAACTTGGATATATTACATTTGGTCCTCATCCAAATCATTGATGTAGATTGTGAATAGCTGAGGCCCAATCACTGATCCTTGCGGTACCCCACTAGTTACAGCCTGCCAACCCGAAAATGACCCATTTATTCCTACTCTCTGTTTTTTTGTCCGTTAACCAATCCTCAATCCATGCTAGTATATTACCCCCAATTCCATGAGTCCTAAATTTGTTTAATAACCTCTTGTGTGGCACCTTATCTTCTGAAAATCCAAATACACCACATCCACTGGTTCCCCCTTATCTATTCTGCTAGTTACAGCCTCAAAAAACTCTAACGGATTCGTCAAACACGATTTCCCTTTCAGAAATCCATGTTGACTCTGCCCAATCTTCTTCTTATTTTCTAAGTGCCCTGTTACCACGTCCTTAAATAATAGATTCTAGCATTTTCCCTACTACTGATGTCAGGCTAACTGGTCTGTAGTTCCCGTTTTCTCTCTCCCTCCTTTCTTAAATAGTGGGGTTACATTTGCTACCTTCCAATCTGTGGGAACCGTTCTAGAATCTATGGAATTTTGGTAAATGACAACCAATGCATCCACTATCTCTACAGCCACCACTTTCAAAACCCTAGGATGTAGGCCATCAGATCCAGGGGATTTATCGGCTTTCAGTCCCATTAATTTCTCTAGTACTATTTTTTTACTAATACTCATATCTTTCAGTTCCTCATTCTCACTAGACCCTTGGTCCTCCACTATTTCTGGGAAGTTTTTTGCATCTTCTTCCATGAAGACAGACACACACAAAGTATTTGTTTAATATCTCTGCCATTTCCTTATTCCCCATTATAATTTCTCCTGTCTCAGCTTGTACGGGACCCACATTTACTTTCGCTAATCTTTCCCTTTTTACATACCTATAGAATCGCTCAACCTTTGGTGGTTGTGCCTTCTGTTGCATAGGCCCTAAGCTCTGGAATTCCCTCCCTAAACCTCTCCGCCTCTCTACCTCTCTTTCCTCCTTTAAGACGCTCCTTAAAACCTCCCTCTTTGACCAAGCTTTTGGTCACTTGCTCTCATTTATTCTCATGTGGCTCGGTGTCAAATCTGTTGTCTTAAAACACTCCTGTGCAGCGCCTTGGGACGTTTTACTTCGTTAAAGGCGCTATATAAATACAAGTTGTTATTGTTGAAGCTTTTACAGTCTGTTTTTATGTCTCTCGCTGGTTTACTCTCATTCTATTTTCCCTTTCTTTATCAATTTCTTGGTGCTCCTTTGCTGAATTCTAAAATCCTCCCAATCCTCAGGCTTACTACTCTTTTTGGCAACATTATAAGCCTCTTCCTTTGATCTAATACTATCTTTAACTTCTCTTGTTAGCCACGGTTGGACCACTTTTCCTGAGAGGTTTTTGTGCCTTAAAGGAATGTATATTTGTTGTAAATTTATGTATTAATTCTTTAAATGCTAGGCATTGTTTCTCTACCATCATACCTTTTAATGTAGTTTCCCAATCTACCTTAGCCAACTTGCCGCTCATACCTACGTAGTTTGCTTTCTTTAGATTTAAGACCCTAGTTTTGGATTTAACTAAATCATTTTCAAACTCAATGTAAAATTCTATCATATTATGGTCACTCTTCTCTAAAGCCCCCTTTACTACAAGGTTATTCATTAACCCTTTCTCATTGCACAGTACAGGAAACTTTGTGCTCTCCGGCACCGACGGGACCGAGCTGTTGCCGTCCCATCAAAACTGCCGGACAAACCAGCGCTAATGTTGAAACATACGGAGATTTTGAGCTCCGTATCTGGCAACAAACCCTGCAGCTTCTAAATAGTCGGCCGTAACTTGCAAGCGTCTCTGTAGCTTAGCAACAGCTTCAGCGAGACCTTGCAGAGCCTGACTGGTGGAAAAAAAAGCAACGAAAAGAAAAAAAAACTAATGAAACGGCTCCTGATTTTTGCCGGTGGCTCGAGCATTCCGGACAGTTAACCTCCGGATAAACCAAAGTTTCCTGTACTAGATCTAAAATAGCCTGTTCCTTAGTTAGTTCCTCAACATACTGATCTAGAAAACTATCTTGTATAGGTTCCATGAACTCATCCTCCGCACTATTACTGCAAATTTGGTTTGCCCAGTCTATATGTTGATTAAAGCCCCCATGATAACTGTATTATCCTTGTTACATGCGCCTCTAATTTCCTGATTTATACTCTGCCCTACATTACAACTACTGTTTGGGGGGCCTATAAACAACTCCCACCAATGTTTTCTGTCCCTTGCTGTTTCTTAGCTCCACCCAAACTGATTCTACTTCTTGATTTTCGGAGCTAAGATCCTTTCTCTCTAGTCTTTATCCCATCCTTCATTATCAGGGCTACCCTTCCTCCTTTTCCATTTTGCCTATCTCTTCTAGTCATTTAGAACCTTACAAACAGCAATCAAAACACCTCTTCACCAATGTTCCCGTTAACTTTATTTGGGGGGGGGGGCACGCGGCCCATTCAAAAAACCAGGCCTGCGCGGTTTTCCCCATTGAAGAGCTGGCGCCGCGGGAGGCCGCGCAACTTAGGGGAACATTGCTCTTAACCTTCTCCTTTCTAGTGAGAACATGCCCAGTTTATATAATTGCTCCTCATAATCCAATCGCTCCATCCCCTCAATCATTCTGGTCGCTCTCTTCCGTATCCTTTCAACAGCTGCAATATCCCAGAATCGTACACAGTATTCTAGGTGCAGTCGTACCAATGAGTTATAAAGTGGCAGGATTATCTCACTATTTCGGCTCAATGTTGACCTTTTAATACATCCCGACTCCTGCTGGCGATGGTTCCACGGGGCCTGGCAGCCTTCCAGTGCCCTACCGAAGTGTGAAGTCAAACAGCGTGCGGTGGCAGGATGTTTGGCGGCTGTTGGTGCACTGCAGCGCAGCCCGACCCACTCCACCCCCGCCTCCCCCAGGTATTTCCAGCAGGATCAGAGTTGCACATTCAAATTTGCAGATGACACTATGTTAGGAGGCGCACAGTAAGTTGCGTAGATGAGAAGTTACAAAGGGACATGGACGGATTAAGTGAGGAGGCAAAACTGTGGTAGATGGAGTTTCATGCGAGGAAGTGTGAGGTCATCCACTTTGAACCCAAGAAAGAGAAATCGGAAAATGCTTTAATGGTGCAAGACTCGGAGCTGTGGAGGAGCGAAGGGATTTGGGTGTTCGTGTACACAAACCACTAAAAGCTAATGCATGAGTACAAATAGTAATGAAAAAGACTAATGGAATGTTGGCCTTTAGCTCAAGGGGGATGAAATTCAAAGGGGAGGACCTGATGCTTCAGCTGTACAGAGCCTTGGTCAGACCCCATCTGGAGTGACTGCGTTCAGTTCTTGGCCCCGCACCTCAGGAAATATAGACTGGCCTTGGAGGGGAAGCAGCACAGATTCACCAGAATGATACCGGGGCTTAAAGAGTTAAATTGTTTAAAATGATTCGATAGAGTAGATACAGAGAAACGACTTCCTCCAGTGGGAGAAAGAAGCACAGAGGGGGACACAATCATAAAATCCGAGCCGGGCCAGTCAGGAGTGAAATTAGGAAGCTCTTTTTCACACAAAGGGTAGTGGAAATTTGAAAATCTCTCAAAATGCTGTGGATGCTGGGGGTTGATTGGAGCTTTTAAGAATGAGATTGATGGATTGTTGTTACATAAGGGTATCAGGGGACACGGAGCGAAGACACGTAAATGGGGTTGAGCCATGATCTAATTAAATGATGGAAAAGGCTCGGTGGGGGGGGCGGTGGGGGCTGAATGGCCTACTCCTGTTCCTACGTAATTCAAGTCTTTACTTAAAGGCTTTTATCCAGACCCTGCTGGGCTTAAATTAGACAGAGCTTTTATGATTTTATGTTACCCTTTAACCCTTAGACGCATGGGCTTCAGACAGAGGTTTCACTCTAACCCGCTACAAATTTTACAGTTTGAGGTGGGACAGGACTTGTCTGCAAATCAATGCAGTCAGGACACTTGAAAGGAAATGTTGTAGAGAAATCAAGGAACAGATTCAGTGTTGTCAGCTGCAGTGAAGTAATTATTGGTGCTGGGTTAGAAACAGAGTAAAGCTCCCTCTACACTGTCCCATCAAACACTCCCGGGGCAGGTACAGCACGGGTTAGATACAGAGTAAAGCTCCCTCTACACTGTCCCATCAAACACTCCCAGGGCAGGTACAGCACGGGTTAGATACAGAGTAAAGCTCCCTCTACACTGTCCCATCAAACACTCCCAGGGCGGGTACAGCACGGGTTAGATACAGAGTAAAGCTCCCCCTACACTGTCCCATCAAACACTCCCAGGGCAGGTACAGCATGGGTTAGATACAGAGTAAAGCTCCCTCTACACTGTCCCATCAAACACTCCCAGGGCAGGTACAGCACGGGTTAGATACAGAGTACAGCTCCCTCCACACTGTCCCATCAAACACTCCCAGGGCAGGTACAGCACGGGTTAGATACAGAGTAAAGCTCCCTCTACACTGTCCCATCAAACACTCCCGGGGCAGGTACAGCACGGGTTAGATACAGAGTAAAGCTCCCTCCACACTGTCCCATCAAACACTCCTGGGGCAGGTACAGCTCGGGTTAGATACAGAGTAAAGCTCCCTCTATGCTGTCCCATCAAACACTCCCAGGGCACGTACAGCACGGGTTAGATACAGAGTAAAGCTCCCTCTACACTGTCCCATCAAACACTCCCAGGGCAGGTACAGCACGGGTTAGATACAGAGTAAAGCTCCCTCTACACTGTCCCATCAAACACTCCCAGGGCAGGTACAGCACGGGTTAGATACAGAGTAAAGCTCCCTCTACACTGTCCCATCAAACACTCCCAGGGCAGGTACAGCACGGGTTAGATACAGAGTAAAGCTCCCTCTACACTGTCCCATCAAACACTCCCAGGGCAGGTACAGCACGGGTTAGATACAGAGTAAAGCTCCCTCTACGCTGTCCCATCAAACACTCCCAGGGCAGGTACAGCACGGGTTAGATACAGAGTAAAGCTCCCTCTACGCTGTCCCATCAAACACTCCCAGGGCAGGTACAGCACGGGTTAGATACAAAGTAAAGCTCCCTCTACACTGTCCCATCAAACACTCCCAGGGCAGGTACAGCACGGGTTAGATACAGAGTAAAGCTCCCTCTACACTGTCCCATCAAACACTCCCAGGGCAGGTACAGCAAGGGTTAGAT
This sequence comes from Somniosus microcephalus, assembly GCF_052327205.1. Lineage (NCBI taxonomy): Eukaryota > Metazoa > Chordata > Chondrichthyes > Squaliformes > Somniosidae > Somniosus > Somniosus microcephalus. The sequence goes on from NC_141018.1 coordinate 37,406,003, forward strand.
ACAGAGCAAAGCTCCCTCTACACTGTCCCATCAAACACTCCTAGGGCAGGTACAGCACGGGTTAGATACAGAGTAAAGCTCCCTCCACACTGTCCCATCAAACACTCCCAGGGCAGGTACAGCACGGGTTAGATACAGAGTAAAGCTCCCTCTACACTGTCCCATCAAACACTCCCAGGGCAGGTACAGCACGGGTTAGATACAGAGTAAAGCTCCCTCTACACTGTCCCATCAAACACTCCCAGGGCAGGTACAGCACGGGTTAGATACAGAGTAAAGCTCCCTCTACACTGTCCCATCAAACACTCCCAGGGCAGGTACAGCACGGGTTAGATACAGAGTAAAGCTCCCTCTACACTGTCCCATCAAACACTCCCAGGGCAGGTACAGCACGGGTTAGATACAGAGTAAAGCTCCCTCTACACTGTCCCATCAAACACTCCCAGGGCAGGTACAGCACGGGTTAGATACAGAGTAAAGCTCCCTCTACACTGTCCCATCAAACACTCCCAGGGCAGGTACAGCACGGGTTAGATACAGAGTAAAGCTCCCTCTACACTGTCCCATCAAACACTCCCAGGGCAGGTACAGCACGGGTTAGATACAGAGTAAAGCTCCCTCTACACTGTCCCATCAAACACTCCCAGGGCAGGTACAGCACGGGTTAGATACAGAGTAAAGCTCCCTCTACACTGTCCCATCAAACACTCCCAGGGCAGGTACAGCACGGGTTAGATACAGAGTAAAGCTCCCTCCACACTGTCCCATCAAACACTCCCAGGGCAGGTACAGCACGGGTTAGATACAGAGTAAAGCTCCCTCTACACTGTCCCATCAAACACTCCCAGGGCAGGTACAGCACGGGTTAGATACAGAGTAAAGCTCCCTCCACACTGTCCCATCAAACACTCCCAGGGCAGGTACAGCATGGGTTAGAGGTTCCTAAGATTATAAAAACCCTACTATAACTCATTCTTTCCTAGGATCTCAAACCTGTGGAACTCCTCCCCTCCCTCAGTCTTCCCTTCCTCCCACAATCTACCGGCTTTTCAACCCAAAGTTGGGGGTTGCCTCATCTTCCTTCCTATTCTTTTGAACCTTGTTGGCCTCTTGCTCTCAGCCCTTCGCCTGGGTTTCTGAATTAAAATAACGCAGAGCCACCACTCACCTGTTACCAAATGTGCCCCTCCTCTCCGCAGTTTCTTTCTCTTGATAGGTGGTCGTGTTTGCTTGATGTTTTCCCTAGTGTTGAGCCCGTTCCTGTGAAACAGGCCCCAGGTGGGAAATACTAAGGCCTAGAAATTCAGTATAGCCACGTTCGGGGCGCTACAGTCGGGCGGCCGCTTAAGTTTGCGCCCGGCGCAAGTTCGCGCCACCTTCGCCGATATTCAGTCGCATCGCCCCAAGAGGTTGCTGCTGTGCTAAAACAGGCGATGCACGACTATCATTAGGCGCTAAGCCGGCGGTCCGGGGCGATACCCGCGAGGGTGGGCGCAGCGCAGGTGCGGCGAGTTGCTGATTGACGGCAGACACTCTGGCGCCGGTCAGCTCTTAAAGGGGGAGGGTGGACTTGTCTGGCTGCCATGCCCTGCGCACTGCAGCCCTGAAGCAAGGCCTGACCAATGCTGGTTCATCAGTTCTACGCCCTGGACCATGGGGAAGCCCGCTATTCTTCCAAATCCCATTGTATGCTCTTGCTGCTTGTCCAGGGTCATGGGGAAGGAGATGTACTGACGTCTCCTTCTGAAAAGGGCATTGTTCACCTGTCGGATGCAGCAATGTACCGCGAACTGGGAGATGTTGGCAATGTCCCCAGTAGCGGATTGGAAGGAGCTGGTGGCATAGAAGTTGAGAGCCACCGTCACCTTCACTGCCACCGACAGAGACGTCCTGCTCCTCAGCTGTGGCTGCAGATCTCTGCAAAGCAGGTGGCAGATCTCAGTAACCACCTCCCTTCTGAATCGCAGCCTCCGAACACACTGCTCCTCAGACATGTTCAGATATGAGAACTGCTGGCGGTATACCCTGGGTGGGTAAGGCCTCCTGTGCCGACACCTGTTGGCCCTTCTCCGTCTGGCCATGACTGGCACTCTCTCACGGCGTCTCTGATCCCTTTGAATGCAATGCAGAAAGCCAACGTTTCCACCCATTGTAGCCCCCATTACAGTATATGTGGCGACTCAAGGCTATGGCACTGAAAGTGAAATCCAAGTGCAAAGCTCTGGCCTGAAGCCAGAAGTACCTGTGCGAGCGCTGAGTCAAAGCAGAAAGCTCTCTGCCTTTGTCTCTCACACAGAAGGATTGGCACAAAATGGCTGTCACTTATAATGCAGGAGGAGTCCCCTTTAAATAGCGCCGCCCGCACCCCGCAGCGACTGGGAACCGTTCCCCTCTACCAGTCGCTGGGGGCGCCAGGCGCAAAGAAGGGCGGCGCCACTGAAGTTCCGGTTTGGGGCGCACAAAGGGCGTTGCACGATGAAATGACGTCAGGATCTGCGCGCGCAGCTGAGTGCGCGCAAAGACTTTGCGCCGACGCTAAATCTCTAGTGAAGTTGGGGAGAGGCGCAGATCGCACTGCGCCCGGCCGCTAGCCGCCTAGCGCCCAACATCTCCTCCTCCTAAGGCGCTACCGGCTGGCGCAAGCAACTGAATTTCTAGGGCTAAGTGTGCAGACTCCTGCACTTGCTGCCTTACAGCCTCAGCTACTGCTGAACGGTTATGCTTGGGACAACATTTTGGACCATAATGGGGAAACCACTAGTGCTGACACACTGAACTCCCTGCTTGACGTCTAAAATCTCTTTACATTTTAACATTCCAAAAGTAATTCGAACTGCCTGAGAGAGCACTCGATTCGCTGAATGAGAATCGTTCATAGCTTTTGATGACAATTCACCCGAACGACAGCGGATTGGTGTCAGAGGAGAGTTGTGAAAAAGGGCTCCGCAACCCATCTGGCTGTGACCTCTGCTTCTTTCAGCCAACGAAAGCCTACTTTTTCTAGACTTGCTTTCACCACCCACAGTGAAAAGCAGGGATCAGCAGAAAGAAGACGGGAGATGAAGTGCAGCTTCAGCGGGCTAAAAAATAGAAGAGATGAACTCATCTGAAATATAAAGAAAATTAAGAAATAAGTTGAAACACTATCGCGCTTTTCATGATGTCACAAAGTGCTTCACCACCAATGAAGTACAGTAGTCACTGTTGTGATGTAGGAAACACGGCAGCCAATTTGCGCACAGCAAGCTCCCACAAACAGCAATGTGATAATGACCAGGTAATCTGTTTTTATTGATGTTGGTTGAGGGATAAATATTGGCCCAGGATACCGGGGAGAACTCCCCCTGCTCCTCTTTGAATAGTGCTGTGGGATTTTTAACGCCCACCCGAGAGGGCAGACGGGGCCTCGGTTTAACGTCTCATCCGAAAGGTGGCACCTCTGACAGTGCAACTCTCCCTCGGTACTGCTCTGGTGAGTCAGCGTAGATTATGTGCTGAAGTCCCTGGGGCAGGGCTTGAACCCCAAAGGGTAGTTTTGTTAGGTAAGGTTATTTAGGGAAATGGAACCAAGGCGGGTAAATGGAGTTAAGATACAGTTCAGCCATGATCTAATTGCATGGTGGAACGGACTCGATGGGCTGAATGGCCTCCTCCTGTTCCTATTTGTCCTTGTGTGAAACACCTGTAATTCCCTGCCTGAGGTTCATGGGAACTCCACCACCTCCAAGCTCCCCTCCAAGTCACACACCATCCTGACTGGGAAATATATCGGCCGTTCCTTCATCGTCGCTGGGTCAAAATCCTGGAACTCCCTCCCTAACAGCACTGTGGGAGCACCTTCACCACACGGACTGCAGCGGGTCAAGAGGGAGTTAAACCACCATCTCAGAGTGGGATGGGCAGTAAATGTGGCCTTGCCAGCGACGCCCACATCCGATAACACATTTTTACTGCAGTGTCGAACAGAAATGGCGTGAGATTACCTCCTTCCAGATTGCAGATGATTGTACTTTGGCGTCAGATCAGGACCTGACCCTGAAAATTATACCATCACTTTTGCATTCCTTGTTGGCGGCAGTGGGAACGTGGCAATCAAACAGGACCCTTAACTTTGAAGAACTGGAATATTTTGAAATGGGAAAATTCTAAAGAGGCCTCATTGACTAATTGCTTTCCCAAAGAGACAGTTAATGAGCTCGTCAGGCACATGATGACAGCACCAGGGACTAAGGAGCCAATTAAAAGTCCTAATGATGTTTCGGACGATCTGTTGCGATTTCCTGCACCTGTGCCCACCTGTCCCCAATCTACTGCCATCATTACGGTGATGGGCTTTGCAAAAGTAGTTCATGGGGAAACTTGGGTTTACACAACACAAGCAGCCACGGAATGATGGACCCCCATTCAGCCCATCAACCTTGCTTGTTCCAGAGCCCATGTTCAATCACGGACTCTACGTTACCTATTCAAGCTCCTTCCACAGCCCATGTACAGTCTGTCCTCTCCTGGACCATAACCCATCCATTTAATCTCCTGAGCAAAAGTTCTATATAAATACTTTCTGGTCACCAAAGGTCATCAAGCGAAATGCCACAATATTCAGCTGTCCTCGCACCTCCTTTACTCAATCTTGGCCTGTTGGCCTCTATAGACAACATCCACATCCTTCAGGAACCATTGTGTCACATAAATTATTTGATCATCAGAATAGTATTTATCAAACGTCCCCTCTTGCATAGGAACAGATGGAGTTGAATGGACAACTTCCAGGTTAGTATTCTGGGGGAGATAGATCAAAATGGTTAGAATTTTAAAAATTGACCTGCATTCACTCCGGACACTGCCCCTCACTACCTCGGGCTGTGTGAGGGTCGATGCCATGCTTCCAGAAAGGAGCACTGCTCACTGGGAATTCATAATGGGAACTCGTAAGCACACAGCCTGTGATTTTCTGTCCATTAAAATTAACTATGGGCTGTCTGTCGGTGGTCCCCTAACATACAGGGCCAGGAGCCTGGGATTGACCCTTGGAGCTGTTTAGCAATGTTGTGGCTAGAGGTTTAACCGAAGAGTTTTGACATCTTCTTTGTCTCATAGTTTAAAAAAAATAATTCTCGGGATGTGGGTGTCGCTGGCAAGGCCAGCATTTATTGCCCATCCCTAACTGCCCTTGAGAAGGTGGTGGTGAGCCGCCTCCTTGAACCGCTGCAGTCCGTGTGGTGAAGGTACTCCCATAGTGCTGTTAGGGAGGGAGTACCTGGATTTTGACCCAGCAACGATGAAGGATCGGCCGATATATTTCCAAGTCAGGATGGTGTGTGACTTAGAGGTGGTGGTGTTCCCATGCGCCTGCTGCCCTTGCCCTTCTAGGTGGTAGAGGTTTGGGAGGTGTGAATATGAATGAATTTTCTAGAGTATTAAAGGGACAGCTACCACCCGTGTGACACAAAAACCTGCCGCTCTGTCCACTCGCCACATGGATTATGCAACTGGCCAAAGTTATGCCGTTGCCTCTTGAAATATTACTGTAGGATGTGCTGTATGTGAAACAGAAGTAATTATTTGATCCAAATCACTTTGTTTAGCCAAGGTTGCTACCTTGGGTCAAGTTCCAGGGCGGGGCAGGGGGGGGTGGGATCATTGTTTGAGTCCCAGTGTTTGCTTTGCTGCTCCTGATGGTTCATTGAAAACCTTTTCTGAAAAAGCTTGATGAGAAACTGGAGCTGGATTGAGTTAAGATTCCCTTCTGTGTGTTGTTCAGGTCAGCAGTAATCAATCAAGAGAAAGTAGAAGGATTTGTATTTATATCGCCCCTTTCGTAACCTCAGGACGTCCCAAAGCGCTTTACAGACAATGAAGTCCTTTTTCAAAGTGTAGCCACTGTTGTAATGTAGGAAACGCAGCAGCCAATTTGCACACAGCAAGCTCCCACAAACAGTGATAAATGCCGGATAATCTGTTTTAGGTATTGATTGAGGGATATGTATTGTTCAAGGCACCAGGGAGAATCCTCCCGCCCACCCCCCGCTCTTCTAATAGTGGCCATGGGATCTTTTACATCCACCTGAGAGGGCAGACGGGGTCTCGGTTTAATGTCTCATCCAAAAGACGGCACCTCTGACAGTGCAGGGCTCCCTCAGCACTGCCCTGGGAGTGTCAGCCTAGACTTTGTACTTTAGTTTCTGGAGCCATTAAGTGTTTATCATTTGGGAGCCACCACCTGTGGTACTGGATGCCAGTGGCTGCCATGTTGTTCTGGACTTTAGAGTCCAAGCTCCAGCCATCGAGTGACGTCAGCAGCCAGACACATTGTGACTCTTGACCAAATGCACATGATTGACCTTCGGGTGAACCCGGAGTCTTTCACACTTTGCAAAGCGCATTTAGTGCCGCAGTATAAGTCGGGCTTAGGCCCGTCAAACAGCCAAAGTGGCGTAGCGCATCCAGGATCACCGCAACCCTGGGACAGAAAAGGCTGCAGCAAGAATCACTGGCATGAAACAAAAGTCAACTTGAGGAAATTAACTTTGGGAGCAGAGCGAGGGAACAGAGAGCTGATGAGGGGCAGGAAGAAATGAAATTATTGCAGGAATGATCACTTTTAATAAGTGTAATTAAGGGGACTTGGTGAGTGTGCAGACAGAGATTAAACACTTTAGGCCTGGATGCACTGGCCCATTGATCCATGACGTGCATTCCAGAGCTCCCTTATACAATGGGAGCCTTTCTGTACAAGTGCTCTCTAATTCAATTAACAGCAAATGGGAATATTAGTTTATTCAGTTACATGGTGAGTGAATTAGGAGATTGGAATTATTATATCATAGTTTTCTTCTGACCAAGTTAAGTGAGACCTTCTCTATTTACATTTAGAAATTGGGATTTATTTCAGAAATTTTCAATTTTGTACGTTTTCGGCCTAATAATCAGCAGGAACACACTTGGAATAGAAATGAAGTAGAATCGTGTTGCTGGCATGCTAAGCAGGGACCTTCATTTTGTAGCTGATTTAAGGTCAGTCTCTTTTTAACAAAGCATCAAGGTCTGTTAATGTTGAAATAATGCCTCTCAGAAACTGGGTGTCACACATGGTAAGAATATCTGAATGGGCATGAAGAGATACAGCACGGGTTAGATACAGAGTAAAGCTCCCTCTACACTGTCCCATCAAACACTCCCAGGGCAGGTACAGCACGGGATAGATACAGAGTAAAGCTCCCTCTACACTGTCCCATCAAACACTCCCAGGGCAGGTACAGCACGGGTTAGATACAGAGTAAAGCTCCCTCTACGCTGTCCCATCAAACACTCCCAGGGCAGGTACAGCACAGGTTAGATACAGAGTAAAGCTCCCTCTACACTGTCCCATCAAACACTCCCAGGGCAGGTACAGCACGGGTTAGATACAGAGTAAATCTCCCTCTACACTGTCCCATCAAACACTCCCAGGGCAGATACAGCATGGGTTAGACACAGAGTAAAGCTCCCTCTACACTGTCCCATCAATCACTCCCAGGGCAGGTACAGCACTGGTTAGATACAGAGTAAAGCTCCCTCTACACTGTCCCATCAACACTCCCAGGGCAGGTACAGCACGGGTTAGATACAGAGTAAAGCTCCCTCTACACTGTCCCATCAAACACTCCCAGGGCAGGTACAGCACGGGTTAGATACAGAGTAAATCTCCCTCTACACTGTCCCATCAAACACTCCCGGGGCAGGGACAGCACGGGTTAGATACAGAGTAAAGCTCCCTCTACACTGTCCCATCAAACACTCCCGGGGCAGGTACAGCATGGGTTAGATACAGAGTAAAGCTCCCTGTACACTGTCCCATCAAACACTCCCAGGGCAGGTACAGCACGGGTTAGATACAGAGTAAAGCTTCCTCTACACTGTCCCATCAAACACTCCCAGGGCAGGTACAGCACGGGTTAGATATAGAGTAAAGCTCCCTCTACACTGTCCCATCAAACACTCCCAGGGCAGGTACAGCACGGGTTAGATACAGAGTAAAGCTCCCTCTACACTGTCCCATCAAACACTCCCGGGGCAGGTACAGCACAGGGTTAGATACAGAGTAAAGCTTCCTCTACACTGTCCCATCAAACACTCCCAGGGCAGGTACAGCACGGGTTAGATACAGAGTAAAGCACCCTCTACACTGTCCCATCAAACACTCCCAGGGCAGGTACAGCACAGGTCAGATACAGAGTAAAGCTGCCTCTACACTGTCCCATCAAACACTCCCGGGGCAGGTACAGCACAGGGTTAGATACAGAGTAAAGCTTCCTCTACACTGTCCCATCAAACACTCCCAGGGCAGGTACAGCACGGGTTAGATACAGAGTAAAGCACCCTCTACACTGTCCCATCAAACACTCCCAGGGCAGGTACAGCACAGGTCAGATACAGAGTAAAGCTGCCTCTACACTGTCCCATCAAACACTCCCAGGGCAGGTACGGCACAGGTTAGACACAGAGCAAAGCTCCCTCTACACTGTCCGATCAATCACTCCCGGGGCAGGCACAGCGCGGGTCAGTGTTGACTATCGGTGCTGGCTGTCAGCACAGCATCAGAAATGCCTGCTATTTTGTTTGCTGTGTGCCCAGTTTTTTGACCCACACTCCCAACAACAGGGCTCCTCGCTACCAGCTGAGCCTGGGATAATTTTCCCTGTAGGGTTTCAAGTCTATCTCCAGTTTGCTCTGGGAGTGCAGTCTCGCTGGGAGTTTTGCCTTCTGGACCCCTGCGCGCTAGGAACTAGATTGAGACTGCCCAAAGCTAATTCACATCGAACCATTACAGCCAGCAGACAAAGAGGACTTGAACCTGTCGGTCTGGACTGGAGTGGGAGCCAGGTCCTCAAGGTGGAACGTCAGTGTGTGACCCATAGCACCACCCAGTGTCCCAGATTTGATTCTTACACGTTGTCTGGGCGCGATCTCACCAGCCCTGGGGAGGCGGGTTTGGAGGCGGGACTGCCGGGAAAATGGCAGAATCTGGGGGCGGGTGCCCATCCTGCCCCCAACCCGCCTCCGTGCCATCCTCCCAGAGGGCGGGTAGTCGACCCGCGCTGGGTCCCGTCTCCTGGAGGCGGGAAGGGGATTACAGCCACTTAACTGCCTGTGCAGTTAAGAGGATTTTCCCCATTTTTCCAGCAGAGGCGCGGGCTTCCCGACGTTGGGAAACCCCGCCAGGGTCAGCGAGGCGAGCAGTGGGCCTGCGGGCGTCTGCAGGGTGCAAAAGTGCGCTGTGAAGGTAAGTGATGGGTGCAAGTGTGGCGAGGTAAGTATGTCAGGTGAGTGAAAAGCGATAGAAAATGTTTAGTTACCTTTGTTTCTTCCTGCAGGCTTCAACAGTTGGGGATGCGGAGAGTCTCGCATCTCACCGGCAGAGATGACAGATGGCTGCTGCATTCTCCAATGCAACAACCATCTAATTTCTGCTCACAAAAGAGGTTTGGTGGGTCTTGAATACAAGAACTCATCAAACAACAGAGAATGTCAGAGTTTGACAGCTTCACAGAGCTGTCAAATGATGACAATTCACCCGTCAAAATTTTTTTGGCAGATGAAACGTCATACACTGACGTTCTCTGTAACCAGCTTCCCCTTAATTGGCCTGCTAAGCCCGCTGGGTGGGCTTAACAAGGTCAATCAAGGGAAAATAGCGTGGGTTGGCCAGAAGTCGATGGAGGCAGGACTAAAACCCGACAAGTGGGAGTCCCGCCTCCAACACGCCCCCATTGGCAAAACCACCCCCATGTCTGCGGCCAGGGATGTCTACACCGCTTTTTCCAATGTTTGGACAGCCAGCGCAGTATCTCGCATCTAACAGGTTGATTCTGAAGCAGGGACCCTCAAATTGACCAGCATTAGAAGGTGTTCAAACCGTAATCTTTGCCACAATTGGAAAAAAAAGGTCTTAACCCTCCCCCAATCTCCGCCCCATTTTTAAAAACATATTGACCTCATTTCCATCATTGTGTGTCAGACTGATGGATGGCCCCATTACTCAGGAAACATAAAACCTGTAAAATGAAAATCTCTCTCACTGAAGGCTATTCCATCACTGGTGTGCTGTTGCTATATGCAGATTAATTCAAAATTAAGATGAATTAATGGAGCAGCATGAAATAACATTGCCAGTTTCGATCCATCATTTCATCATTAATGTGAGGCAGAGCAAGCTGTTGAACATTAATATATCAGATTACAGATCAATCTGTGACATACTTCAGACATCTATATATTCAGGGGATTTTTTACTTTGGGGTGTTCAAGAGGCAGCAGTTCCATCATTAGATTGTGGAAATGCTCAGGCAATCTCTGCAGGCAAGCAAATCTCAAAAATTGCCCGTCAGGGTATTAATCATTCAAATGTAGATTTTCTCTTCAAACAATTTAATATTAATGGATTGGTGCAACAAAAAAAAAATGTGTCTATGATGCTAATTTTGCCACTTCTTGCTGCTTTATTACACCAGCACAAGACAGGGAGTGGGACAAGCCGAGACAGGTGGAATGTCGGGATTCGGAGAACGAGTTCTCCTGCAGAGTGTTGTCGCTCAGCCATAGTGAGAACAGGTTTAATCTTCGTGATGCTCTTGGTCCCAGGGCAACACAGCTGTGCGAGATTTGCTGAACAGGACAGAGTTAAGAACTGACCTATTATTCTCTCGCACCGCATCCCACCCCCACCCCCCAACCCCACACCTACTCTCTGCATCTCTTCCTGTTCTCCCTGCTTTCTTGTAAATTTTCCCCCACTTTCTCTTTCTGATACTGACTTTTTTCTCCCTCTCTCTTTCCTTCTCTTTCCTCCTTTTTTCAGAAGCAGGTTGTACATTCATTCACGGGGCAGAGATTTATCCCCAACACAGGAAATGTACGGTATCAGCGACACACGTAATGCATTACTGTACCTACACAAGAACATACTAATATGAAATCGGCAAGCTGGAATTGAGTGTTGGAGGTAGAAGGATGGGTGGGCAAATGGTCTAGATTTTGCTGAAAAATTGCCGGAATTTTATTTACGAAATTAAATTTGGGAACAGATCATTATATTAAAATCAATGGATGTGGCCGATGGAGAGAAAGAAAGACTTGCATTTCTATAGCGCCTTTCACGACCACCGGACGTCTCAAAACACTTTACAGCCAACGAAGTACTTTTTGAAGTGTGGTCACTGTTGTAATGTAGGAAACGCGGCAGCCAATTTGCGCACAGCAAGCTCCCACAAACAGCAGTGTGATAATGACCGGATAATCTGTTTCTGTTATGTTGGTTGAGGGATAAATACTGGCCCAGGACACCGGGGAGAACTCCCCTGCTCTTCTTCAAAATAGTGGCCGTGGGATCTTTTACGTCCACCTGAGAGGACAGACGGGGCCTCGGTTTAACGTCTCATCCGAAAGACGGCACCTCCGACAGTGCAGTGCTCCCTCAGCACTGCCCTGGGAGTGTCAGCCTAGCTTTATGTGTTCAAGTCGCACTAGGGCTGTGGGCTGTCGAAGGTTCAGGCCTGATGGGCTGATGGAACTATTCTTGTTCTAGATTATTAACACAAGAATCCATCACCAACTGACACCATGGCTGAAAAACAGAGGTCAGAAATAAATATTGGAAGCCTGGAATGCCCATAACACCAATTAACCCTGTGCTCAATGGGTTGGCCAGCTTTTTTTTTAAACCCTTGCAAGCCAACTCCCCTGAATATACTGGGTGGCCCTAGATAGACTAGCAGTGGGGAAGCGCACCAATGTCCTCTGCTACCTAAGCGGTGTGGTTTTAGCTAATTAAAGTCCAGCATAATTGGTGTTATGGGCATTCCAGGCTTCCAATATTTATTTCTGACCTCTGTTTTTCAGCCATGGTCTGAGGCGCGAGTTGGGTAGGATTGATTGGGGAATGTCACTCAAAGGGTTCACGGTGGATAGGCAATGGCAAACATTCAAAGACCGCATGGATGAACTACAGAATTTGTTCATCCCAGTTTGGCATAAAAATAAAACAAAAAAGGTGACTCAACCGTGGCTAACAAGGGAAATTAGGGATAGCATAAGATCCAAGGAGAGGACATATAAATTGGCCAGAAAAAGCAATAATCCTGAAGATTGGGAGCAGTTTAGGATTCAACAAAGGAGGACAAAGGGATTAATTAAGAAGGGGAAAATAGAATATGAGAGTAAGCTTGCAGGGAACATAAAAACTGACTGTAAAAGCTTTTATAGATATGTGAAGAGAAAAAGATTGGTGAAGTCAAGCGTAGGTCCCTTGCAGTCAGAATCAGGGGAATTTATAATGGGGAACAAAGAAATGGCAGACCAACTAAATACATATTTTGGTTCTGTCTTCACAAAGGAGGACACAAATAACCTCCCAGAGATGCCGGGGAACATAGGGTCTGATGAAAGGGTGGAACTGAAAGAAATCAGTATTTGTAGGGAAATGGTGTTAGGAAAATTGATGGGACTGAAGGCTGATAAATCCCCAGGGCCTGATAATCTACATCCTAGGGTACTTAAGGAAGTGGCCCTAGAAATAGTAGATGCATTGCTGGTCATCTTCCAGAACTCGATAGACTCTGGAACAGTACCCATGGATTGGAGGGTAGCTAATGTTACCCCACTATTCAAAAATGGTGGTGGAGAAAAAGCCACCGGTAGTGGGGAAAATGCTAGTGTCCATTATAAAAGATGTAATAGCAGAGCACTTGGAAAGCAGTGACGGGATCGGACAAAGTCAACATGGATTTACAAAAGGTAAATCGTGCTTGACTAACCTACTGGAATTTTTTGAGAATGTAACTGGTAAAATAGATAAGGGAGAACTGGTGGATGTGGTATATTTGGACTTTCAGAAGGCTTTCGATAAGGTCCCACATAAGAGATTAGCGTGCAAAATTAAGGCACATGGGACTGGGGGCAAGGTATTGACTTGGATAGAGAACTGGTTGGTGGACAGAAAGCAAAGAGTTGGAATAAACGGGTCGTTTTCCGAGTGGCAGGCAGTGACTAGTGGGGTACCGCAAGGATCGGTCCTAGGACCCCAGCTGTTCACAATATATATTAATGATCTGGACGAGGGAATTGGATGTAATAGCTCCAAATTTGCAGATGACATAAAGCTGGGTGGGAGGATATGCTGTGAGGAGGATGTCGTGAAACTCCAGTACGATTTGGACAGGTTGGGTGATTGGGCAGAAACATGGCAAATGCACTATAATGTGGATAAATGTGAGGTTATCCACTTTGGTGGCAAAAACAGGAAGGCAGACTATTATTTGAATGGCAATAGATTGGGAGAAGGGGAAGTGCAAAGAGACCTGGGTGTTCTTGTGCACCAGTCGCTGAAGGTAAGCATGCAGGTGCAGCAGGCGGTTAAGAAGGCAAATGGTATGTTGGCCTTCGTAGCAAGAGGGTTCGAGTACAGGAACAAGGATGTCTTGCTGCAGTTGTACAGGGCCTTGGTGAGACCGCACCTTGAGTATTGTGTGCAGTTTTGGTCGCCTTATCTGAGGAAGGACGTTCTTGCCATGGAGGGAGTGCAGCGAAGATTCACCAGGCTGATACCTGGGATGACAGGAATGACGTATGAGGAGAGATTGTGTCGATTGGGCTTATACTCACTGGAGTTTAGAAGATTGAGAGGGGATCTCATCGAAACCTATAAAATTCTGTCAGGCCTGGACAGACTAGATGCAGGAAGGATGTTTCCGATGGCCGGGGAGTCCAGAACCAGGGGTCATAATCTAAGGATAAGGGGTAAACCATTTAGGACTGAAATGAGGAATTTCTTCACCCAGAGAGTGGTGAACCTGTGGAATTCTCTGCCACAGAGGGCGGTGGAGGCCAGTTCATTAAGTATATTCAAGAAGGAGTTGGATATATTTCTTAAGGCTAAAGGGATCAAGGGATATGGGGAGAAGGCAGGGACAGGATATTGAATTTGGATGATCAGCCATGATCGCATTGAATGGCGGAGCAGGCTCGAGGGGCCGAATGGCCTACTCCTGCTCCTATCTTCTATGTTTCTATGTTAATACCCCACACACTGGGGCATCCCCAAATCTTGGCTCTTGTCAATCTGTGCTTAAACTCTTTGGGCTTCGATAAGTGGGGCACGTCTGTATGAGGAGAGGGTATGCATTCCATTACAGGCAAACACATACTCTGCCCGTGTGGCTATCGCAGTAGATGATTCTAAAGCATGCTGGTGGGTTTCTGTGCATGTCACACCCTCGACACACACACACACACACACACAAGGACAGTCCAGAAACACACACACAGATAAAGAGTATCACAGGGACAGACGCACAGGAACACATTCAAACACACATGTAGGAACAGCATATTATTGAGGCGCTACCAAGCAGAGCTCCAGTGGTCTCAGTGAGCACCCACTTTGCTCTCAGTTGATCTCCATTGCTGTATTCACAGAACACAAAACACATCAGCTTTTCGAACATGTGAGACGTTTGCATAATTTATCCTGTCTGGGGGGAAAATATGAACCAGTGTCATTCATAATGGAAGAGACATCTTTGTTAACATTGCAGAGTCCTGACAGACAGCTATACATCCACTGTCACATGTACATGCTAACATTCATAAGAAGCATGTTCCCAGGAGATGTACAATAACATTGGCTTCAGGTTTCTGTGAACGAGCAAAGCAGACACAGCAAAATGTAACCAAGACTCTGGAGCGGAGTCACAGTGCATGTTGAATGATTCATTCCCAATATTCACGGCTCTGCTGAAGGCTTTGATTGTTGCTGGGGATTGGTCGCCGTGCGATATGTCTCCCAACTGGCCATCTGGTTAGACAGCGAGTTTGAGCAGGCCTTTCCACCATGATGGGCATCACCAGCGAGCCCGATCCTATCTTCACCTGACACACACATTCCAGCAGGTGAACATAAGATCATAAGAAATAGGAGCAGGAGTCGGCCATTCGGCCCCTCGAGCCTGCTCCGCCATTCAATAAAATCGTGGCTGATCTTCTACCTCATTGCCACCTTCCTGCACTATCTCCATATACCTTGATTCCCTTAATATCCAAAAATCTATCGATCTCTGTCTTGAATATACTCAACGACTGAGCCTCCACAGCCCTCTGGGGTAGAGAATTCCAAAGATTCACCTCCCTCTGAGTGAAGAAATTTCTCCTCATCTCAGTCCTAAATGGCCGACCTCTTATTCTGAAACTGTGACCCCTGGTTCTAGACTCCCCAGCCAGGGGAAACATCCTCCCTGCATCTACCCTATCAAGCCCTGTAAGAATTTTGTATGTTTCAATGAGATTGTGGCATTGCCACATTGGGGAAACACTGTGTGTATGTAGATAAACCTGTATAATCCCCTTTTAACTGCTGTATTCCCCTCCCCCCCGCAAGACAGTTGCAAGCTGAGAGGAATAAGGCATGTTCAGACTTGCCTGCTGCTGAGAGAAGGAAAACCAATCAGGTTCCAGCAGGTGACCAATCCATGAGTCATCACAGGTTCGCGGGCTTCACGAATTCAGTACTGTATTGTGAGAGTTGGAGTAAAGATCTATTTCTTGTAGCTCGCTGTGTTGCCTATTTCTTTACGCGGGAGACCATAGTCCCCCACATTGGTGACCCCGAATGTCGGCGGCCGAAGCCCCCGACCCACGCAGCCTTACAGAGGCCAGCAATGACCCGATGGCAACCAGCAGCAGCCTGATGTCGGCCGGCGCCGCATCCTTGAAGCTCCCCACCTTCTGGGAACACCAAGCACCAGCTTGCTTCGCGCACTCGGAGGCTCAATTCACCCTTCGTAGGGTTCAAGACGATGAGGAAAGGTACCTCCACGTAGTCTCAGCACTAGCAAGCTCTACCGCCGCCGAAGTTCTTGACCTGCTGGGGAACCCACCACAGACCGGCAAGTACTCAACCATTAAGGACCGCTTGCTGCAGGCTTATGGCCTGTCCAAGGAGGAGAGGGCCCGCAGGCTTCTCTCACTACCAGGCCTCGGCGATTCTACCCCGACCCAGTTGATGAGCCGGATGCTTGCGCTCCTGGGCTCTGAACCGCAGTGCTTCTTGTTTCGGGCCCTTTTCCTCAGCCTGCTTCCTCAGCAGGTACAGACTGCCCTCACGGGGTCCCCGATCACGGACTGCGTACAACTGGCAGCCGCCGCGGACAAAGTTTTCGCCGTCGCCCAACTCGGCTGTGCAGCCGCGAGGCTCCCCGACACCACTGAGCGCGTGCCGCCACGCCAGGCCGCAGAACTATGCTACTACCATGCGCGTTTCGGCCACAAGGCCCAACACTGCAGAGCACCCTGCTCTTTCGATCAAACCAAGATGGCCGCCCGGCCCAACGCACCAGCCCCGCGCCGCCGCCTAGGCCCGCTCGACCGCACCCCCGCCGCCACGATGGCCATCGACACCGCAGGTAAACTGCTGTACATAACCGACTCTCTTTCAGGGCGCAGATTCCTTTGCGACACCGGAGCCCAATGCCGCATAATTCCTGCCTCCAAGCTCGACATCCAGGCAGGCCGCAGCGGCCCACCCCTCGTGGCGGCAAATGGCGCAGCCATCGCTACTTTCGGAAAGCAACAGGCCGAGGTTTGTTTCAACGGCCAGCGATTTACGTGGGATTTCGTGACGGCCTCGGTGGCGCATCCTTTGCTGGGCGCCGATTTTCTTTGCGCCCACGGACTCCTGGTCGACGTCCGCGACAGGCGCCTGATCGACGCAGCAACTTTCGCTTCACTGGCCTGCCAGCAGAGCAATAGCCCGGCCCTCGTCGGGTCCTGCTCCGCCCCGGCGCATGACGACTACGCCCGCCTACTCGCAGATTTCCCGAGGCTCACACAACCGACCTTCTCAGCCGCGGCAGCCAAGCATGGGGTCGAGCATCACATCGCCACTACAGGACCACCAGTGTTCGCTCGAGCCAGACGCCTGGACCCAGCCAAGATGGCGGTGGCCAAGGAAGAATTCACCATGATGGAAAAACTGGGCATCTTCCGCCACTCGAACAGCCCTTGGTCGTCCCCCCTCCACATTGTGCCCAAGCCGGGCGGTGGCTGGCGCCCCCGCGGCGACTACAGATGGCTCAACGACGCCACCATGCCCGATAGATAACCCATTCCGCACATCCAAGACTTCTCGGCACACCTAGCAGGAAAGTCCATCTTTTCCAAGGTCGACCTGATTCGCGGCTACCATCAGGTCCCTGTCCACCACGCAGACGTCCAGAAGACGGCGGTCATCACCCCCTTCGGACTGTTCGAGTTCCTGCGCATGCCCTTCGGGCTTAAGAACGCCGCACAGGCCTTCCAACGGCTCATGGACTCCGTCCTACGGGACCTGAGCTTCCTGTTCGTCTATCTGGACGATATCCTCGTGGCCAGCACCAGCAAGGCTGAGCACATCGCGCATTTGCGCTACCTTTTCCAGCGCCTCAGCCAACACGAGCTAATCGTCAACCCGGCCAAATGCCAGTTCGGAGCAGCCCAAATTGACTTTCTCGGCCACAGAATCTCGCCAAGGGGAGCCATTTCCCTACCTTCCAAGGTGCAGGCGGTGGCGGACTTTCCCCAGCCCACCTCGGTTAAGGCGCTGCAGGAATTTTTGGGGATGGTCAATTTCTATCACCGGTTCGTGCCCAAGGCCGCCGCACTCATGCGCCCCCTCTACGAAGCCACCAGGGGCAAAACGGGCAAAGAGCAACTCACCTGGTCCAGCGAGATGGCGACAGCCTTCCACCAGACCAAAAGCGCCTTGGCCAACGCCATACTACTGGCCCACCCCATCCCGGGCGCCAAGACCGCCCTCACCACGGACGCCTCGGATTACGCCGTCGGCGCCGTCCAGCAACAGTGGGTCGAAGGCGCGTGGCAGCCACTGGCATTTTTCAGCCGACAGCTGCGCAAGAACGAGCAGGCCTACAGCACGTTCGACAGAGAGCTCCTGGCCCTGTTCCTGGCAATCCGGCACTTCCGTTTCCTTCTGGAAGGCCGGCCGTTCACCGCATTCGTGGACCACAAGCCGCTCACTTTCGCCATGGCCAAAGTAACCGAACCCTGGTCCGCGCGCCAACAGCGCCAACTCAACCTCATCTCGGAGTTCACCACGGACATCCGCCACGTCGCCGGCAAGGACAATTTGGTGGCCGACTGCCTCTCAAGACCCTCGCTCCACGCAGTGCACCTGGGCGTCGACTACGCCAGCATGGCGAGAGACCAGGCTGCCGACGTGGAGATCCAGGCCCTCAGGACGTCAACTACCAGCCTCACCCTGGCCGACATCCACTTCCACGCAGCCGGCACAACCCTCCTGTGCGACGTCTCAGTCCCCTCGCCTAGGCCGGTCGTTCCATCCGCCTGGCACAAGCGAGTTTTCGACATCATCCACGGCCTCTCACATCCAGGGATGCGTGCGTCTCAGAAACTTATGTCCGCCAAGTTTGTCTGGCCTGGACTCCACAAGGATGTGAGAGACTGGACCAACACATGCATGGCGTGTCAGCGCGCTAAGGTCCAGCAGCACACCAAGGCGCCATTGGAGTGTTTCCCGGTGCCCGAGAGGCGTTTCGACCACGTCCACGTCGATCTGGTAGGCCCCTTGCCGCTGTCGCACGGTTTTACACACCTGCTCACGATCGTCGACCGCACCACCAGATGGCCCGAGGTGGTTCCCCTCGCCTCCACCACCACGACCGACGTCGCGCGAGCATTCGTCTCGACATGGGTGGCCCGGTTCAGCGTGCCGACCGACATATCCTCGGACAGAGGCCCCCAGTTCACCTCCCACTTGTGGAATGCCATCATCGCCGGCCTCGGCACCAAGTTGCACAGGACAACAGCCTACCACCCGCAGGCCAACGGGCTCTGCGAGCGCTTTCATCGTTCTTTGAAAGCCTCCCTCCGCGCCAGCCTGGCCGACACCAGCTGGATCGACAAACTACCCTGGGTTCTCCTGGGATTGCGTACCGCGCCCAAAGAGGACCTCCGCGCCTCCGCGGCCGAGATGGTCTACGGCCAACCGCTCAGAGTACCAGGCGACTTCCTCCCCCTGACAATGGAGCCGTGGTCGGCCGCCAGACAGCTTTCCCTGCACCAGGACGCGGCCCAGCAATTCCGTCCAGTGCCCACTTCGCAACACGGCCCGCAGCCGTCCTACGTGCCTCGAGACTTACGACATGCGGAGTTCGTCTTCGTGCGCCGGGACGCGCACAGAGGCCCGCTGCAGGCACCATACACCGGCCCCTTCCCAGTATTGGAGACGGGGGACAAAGCTTTTCTTATCGACGTCGGCGGGAAGCCGGACCTTATTTCAGTAGACCGCCTCAAACCGGCGCACCTGGACCTCAGCTTCCCGTTTCGGCTGGCTCTTCCCCCACGGCGGGGCAGACCCCCCGCGTTGGCGGCGGCCCCACAAGAGGACCAAGACATTCCAGAACCTTACTTCCTGGCCGCCGCCCCACCTTCGCCAGCAGCCCGTCCAGCCAGCCCACCGGCAGACCAGCCGCCAGACCAGCCGACGAACCAACCGGCCGACCTCCCAGACAGCCCTCCTCACACGCCAGATGGCTACTACAGCCGCTACGGCCGCTTGGTCAAACCTCCGCAGAGACTGACTTTTACAGTTAACGAGGATTCTGGGGGGGCATATGTGGCGTTGCCACATTGGGGAAACACTGTGTGTATGTAGATAAACCTGTATAATCCCCTTTTAACTGCTGTATTCCCCTCCCCCCGCAAGACAGTTGCAAGCTGAGAGGAATAAGGCATGTTCAGACTTGCCTGCTGCTGAGAGAAGGAAAACCAATCAGGTTCCAGCAGGTGACCAATCCGTGAGTCATCACAGGTTCGCGGGCTTCACGAATTCAGTACTGTATTGTGAGAGTTGGAGTAAAGACCTATTTCTTGTAGCTCGCTGTGTTGCCTATTTCTTTACGCGGGAGACCGTAGTCCCCCACAAGGTCACCTCTCATTCTTCTAAACTCTAGGGAATGTAGGCCTCGTCCACTCAATCTGTCCTCATAGGACAATCCCCCCCATCCCAGGAACCAGTCTGGTGAACCTACGTTGCACTCCCTCTATGCCAAATATATCCTTCCTTAGGTAAGGAGACCAAAACTGTCCACAATACTCCAGGTGTGGTCTCACCAGGGCCCTATATAATTGCAGTAAAATGTCTTTACTCTTATACTCCAATCCTTTTGTAATAAAGGCCAACATACCATTGTTTAAATGCATCTGTGTTATTCGCCTCAACCACTCCATGTGGCAGGGAGTTCCACATGTAAGAGGTTGTGCTTTATTATCTCATTGACTTGATTTAATAAAGAGTATTACCCAGATGTTTCAACGTTTCCTAGCCCTCAAAAGTGTATTAGAGGCAAAGGATGTATGACAATATCCTATAAAACTCCACTTAAGAGCAATAGTGATAGATGACAGTATCCCAACGGCATCTGTTTGGGTTTGCCAGCAGCGACGTGGGGAGAAGCCTCCTCCTCAGACAGATGTGCGATGTCTATGTGCCAGACTGAGGGGCTGCCTCTGGTGGCAGCACTGTAATCCAAGTGCAGGGTGAGTTCTCCATGACAGAGCGGTCTGGCAAAGGTTCTGGGCTGGATTTCAACTTGGCTCAGCTCACACCTAATCCAAACTCAGTGGAATTCTGTAATAACACGACACTCTGTGTTTGTGGCGTTAGTATGCTCCGGGCTTAATAGGCAGGACGGAAGCAGCGGTGGATTGTCACGCAAGGTTCACCAAGGACAACAATCCATCTCATGATGTATTCCCAGGGGTTAGAAAGACACCAGCTCTTCCCACAATACAGGATAATCGTGGATTTCTTTCTCTGAGCGTAAGCAGTGTTTCATGAGCAGAATATTAATGTACTTCAGATTGGGCTGTGCAGCCTCTGTGGCCTTTTTGGAATTCAGAGATGTTTGTGCAGCGCTGCTGTTTATAAATCTTGGATGTACTGGAAAGTTCCAAATAATCCTTTATCCATTAATTTGAGCATAAATAAAAAGCCCAAAGCTGTTTAACAAACCTGGTACCGAGTCCGCAGGAAGATTTGACAGTGATGTATTCTCGGAGGAGTGTGTAACGCCAAGGAATTGTTTTAAAAAGTTTTCAAACTTGGGTCGGTGGACACTGGGGAACCTGGTGTGGAGATGCCGGAGTTGGACTGGGGTGGACAAATGTAAGAAGTCACACAACACCAGGTTATAGTCCAACAGCTTTGATACGCTTATCAATTACTTCATAAAAGGTGATGAGTCGAAGAAGAGATGATGAGTCGAAAGAAGAGATGAATAAGGCTTTTATTAGCTAAGAAGAGACCATGCTTCTTCGTGAGTGACTGAACAAGTCTGAACGAAACCCACACAGTGGTGGGTGGAGTCAGCTGAGGCATGCCTCCATACACAGCGCCACCCAGAGGTGGCAATATACAATACAGTGGTTTACCACATTCACCCCTTGTTTAATGTGAAGTCCGGCGGGGTGAAGGGTACTACAAGTTAAGTCTATCAGGAGGCCTTGTCTGACGTCCTGATCGTCGTGGTGGCGGCGGTGGTGTTGCAGCATCCGACGTCGGGTCTGGTGTCTGGGTGGTTGGCGAAGATTCCTGGGGCTTTGGCATGCTGTCTGCAGGGGTTGGGTTGGGAGGGGTGGTGGGGGATAACAGTGGTAAGGGGGATAACGGTGGTAAGGGGGATAACGGTGGTAATTCAGGGGTACCCGAGGGTGCGAGATCTCGTATGGAGACCGTGTCCTCCCGCCCGTCTGGGTATGTCACCCAGGCATACTGGGGGTTGGCGTGTAGGAGGTGCACCCGCTCGACCAGGGGGTCCGTTTTATGCGTCCTCACGTGCCTCCGCAGTAGGACGGGCCCAGGAGAAGTCAACCATGCCGGTAGCGAGGTTCCCGATGTAGACTTCCGGGGGAAAACGAACATTTTCTCATGAGGGGTCGCATTAGTGGCAGTACAAAGCAGTGACCGAATGGAGTGAAGCGCTGCAGGGAGGACCTCCTGCCAGCGGGAGGTCGGAAGGCCCTTAGATTTTAGTGCTAAGAGGACTGCCTTCCAAACCGTCGCGTTCTCCCTTTCCACCTGGCCGTTCCCCCGGGGGTTGTAACTGGTGGTCCTGCTCGTGGCGATACCTCTTGTTAGCAGGTACTGCCGAAGTTCGTCGCTCATGAACGATGAGCCCCTGTCGCTATGTATATAGCTGGGGAACCCGAACAGAGCGAAGATGTCATTCAGACACTTGATGACCGTGGTACTGGTCATGTCTGGGCAAGGGATGGCAAAGGGGAAACGGGAGTACTCATCAACTATGTTGAGGAAGTACACATTGCGGTCAGCGGAGGGGAGGGGCCCTTTAAAATCGACGCTCAGGCGTTCGAAGGGGCGGGTGGCCTTGATCAGGCTTGCTCTGTCCGGCCTATAGAAGTGCGGTTTGCACTCGGCGCAGATTTGGCAGCTCTTGGTCATGGTCCTGACCTCCTCGATGGAGTAGGGCAGGTTACGGGATTTGATAAAATGGAAAAACCTGGTGACCCCCGGGTGGCAGAGGTCATTGTGGAGGGACTGCAGCCTATCACTCTGCGCGTTGGCGCATGTACCACGTGATAGGGCATCTGGGGGCTCATTGAGTTTCCCTGGCCAATACAAGATATCATAATTGTAGGTGGAGAGTTCGATTCTCCACCTCAAGATCTTGTCGTTCTTGATTTTACCCCTCTGCTTATTATTAAACATAAAAGCTACTGAACGCTGGTCAGTGAGCAGGGTAAATCGTTTCCCGGCCAGGTAATGCCTCCAGTGACGCACCGCTTCTACAATAGCCTGGGCCTCCTTTTCGACGGAGGAGTGTCTCGTCTCGGGGCCCTGGAGGGTCCTTGAGAAAAAGGCCACGGGTCTGCCCGCCTGGTTAAGGGTCGCGGCTAGGGCGAAGTCGGAGGCATCGCTCTCCACTTGGAAGGGGATGGACTCATCCACCGCGTGCATTGCGGCCTTCGCGATATCGTTCTTGATAAGAGTGAAGGCTGCACACGCCTCTGGTGTCAGGGGGAAGGAGGTGGCTTTGATGAGGGGCCTGGCTTTGTCTGCATAGAGGGGCACCCACTGGGCGTAGTAGGAGAAAAACCCCAGGCATCTCTTCAGTGCTTTTTGGCAGTGGGGAAGGGGTAGCTCCATTAGGGGGCGCATTCTGTCGGGGTCGGGCCCGATGACTCCGTTCTCCACCACGCAGCCGAGGATGGCCAGGCGCTTGGTGTGAAACATACATTTTTCCTTATTGTACGTTAGGTTCAGCCGTTGGGCCGTACGGAGGAAATTTGCTAGATTAACGTCGTGGTCCTGCTGGTCGTGGCCGCAGATGGTGACGTTATCCAAATAGGGGAAGGTTGCCCGCAGCGCGTTCTGGTCAACCATTCGGTCCATCTCCCTTTGGAAGACCGAAACCCCGTTGGTGACGCCGAAGGGGACCCTAAGGAAGTGGTAGAGGCGGCCGTTTGCCTCGAAGGCAGTATACTGGCGGTCCTCATGGCGGATGGGCAGCTGGTGGTACGCTGACTTAAGGTCGATGGTGGAGAATACTTTGTATTGCGCAATCTGATTGACCATATCAGATATGCGAGGGAGGGGGTACGCGTCCAGCTGGGTGTACCGGTTTATGGTTTGGCTGTAGTCGATTACCATGCGGCGTTTTGCAGTGGTTTTAACGACTACAACCTGGGCTCGCCAGGGGCTAGTGCTACCTTCGATAATGCCCTCCTTCAAGAGCCGCTCCACCTCAGAGCTGATAAAAGCTCTGTCCCCGGCACTGTACCGCCTGCTTTTGGTAGCGATGGGTTTACAGTCGCGGGTGAGGTTAGCGAACAGGGGAGGGGGGGGGACTTTTAATGTGGAAAGGCTGCAGGTGGTTTGCAGCGGGCGATTTAAAAGTTGTTGGTTGCAGACTGTGAGTGGGGGGAGGGGTCCACCGTATGCTAGTGTGACACTCTTAAGGTGGCACTGAAAATCCAACCCTAGCAGGACGGCAGCGCAAAGACGGGGCAGGACTAGCAGTTTAAATTTTTGATATTCAGTGCCCCCTACTGACAGGGTCACCACACAGTAGCCGCTGATGTCCATTGACTGGGACTTGGACGCCATAGAAATGCGATGGTGCATTGGCAGAATCGTGAGGGAGTGGCTACGTACCGTGTCGGGGTGGACGAAACTCTCTGTGCTCCCGCTGTCGATCAGGCAACTGGTGGCGCGGCCGTTTACCGCGATATCCATCATGGAGCTGGATAGATGGTGAGGGTGGCCTTGATCCAGCGTCACGGAGGCCAGTATGTGGCTTAGTGAGTCACTATAGTCATCCGCTGAGACGGTGGTCGGTTCCGGTGACGAAATGGCGGTTGAGTGCGTTGGATACGATGGCGGCGGATGCCATGCGGCCGGGGGTACACAAAATGGCGGATAAGATGGCTGCTCCCACGGCCCGCACGCTGCGCTGCTGGCTGGCTTCCCCTTGCAGGCGTTAGCGTAATGGCCTTTCTTCCCGCAGCCCGAGCAGGTAGCTGTCTTAGCTGGGCAGTGCGCTCTGGGATGTTTTAACTGGCCACAGAAATAGCATTTTTGGGCCTGGTTACTGGGCATCGAAGCAGTTCTTACCGGAGGCTGCTGTCTCGGTTGGGTCGCTGCAGCGGTTGGTGCCGGGGGCGGCGGTCCCGTGTCCCACGGTTTCGATTGCCATGTCTCGGCGCCGTTACGGGGGTATGCCTCGAGGTTTCGGTGGGCCTCCTCTAACGAGAGCGCAAGGGCAATGGCCGTCTTCAGGTCGGGTTCCTTGCTTTCTAGCAGTCTCTGCCGGGTGTGGTCTGACTGGAGGCCCCTGACGAAGGCATCACAGGCGAGTCCCTGCGCGTGCTCCACAGCCGTTACCGCTTTACAATCGCAGTCTCTGCAGAGTGCCAGTAGCGCCCGTGCAAATGCCCCTACCGATTCTCCCGGTTGCTGCCTGCGGGATCCCAAGAGGTGTCGGGCGTAAATTGTGTTCACTGGGCGCGTATATTGCCCTTTTAGTAGCTCGAGGGCCGCCACGTACGTATTAGAGTCCCGGATTAGCATATATACTTGATGGCTCACCTGGGCGGTCAAAATTTTCAGTTTGTGATCCTCCTCTGTAACCTGTGAGATTGCGAGGAAGGATTCAAAGCAGCTCAGCCAGTGTTCAAACTTGGCTGATGCACCCACATCTTGAGGGTCGAGGTCCAGGCATGGTGGTCTGAGGGCTCTCAGCAATGTCTGCTGTATCCGTTGCTGTTGTTGCTCCTCAGGTGTCGCCATTTAACTTTTAGCTAATAAAATTGATACGCTTATCAATTACTTCATAAAAGGTGATGAGTCGAAGAAGAGATGATGAGTCGAAAGAAGAGATGAATAAGGCTTTTATTAGCTAAGAAGAGACCATGCTTCTTCGTGAGTGACTGAACAAGTCTGAACGAAACCCACACAGTGGTGGGTGGAGTCAGCTGAGGCATGCCTCCATACACAGCGCCACCCAGAGGTGGCAATATACAATACAGTGGTTTACCACAAGCTTTATTTGAAATCACAAGCTTTCGGAGCGCTGCTCCTGTGAAGGCTCAAAGGGCGTCTGGTGAGGTCATCAGATTTCTGTCCACTTGCGGCTGATATACTTCACATCGTGAGCACAGTTTTCCATATTTGTTGACTCACAACATGTCAGCTTCTCAAAAGATTACAGTGCAATCATTGTAGAAAACATTTTCTGTCAATCCATCCATCACGCTGACCTACATTGGCTCCCAGTCGGGCAACACCTCGATTTTTAAAATTCTCATCCTTGTTTTCAAATCCCTCCATGGCCTCGCCCCCGTCCGTATCTCAGTAACCTCCTTCAGCCCTCCGAGTTCCCTGCGCTCTTTCCATTCTGGCCTCTTGTGTAACCCGATTTTCATCGCTCCACCAGTGCTGGCCGTGCCTTCAGCTATCTAGGACCTAAGCTTTGGAGTTCCCTCTCTCCACCTCTCCGCCTCCCCACCTCCTTGAAGACATTCCTTGAAATCTATCTCTTTGACTGAGCTTTTGGTCACCTGTCCTAATATCTCCTTATGTGGCTCGGTGTCAAATTTGGTTTGATAATCGCTCCTGTGAAGGCCTTGGGACGTTTTACTATGTTAAAGGTGCTGTATAAATACAGGTTGTTGCCAAAATCATTATGGTCTTTAAGCCCTTCAGTACAGACAAGTTTTTTTCTGTGCAAACCATTTGGACAGACACTGAACAGTTAAAATATTAAGGTGTTTTGATCGCAGATTTATTCTAATATACATGTTTCATTGGGCTCTTGGCTGAGTAAATTAGTTTTCATGTTCAACGTAACCCAATTCTCCAATTGTAGATGGAGTGCAGCGGACAGGACTGCAGAGATTTATGGAGGTTGAACACATGAAAAATTATACGTGCAGGTCTCTTAATTTTCACACATATTTCAAAATAAGTCTACGGGCATGCTACATAGTGACACATCATTTAACATAAGATCAACATGCATTCTCAGATCAGGCTGAAGCCTAAGGCCTAATTCAGAACCAAACCAAGCCCAAGATTTGTCTCTGTCGCAAAGGGGCATTTAAGGGGAAGTTAGGTAAGCACATGAGAGAGAAAGGAATCGAAGGATATGCTGATGGGGTGAGATGAAGAGGGGCGGGAGGAGGCTCGTGTGGAGCAGAAACACCGGCACGGACCGGTTGGGCCGAATGGCCTGTTTCTGTGCTGTACGCTCGATATAATTCTGTGTAAGTAAAGTCAAACTAAGCATAGGTTCTACCTATTCTAAATGAGTCCTGCCGATTTGAGTCCGGTTCTATTTATTGTAACCTTTTTTCTGCCTTCTTGTTTCTAACATCCATTTTGACGGTGGGAGCAATTTTTTTTTGAAGAAGGATATCATTGTCTGAAAATCAGCTTCGCTTCAGAACATTGTCCTCTTTGCATTGCAGCTGTGACAGGTCACTCTCTGATGTACAAACCGCGCTGTCATTGACCAGTGAACTCATTGACGTCTCCCACAGCCTGACTGTACCTGGAGCAGTAACGTCAGGTGTGGGTTTCAGAGGGTTACTTCTAATCGAGTGATCCAGTAATCATCCATCCCAGACCTCCCTCCCATTAGATTGTTCATGGAACCAACCCTCTCTCTTAGGCAGTCCCTCGGAACCGAGGATGACTTGCTTCCACACTAAAAATGAGTTCGCAGGTGACTGATGAGTTCAATGTGGGACCTACAGTCTCTGTCACAGATGGGGCAGACGGTGGTTGAAGGGACGGGTGGGTGGGGTGCTTGGGTTGACGTGCGCTCCTTCCGCTGTTTGCGCTTGGCTTCCACTTGCTCCCAGCGAAGAGACTCGAGGTGTTCGACGCCTTCCCGGATGCTTCTCCTCCACTTTGTGCGGTCTTGGGCCAGGGATTCCCAAGTGTCGGTGGGGATGTTACACTTTTTCAAGGAGCCTTTGAGGGTGTCCTTGAAGCGTTTCCTCTGCCCACCTGGGGTCCTCCTGCCGTGTCGGAGCTCCGAGTAGAGCGCTTGTTTTGGGAGTCTCGTATCGGGCCTGGAACCAACCTTCTCTGACAGTCACAGTACTCTTGGATCTTAAGTACATCTTGGAATTCCCAAGCTCCAGATTGGAATTCCATGGAACTCGAGGCTTCTGTCAACATGTTTTGATTTCACAAATCCTATTTCAACTGATCAACATTGTGCTGAAAACTGCATTGAGGAGGAAAAATAGATTTGCCTCAAAGCCCCTGCTGATAATGAGCTACGTTCTGGTAATGAGGTCCCTGATTTCATTCAGGAATTGTTAAGGTCTCAGTAACACAGTGCCTTTTGTTTGTTTGTCTGGAGTGTATGATTGCACTTTCTAATTCCCAGATGAAACCCCTTGATCTCATTTCTAAAAAAGAATTCACTTTTGCTGTTGTAATGCAGCCTTGTTGATTGCTGTTCCGGGAGGTCCCTGTGAAGTTTCACCTTGTTGACTATATGTTTCTGATGCAGTTGGTACGGCCTGTTTCATCTCCAAATTTGCTGTGTTTTTGACAGTCATTTGAAGTTCTGTTTCTGGGGTTGTCGTGATTGTTGAGCGATTTAGAGAAACTCTGCAAGAGACCAAAGTCACTTTAAAATTGAGGTAGCTAGCTACAGCTGAACAATTCTAAATCTGAACCATTACTCCTTGTTGAGCTGCAGTAATGGGCCACGATAGGATACACAACCACATCCAATTTTAGCGAGACTAGAGGCAGATCCCAGGCGCACAGAAGTCACTGCAGCTGGAAGACCTAATAATGGTGCAGTGGGGCAGAGCGAGATGCCAAATGAACAATCATTAGCTTGGGCTGGGGGGCGAGAGAAAACATCCAGTTGTACGTTTTCGTGAGTTGAAATGTGGATCACTTGCAATCAGGCACAATTCTGCTTTGTAGTTGTGAAATTTCCTGCCCCATTCTTAATTTACTTTTGCAATTTCCACTCCTGAAGGCACTGACTTCCCTCTAGGGAGCATTCCATGGGCACTGGGGCTCCCTGCAACATTTCACCCGAGAGGCCACTCTCTACAGCTGTAGTTGTACATTTCCGAAATCCCAGTGGGGAGTGCCGTTCACAGGGAGAGCACCTCCAGGAAATTTCCAGCGCACGATCCAGGATTCTCAGTCTAATAAAAGCACTGGACAGGAAATCACATGTCAGAGGCCTGCGATTTCCCAGGATGTGCTCCCTGGGAGCTCTGTATCATGGAGACCGTGAATGTCGACAGACTACTCTATCATGGAGTGCATTGCAAGCCACGCTCAATCCACACATGCACTTTCCAACAATGGTTGGAGAGCGATCAGGAGCCGCAAACCTGTGCAATTTTCCACTCTCACCTCAGAGCGCTGAGTCCAATTATTGCGTGTCTGTTGCACCCATTGCTGAACTCAGCATGGACTAGGGATTAATCCTGGGACCTTCTTGATCTCTGTGGCTCACTTCAAGCCGAATGTGGCATTTTCTCATTCAGATCAAAGAACATGCCCAGCAGACACCATCAGTACCCAGGCAGCCGTTTCCAAATGTATATTATTTGCATCCAATTGAGTGCATGAGTCATATAAATAACATATTGTGCATCAGACCCATTAGAAAGTCAGTGAAATTTCACAAGCATCAGTTGTCAGAAATATCTTGTCTCAATGCATCCATTATGTTTTAATTGTAATGCAACATGCAACACACCAATAAGCCATCACACCATTAACACACCCATCACCCATCGCACTATTAACACACTCATCACACCATTAACACACCCATCGCACTATTAATACACCCATCACCCATCGCACCATTAACACACCCATCACCCATCGCACCATTAACACACTCATCACCCATCGCACCATTAACACACCCATCACACCATTAACACACCCATCACCCATCACACCATTAACACACCCATCACCCATCACACTATTAACACACCCATCACCCTATTAACACACCCATCACACCATTAACACACCCATCACCCATCACACCATTAACACACCCATCACCCATCACACTATTAACACACCCATCGCACTATTAACACACCCATCACCCATCGCACTATTAACACACCCATCACCCATCGCACTATTAACACACCCATCGCACTATTAACACACCCATCACCCATTGCACTATTAACACACCCATCGCACCATTAACACACCCATCACCCATCACACTACTAACACACCCATCACCCATCGCACCATTAACACACCCATCACCCATCGCACCATTAACACACCCATCGCACTATTAACACACTCATCACCCATCACACTATTAACACACCCATCACACATCACACCATTAACACACCCATCACTCATCGCACCATTAACACACCCATCACCCATCGCACCATTAACACACTCATCACCCATCACACTATTAACACACCCATCACCCATCGCACCATTAACACACCCATCACCCATCGCACCATTAACACACCTATCACATCATTAACACACCCATCGCACCATTAACACACCCATTGCACTATTAACACACCCATCACATCATTAACACACCCATCACCCATCGCACCATTAACACACCCATCACCCATCGCACCATTAACACACTCATCACCCATCACACTATTAACACACCCATCACACCATTAACACACCCATCACACTATTAACACACCCATCACCCATCGCACTATTAACACACCCATCACACTATTAACACACCCATCACACTATTAACACACCCATCACCCATCGCACTATTAACACACCCATCGCACCATTAACACACCCATTGCACCATTGACACACTCATCACCTATCACACTATTAACACACCCATCGCACCATTAACACACTCATCACCTATCACACTATTAACACACCCATCACACCATTAACACACCCATCACCCATCGCACTATTAACACACCCATCACGCTATTAACACACCCATCGCACCATTAACACACCCATCACCCATCGCACTATTAACACACCCATCGCACCATTAACACACCCATTGCACCATTAACACACCCATTGCACCATTGACACACTCATCACCTATCACACTATTAACACACCCATCGCACTATTAACACACCCATCACCCATCGCACTATTAACACACCCATCACCCTTCACATCATTAACACACCCTTCACCCATCACACCATTAACATACCCATCACATTATTAACACACCCATCACCCATTGCACTATTAACACACCCATCACCCATCGCACTATTAACACCCATCACCCATCAACATAATGGATGGCTGGTCATGGGCCGTGCACCCGTGATATCCTGACATCTACAGTTTGTAGGTGAGACTCGGCACCAGCAATTTTCCGCCACTGTTTCTGACGGACTGCAGAAACGAGCTCATTTTAGGGCAGACACAGATAAATGAGCTAGTTATCCACTTCCTGTCATTTTCCTCTCATTTACACTGCTTCATAATAATGCAAATATTAAACTGACATCCAGGTTTGCAAGTTGCTAACTGGCACACACCCTCCTACTTCCCCATCTCCAACTCCCTCTCCACCATCCCTCTCCAGGATCTGAAGATCTGCCTCCTTGTAGGGGGTGAGAGGTGGCGGTTTGGAAACCACCACTTATCATAACCCCGCTCTGCTATTATCGGTTGTCTTGTCCTTGAATAAAGTCTGAAAGACCTTTGTTTGTCATGAGCTTAAGTGAAACCTTGGAGTCAGCAAACAGACTGTAATTGGGGTGATGACAGGTGCATTGAACAAGCAATTACATACACCAGGCAAGCAGTTAGTGGGGTGAATGCATCTAAGGTTGTTAGTGAAGGAACACTTTGAGTTGAGGTCCTCTCGGGTATTTATGGTACAGAATTTGATCACTTTAACTGAGTGTGTGGGGAGGTGATAGTAACTGGCTGAGATGTTTGGTATATTGTATCCTTGAAAGATTCTGCTGAGTCCTCTTACCTTGCCTGACCTGGTAAGGTCATTAAAGTTTCCATATGTGGGGTAATTACATTATCACTCACTGCCTTGGCCACCCCCTGGCACTGCTGTGGTGCTGCTCTGCTTTGAGGCCTATACTGAATTGAACCAAACCGGGTGTCTCTGCACCGTCTTACTTTTGATAGAAGCATTTTGTCATCGGGAAACCTGGAGATCTCGGCCTTCCAGCAGTTCTGACACACGTTACATGCAATCCCAATTTTTTGATTTGCTTCCTCCGTAGTTTCTCCTGTGCTGTCCCCTCTAAACTGTTGCAGGCCTTTGAATCCCATGGCAGCAACAAGTTAATGCTCCCCAATAGCAAGA
Organism: Somniosus microcephalus; assembly: GCF_052327205.1. NCBI lineage: Eukaryota > Metazoa > Chordata > Chondrichthyes > Squaliformes > Somniosidae > Somniosus > Somniosus microcephalus. The sequence goes on from NC_141018.1 coordinate 37,437,931, forward strand.
TCCCAATTGGTAGGGTCAGTCCACTTGACCGTGAGCGGGTAAGAATGCCATTATCTGGCTCGTGTTTTTGGCCCAGGGGGAAGCCCTAGCCCCAGATGAAACAGTGTGTGCGAATTTACCCAAAAGGAAACACTAACCTCTGTAGTAATGAAGATAAAATACCGGGGCTGGGTTTACAGTGGACCAGACATTGGCCTTTCATCTCGAGGATGTGAGTTCACAACCAATTGGACTGAGGGAATGAAATCCTTCTCTGCTTGTTGGTTGTAAGAGTTCTGCATGAAATGAATTTGGGTAATCTCAGGCCAGTTATAAGAGGCTATGGCCCCAATGAACAGGACTGTCCCTACGATGGCACTAATTGGAACTCAATTGTCAAGCTCACTCAATTGAATTATCTCATTGAATGGCGGAGCAGACTCGAAGGGCCAAATGGCCGACTCCTGCTCCTATTTCTTATGTTCTTAATGACCTTAAATCTGTGTCTTCTAGTTACCGACCCTCCTGCCAGTGGAAACTGTTTCTTCCTATCTGCTCCATCAAAACCCCTCGTGATTTTGAACACCTCTATTGAATCCCCTCTTAACCTTCTCTGCTCTAAAGAGAATGAGTACAAAGAATGTTTTTCATTAAAGTAATGTCAGCTCCCCGCTGAAACACAGTGGGGCTCACACTCCTGAAATTATAAGACTGTTCGACACCTTTAATCAAATCCATGCGAGTGTTACTGCGAAACAATAGACTTTCAATTCATAATGTTTCCTTTTCATTTTGAATGGGTTTCTTGCTTATTAAAAGATCTTGAATGTTTAACGCAATATTAAAGCAACATTCATTTATTGTGCTGGTGGAGTGTTCGCCCAGGAACAGCACGACACTCAGCCAGTGGCAGGCAGAACAAATGTTTCATTATTTCATTATGGTGTCGCTGACTTAATCTGCAGAAAAAAAGCAATCTTAATGTTTACTGTGCATGAACAGCAGCCCGATATACAGATATACAACGAGTAGACCCTTACTGATCAAACAGCTCCCTTTGGTGAAAACACAATGTAAATGCAAAAAAAAATTGAGTTTAAAATTTTTTTTTTTTTAAATGCACAAAACTTCAGTGCATCAAAAGCGGCTTAAACTGAAAGTAGTGTTATCCCACACTCACTCACAAACCAGTTGAACACAACTTTGAGAAACTCACCGTAAAAAGGCCAGAAAAGGAGTTTCAAAATTGCCTTCCCTTTCAGTTACTCTCAGCAATGGCGTCGCCTTTTCAGGGCGTGCCAGTTGGGAGCAGCCTGCATTCATTGGCATCATTTTCGAAGCCTCGGTGAGGCTCTCGCCCGCCAGCAGTGATTCCTCCAACGATAGCGGCGCCGCCGGCCGATCCCAGAAAACTAGTCTGTGACATCCCGCTGCAGAGCGGGCCTCGCGAAGCCTCAGGCCTCCTCTCGGGCCTCGGGCCACGGGCCTCCTCTCGGGCCTCGGGCCACGGGCCTCCTCTCGGGCCTCGGGCCATGGGCCTCCTCTCAGGCCTCGGGCCACGGGCCTCCTCTCGGGCCTCGGGCCACGGGCCTCGCGAAGCCTCGGGCCTCCTCTCGGGCCTCGGGCCTCCTCTCGAGCCTCGGGCCACGGGCCTCGCGAAGCCTCGGGCCACGGGCCTCGCGAAGCCTCAGGCCTCCTCTCGGGCCATGGGCCTCCTCTCGGGCCTCGGGCCACGGGCCTCGCGAAGCCTCGGGCCTCCCCTCGGGCCTCCTCTCGGGCCTCGGGCCACGGGCCTCCTCTTGGGCCTCGGGCCACGGGCCTCCTCTCGGGCCTCGGGCCACGGGCCTCCTCTCAGGCCTCGGGCCACAGCTCTCCTCTCGGGCCTCGGGCCTCCTCTCGGGCCTCGCGAAGCCTCCGGCCTCCTCACGGGCCTCCTCTCGGGCCACGGGCCTCCTCTCGGGCCTCGGGCCTTGGGCCATGGGCCTCCTCTCGGGCCTCGGGCCTTCTCTCGGGTCACCACCTCTGGCCGGAGATTTCATCGCACGACCGCCCGCCTCCAACTGCCCGCCCGGTCAAACACCCTCTTCCCCCATCGCCAATATTTTTATAACTAATGAATGAAAGTGCCCCAAGAAATAAAACATAAAAATGCCTCTATTGATTTTCCTCCTGTGTTTTTTGCTTGCGGCAGTACCCAGGCGATTAATCGTCAATTCCTGGAGGCTCCAGGGCAATCCTGGAGGGTTGGCGACCCTCATGCCATATGTGACCACACATCATGCTGTTCAATTTACTCTATAATTTTTGTAATTGTGTGGCTTTTAACAAGGGTGCATTGTCAGTGGCCGTCCCTGACGATCTTTAATGGCCTCACAATATCTTCGCAAAGGCAAAATACTGCGGATGCTGGAAATCTGAAATAACAGCAAATGCTGGAAACACTCAACAGGTCAGGCAGCATCTGTGGAAAGTGAAACAGAGTCAATGTTTCAGGTCGATGACCCTTTGTCAGAACTGGAAGGTGCCTTCCAGCCTCTCACACACCTGCCCTTTTGTTCTTTCATTCCCTTCCCCACTTTCCCTGCCTCTGGGGTCTGGCCAGAGTAGACAGAGAGAAACTGTTCCCATTGGCGGAAAGGTCGAGAACCAGAGGACACAGATTTAAGGTGATTGGCAGAAGAACCAAAGGCGACATGAGGAAAAACTTATTTACTCAGCGAGTGATTAGGATTTGGAATGCATTGCCGGAAACTGTGGTGGAGGCAGATTCGATCGCGGCTTTCCAAAGGGAGTTGGATAAGTACCTGAAGGAAAAAAATTAGCAGGGCTACGGGGAAAGGGCAGGGGGAGTGGGACTAGCTGAGGTGCTCTTGCAGAGAGCCGGCACGGGCTCAACGGGCCGAATGGCCTCCTTCTGTGTTGTAACCATTCTATGATTCTATGATTAAAACCTATTACATCTCAAACCTTTTCCAGTTCTGACAAAAGGTCATCGACCTGAAACGTTAACTCTGTTTCTCTCTTCACAGATGCTGCCCGACCTGCTGAGTGTCTCCAGCATTGTCTGTTCCTATCACAATATCTTCAGTTGTGTTGCTTTTAATGGCTGGTTGGGAAGAAGCCCTGGTTGATCAAGTGGGTTAGAAACTGGCCTTTGAGCGCGAAGATATGCGTTCAAATCAGGCTTGGACTGCTGCAGTTCACGTCTTCCCTGTCTGCTGACTGCAAGGACCCACCTGGAATGAGTTTAGGTAATAATGAAGGGTCCGCACCTGAGACATTACCTTGTCTGTTCTCTCCACAGATACTGAGGGCTTGCAGGAGTTTCTGTTTCTGTTCCGTTCCTAGCAGTCTGGCCCCCTTGTAATAAGCAACCTGTTTAATTTGGGAGTCTCGCTCAGGGCCTCGGGTGTGGGAAGTGGAAAACTGTCACAGTGGTGCAGTGAGGTGCGTTCTTCTGAATCCTGGCCTGAGGCACATTGTTTGGCTTCGATAGAGGGTGCTTTACTCTGCACCGACCTGTACTGGACAGTGGGTCTGATTCCTTCATCGGGCGGCGCTCACAGGAACCACAGTTTGGGAAGCCCCAAGTCAGCAGCCACTGATTTTCTCTCCGTTAAAATGAATTTCGGATGAGACGTTAAACCGAGGCCCCGTCTGCCCTCTCAGGTGGACGTAAAAGGTCCCATGGCACTATTTCGAAGAAGAGTTCTCCCTTGTGTCCTGGCCAATATTTATCCCTCAACCAAGATCACTGGAAAAGAAACGATTATCTGGTCATTATCACATTGCTGTTTGCGGGAGCTTGCTGTGCACAATTTGGCTGCCGCGTTTCCTACATTACAACAGTGACTACACTTCAAAACGTACATCATTGGCTGTAAAGCGCTTTGGGACGTTTTGTGATAGTGAAAGGCGCTATAGAAATGCAAGTCTTTCTTTGAACAGATGAACAATCACGGGTGATTTCCCAACCTGCACGCCCCATGAATGGTGCTAATCACCGTGAGATCTGATCGGCGCATCAGATACACGGCAGCTGGGCTCGGTGGTAGCACTCTGGCCTCGGAGTCAGGAGGTGCTGAGTTCGGGGCCCACCGCAACACCAAAGCGCATAGCGTGGGCTGACACCCCAGTGCAGTACCGAGGCAGCGCTCCACACTTTCCATCCCGCAGAAAATTTAAATCGGCCCCAAGACTGAGCCGCCTCACTGCAGGAATTGTCAGTCTGTACGCACCTTCGGTGAGTGCGACCTTTAAATGAAGGCACAGTTGGCTGCACAGAATCATGCCGCAGTTTAAATCCGCTCGACTGCACCAGGACACATTGAGTTTCAGTGCTCGTGGAACTGCCTCTGAATTGGAAATTTTATTATTGTAATTACAAAAGAAATCATAATGTTTTGGTAACTTTCTCCACCACTCTTAAGGTCAACAGTCGTTTTGGGGATGACTTTGCTCTCAGTGGGATTTGTACTGAGCTTGTTAGTGTGGAATCTCTCTGTGCAATATTTTAAAGCATTTGTTTGCTCAACTCCTTCGACCAGCACGTGTTGCTGAGAGAAATCTAACCCCTTTTATTTATTTTACCTTTGCGCAGAGCTGGATGACGGGGGTTCTTTCCGAGTTGGATGAGGCACAGACACTCGGAGGTAAGTGGATAAGAACATAAGAACATAAGAAACAGGAGCAGGAGTAGGCCAATCGGCCCCTCGAGCCTGCTCCACCATTCAATAAGATCATGGCTGATCTGATCCTAACCGCCAAACCACTATCACAGAACCATCTCCTGAATCTAACAGAATTAGACACACGAAATAGGAGCAGGATCAGGCTACACGGCCCCTGGGCCCGCTCCGCTACCCACAGGGCCATGTCCGATCCGAACCTAGACTCATGTCCAAATTCCTGCCTGCTCCCCGTAACCCTTAATTCCCTTTACTTCTAGGAAACTGTCTATTTCTGTTTTAAATTTATGTAATGATGTAGCTTCTACAGCTTTTTGGGGCAGCATATTCCATGGACCTACCACCCTCTGAGTGAAGTAGTTCTTCCTCCAGTGTATGTCCTTACAGGACTGCTTCTGATGGTTGGAGCTCAATTGGAGGCGAATCCGGAGTCTAAGGAAACCAGCAGCAGTGGCAACAACAACAACTTGTATTTATATAGCACCTTTAATGTAGTAAAACGTCCCAAGGTTGCTTCACAAGAGCGATTATCAAACAATATTTGACACTGAGCCACATAAGGAGATATTAGGACAGGTGACCAAAAACTTGGTCAGAGATAGGCTTTAAAGAGCGTCTTAAAGGAGGAGGGAGAGGCGGAGAGGTTTAGGGAGGGAATTCCAGAGCTCAGGGCCCCGACAGCTGAAGGCACGGCCGCCGATGATGGTGCGATAGGAGTGGGGGATGCGCAGGAGGCCAGAATTGGAGAAGCGCAGAGATCTCGAAGGGTTGTACGGCTGGAGCAGGTTACAGAGATAGGGAGGGGGGCAAGGCCATGGAGGGATTTGAATACAAGGTTGAGAATTTTAAACTTGAGGGGTTGTCGGACTGGGAGCCCGTGTAGGTCAGAGAGCACAGGGGCGATGGATGAGCAGGACTTGGTGCGAGTTAGGATATGGGGGCTGAATTCTGGATGAGCTTAAGCTTATGGAGGGTGTAAGATGGGAGGCCGGCCAAGAGAGCGTTGGAATAGTCGAGTCTGGAGGTAACAAAGGCATGGATGAGGGTTTCAGCAGCAGATGGGGTGAGGCCGGGCAGAGACGGGCAAAGTAGAAAATGTAACTTCTAGTATCTGCACAGGTACAAGTTGTGCAGCGTTGACCCACTGTTATCAAATCCACCTGGAACATTATTGGACACGGACACATCACAGAGAGCTCAGCTGTTGGCAATGGTTCCGTCATATAAGAGGAGCTTTGTTTGTTTCTTGTCTGGTGTTGCTGGTCAATAACAAGTGAAGACCTCCAATTGGAGACAAACAAGGGGAGCATTTCAACAAGAGCTCACCCCATGGTGTTGAAATTGTTGCTTTAACCCAACAACCCGCACTGAATGCACTTGTGCCGACAGGACTATGATCTTTATGGGGTTGTGCCAATGCATGCCCGTTATCTGCTGTGTCCTGGGCAACATGCCTTCAAACCACCTGCTACCAGGCTTGAGTGCAGTCAGCACTCTGAAGGATACCTGTTCTACTCATCCCCATTTCGGTAATTATATCTTGTCATTGTCCGAGAATAAAGAAGGAAAACGAATGGGAAATAGAAAGGGATAAAGAAAGATGAAAGGACAGACATTTAAAAAAGAGACAAAAATGTGTTGTTCTCTGATCTCAGCAAGGTATCAGCAGCCCTACAGCTGGTCTCCGTTCCTCTGGGATAGAGAGGGGAAAATCAATCCACTGCTTTCACACCATAGGATGAAGAGGGAATTGGGAAGCGTGCGCTTGTGTACATTTGATGAGGACATGGTCAGGTTCAGCTGCATTGACCAATGTGAAAGAATGGCCCATAATCATTCACTATTTAGGTTCAGACATGAAGAACAGCTGTGCGGGTGAGGGGTGCAGGTACCCATGGAACCCATAATCTGCCGAGAGATGGTGGCTGCAAGACAGGAGGGGAGAACAATTGGTGGAAAAGGATTGTGCGAGTGTAGTGTCTGCTGGTAATAAGCTGCAAATTAGTTCTTAACAAACAGCTGTGCGGTCACTATAGCAACACTTGTAGAGTTAGCATTATCACATGTCAACTACATGAAGCGCAGTGAGTCATTGTCCATACTAACAGAGCTACTGTTACAAAAACAAACCTGCAACTTAATAAGACAGCAAAAAACGAACAGTATTATAGACGGAAAAATAGAATTACAGACATGGGGGAAAAATTGGGTTGCTTTGCGCCTCCCGTTAGCGAGAGGTTAGCGGTGGCGCTAACTGGTAGCGCCCCGCGGCGCTGCCGTCATCGCTGTGCGCAGCGCCCCGCTCGCGCCCCAGCCGCGATCTTCGGGAGCGCCCCCTGACTTACCGCCAGACGGGGTCAGGGGGGCCTACCTGCGGCCGGGGCTGCGCTATTTAAAGGCGAGGTGCGGGGCGGCCATTTTTGTTGCTGGCCACCTGCCATCACCTGCTTCCGCTCCCGTCCCTGGCATCCTGACCCGCCCCCCCCCCCGCCCCCGCGGAGTGCCGGCTGCGCTCCGAGAGCCTGGCACTTCTCTTGAGTGCCGGACTCTTTTGCCGGCATTCAGATCCCCGGGGGCCCAGCTGGGCCCCGGGTTGCGCTGCACAAGGCCCCTCTCATTTAAGAAGAGGAGGAAGGCCTGCAATACCGTAGCACGTAGCGCTGCGATATTGACTCTCAGCGCCCCATGAGGGATACAGGGCGCTTCCAGTAGCTTCCCTCTTGGGGCGCAGCCACTCAAGTTCCGGCTACTCAATTTTTAGCCCATAGAATCTACAACAGAGAAACAGGCCAACTGGGCTATGTCAGTGTTTATACTCCACACCAGCCTCCTCCGACTCTAATTACCCCTTCCCAACCTGCCCCCATGTCTCTCTATTCCCTTCTCCCTCATCTATGGATCAAGCCTCCCCTTAAATGTTTCAATGCTCTCTGCTTCAGCCACTCCCTGCGGAAGCGAGTTCCACATTCTCATCACTCTCTGAGTAAACAAATTCCTCCTAAACTGGTTATTTGATCTGATAGTGGCTATCTTACATTTATACCCCCTTGTTCTGGACTCACCCACAAGTGGAAACACATTTCTCCGTATCCACCCCATTGAACCCCTTCATAGTTTTAAGGACCGCGATCAGCTCGCCTCTTAGTCTTCTCTGTTCCGGATGAAAGCGCCCCATCCTGCTCAATCTCTCCTGAGAGTTGCACCCTCTCAATTCTGGTAACATTCTTTGTAAACCTTTTCTACATTTTCTCTTGTGCTTCAACATCCTTCTTGTAGTACGGAGACCAGAGCTGCACACAGTGCTCCAAGTGTGGTCGAACCGAAATTCTAGATAAATTTAACATTACCTCCCGTCTTTTGTGTTCCAGTCCTCTAGAAATGAGCCCCAGTACTTTGTTTGCACTCTTTATGGCCTTATCAACTTGGGTTGCGACATTCAATGATTCATGTATCTACATTCCCAGGTTTCTTTGCTCTTCTTCCTCATTTGGTTTCCTAACTTCCAAGGAATAAATGGCCTCCTTATTCTTCCTAACAAAGTTAATCACCTCATTCTTTGGTATATTGGATTTAATTTGCCATTTATCCACTCACACTGCAAGCATGTTCATCTACTGGTATTTTGGTGCAGTCCTCCACATTATTAGCTCAACCGCCCGATTTGGTACCATGTGCAAAATTCAACTCCACACCTCCAATTCCTGACTCCAAATCATCTCTGTGAAGGGTGAACATCAGTGGTCCCAGCGCGGATCCCTGGGGGACACCACTTCCCACTTACTGTCTGTCCGAGAAGCTGCTAACATGCCCCATTGGACTGGCACAGTCAGTGCAGAACCGGCCAGCCACATCCTCAAACTTGCACCTGGGGCTTCCTCTCCCTTCATTTTTAGCCGTCACTTCCTAATCCCCTGCCCCATCATCCATGGCAAAGACGGCGAATGGGTTGAGTCTTTCTGAAGGCTTTCAGAAGTTTGGTCCCACCGTGTGACAGTCCTCATTCATTGTCCGCACGCCATTAAATTTCACTTAAACACATTTTCCATTCCCACCATGATTGTGCTCCTCCCACTTGATGGAGCCCTCGTCTGCATCTTGGAATGATCCTGGGAACGAGCTGACTGAGAAATGTGAGTGCTATTACCACATTACCATTCAGGTGGCATTAGCACCTGTTCAACTTCAAGACATGACTTGCACCAGTAGAGGAAACCCATTCCCACCTTGTCCCCATCAAACACTCCCAGGGCAGGTACAGCATGGGTCAGATACAGAGTAAAGCTCCCTCTACACTGTCCCATCAAACACTCCCAGGACAGGTACAGCACGGGTTAGATACAGAGTAAAGCTTCCTCTACACTGTCCCATCAAACACTCCCAGGGCAGGTACAGCACGGGTTAGATACAGAGTAAAGCTCCCTCTACACTGTCCCATCAAATACTCCTAGGACAGGTACAGCACGGGTTAGATACAGAGTAAAGCTCCTTCTACACTGTCCCCATCAAACACTCCCAGGGCAGGTACAGCACGGGTCAGATACAGAGTAAAGCTCCCTCTACACTGTCCCATCAAACACTCCCAGGGCAGGTACAGCACAGGTCAGATACAGAATAAAGCTCCCTCTACACTGTCCCATCAAACACTCCCAGGGCAGGTACAGCACGGGTTAGATATAGAGTAAAGCTCCCTCTACACTGTCCCATCAAACACTCCCAGGGCAGGTACAGCACGGGTTAGATACAGAGTAAAGTTCCCTCTACACTGCCCCATCAAACACTCCCAGGACAGGAACAGCACGGGTTAGATACAGAGTAAAGCTCCTTCTACACTGTCCCCATCAAACACTCCCAGGGCAGGTACAGCACGGGTTAGATACAGAGTAAAGCTCCCTCTACACTGTCCCATCAAACACTCCCAGGGCAGGTACAGCACGGGTTAGATACAGAGTAAAGCTCCCTCTACACTTTCCCATCAAACACTCCCAGGGCAGGTACAGCACGGGTCAGATACAGAGTAAAGCTCCCTCTACACTGTCCCATCAAACACTCCCAGGACAGGTACAGCACAGTTTAGATAGAGAGTAAAGCTTTCTCTACACTGTCCTATCAAATACTCCCAGGGCAGGTACAGCACAGGTCAGATACAGAGTGAAGCTCCCTCTACACTGTCCCATCAAACACTCCCAGGGCAGGTACCGCACAGGTTAAACACAGAGTAAAGATTCCTCTACATTGTCCCATAAAACACTCCCAGGGCAGGTACAGCACGGGTTAGATACAGAGTAAAGCTCCCTCTACACTGTCACATCAAATACTCCCAGGGCAGGTACAGCACGGGGTTAGATACAGAGTAAATCTCCCTCTACACTGTCCCATCAAACACTCCCAGGGCAGGGACAGCACAGGTTAGTACAGAGTAAAGCTCCCTCTACACTGTCCCATCAAACACTCCCAGGGCAGGTACAGCACAGGTTAGGTACAGAGTAAAGCTACCTCTACACTGTCCCATCAAACACTCCCAGGGCAGGTACAGCACAGGTTAGATACAGAGTAAAGCTCCCTCTACACTGTCCCATCAAACACTCCCAGGGCAGGCACAGCATGGGTTAGCTACAGAGTAAAGCTCCCTCTGCACTGTCCTATCAAATACTGCCAGGGCAGGTACAGCACGGGGTTAGATACAGAGTAAAGCTCCCTCTACACTGTCCTACCAAACACCCCCAGGGCAGGTACAGCATGGGTTAGATACAGAGTAAAGCTCCCTCTATACTGTCCCATTAAACACTCCCAGGGCAGGTACAGCTCGGGTTAGATGCAGAGTAAAACTCCCTCTACACTGTCCTATCAAACACCCCAGGGCAGGTACAGCACGGGTTAGATTCAGAGTAAACTCCCTCTACAGTGTCCTATCAAACAATCCCAGGGCAGGTACAGCACGGGTTAGATACAGAGTAAAGCTCCCTCTACACTGTCCTATCAAACACTCCCAGGGCAGGTACAGCACGGGATAGATTCAGAGTAAAGCTCCCTCTACACTGTCTCATCAAACACTCCCAGGGCAGGTACAGCACGGGTGGATAAGGGGAGGAATCAGAGCTTTAATTCTGATGGTTTTACCACTGTTGTTAAAAATTCATTGAAAACCTTAACAACTAATGTCTGACAGCATGAGACACAGGAGTGGAGAAATAGACATTTATTTAAAAAAAAGATATTTGGTGTCAAGTTTATCTCTTACAAATTTCCAGACTTTTCCCTCAAAAACTGAGCTGTCCTGCCCAACACCTTACTTCTGGCCCACTTTAATCACAGACCAGGGACAAAGTTGCAACCACATTTTTTTGTGTGGAGGACCATTTCAAACAAGCTGAATCAGTTGCCTGGACTCTGAAGTGAAGATTGGAACATCAACCAGCAGGAAATGTGGAGGAGATTTGCCATGATCGGGCTGCCCAAAACTGAAGGATGATTAATTGTGACACAGTCACTGCAAGTTTAGAATGATGCCCCACACTGATAACAGGGTAGACTATCAGTGTGTCCGGTGTAGCAACACCGTGTACTGTCTGTCAGTAGATGCTGTCTCTGCTGGTGCCAGATCGGAGTATCCCAGGGATTAGGTATGGATGACAGATTTCAGAGGGGAGCTCCTGCTGTTCAATGAATATTCGACAAGTGATGGAGAAAGTGTGCCAGGCATTTTGTTCTGTGATGAACTAATGAGCAGCCAAGACAGATTTCCAACCTGTTCACAGATTCATTTGCAGTCAGTGCGGCCTTCAATCCATTGGGTGAGGCTGCGCTAGAAATGCCACTTGACCTTTCCCCTCTGGTTGCTTTTCATGGCGACAGTAATTGGCCAATCCAGAGGAATGTTGCTAATACATTGTTCTATTGGCCATGTGGGACCCGCAAAACATTTGCTGTTGCGTCGGTCATTATCTGTCTCTCCGCATCAAAGGAATGGTCTATAGAGGCATTCCACCCGCACAACTCCCACTAAACCATTTCTCTCCTGCAACTGCCTCGGCCACTTGTCTCCCTCTTTCCCCCTTCTCCGTTCCTGACGATGCTGGTCCTTGCTGGGATCTGGTTCAGTGGGCACCGGCCGTCCTCTACCACCTGCTCTTCACAAGTGAGCCTTGCCAGCATGTCAACGTCGACACTTCCCAACCAGGAGAGACCCCGGCCGATTTAAGGCCTCCACCCAGTGCCCCTGCTGCACCCTCGTTCAAATGAGCCGTCAGTACAGGCCAAGGATCGAATGTGCCCCTTTAACATGCAAGAATGTCCCAGGGCGCTTCACAGAGACTTGAAGTAAACGGACGGCAAGCCAAAAGAGCAGCGATTAGGAGGGATCCCCAAATGCTCGGTCGGTAGGTGTTAAGGAGGGTCTTAAAGGACAAGTGGGAGGTGGAAAGATGGGAGGGATCAGGGAGGGAATTTCAGACACTGGGATTGAGACAGCTGAAGACTTGGTTGCCAATGGTTTGGCAAAGTGGAGGGAAAAAGACAGCATGCTTACCAATTGAGCCATTGCAGGTATTGCTGCAGAGGTCATTAACGGGGCATTGAGAGTTGCCCCTTTTATCTGTGAACGTCAGCAAACTGCACATCACACAAGTGGCTTTCAAGTGGATTAGTACAACAAGGCACGGTTGTAGAGATCATTAAACAGGAAATTCAAATTGGTTACAGTAATAAGATAATCCAGTCCATGAGAATATGTGATCTAAAGGATCTCTAACTTGGTTTCTTTAGATTTCCACTGTCATTGGTTGAGATGATTTCTTTTATTGGTAAGCCCAGGTGAAGAGAAACCACTAAAGTTGAAAGTAAAAAAAATGAAGAAAATTACATAAATAAGGAAGTATTGATTAGGTGACACCAAGCTTGGATTTTCAAAGCCTATGGGTTGTAGGAGGAAGATAAGACTGATGGAGGTAAGACATCCTACATTTTTGAGAGTAGGAGACTCAGCAATGAGTCTTGATTTGAATACAGTGAGGATGTAGGTAGGGAGCAGGAAGCGTGTGGAGGGTGGATTATTTGGATCTTAAGAGGGACTCGAGAGGAAAGTTGCTTAAAGCAGTACATTGTAGGAGGAAGACTAAGGGAAGTCAAGAGCTGGGAAACAATGAGCTGCGGTTGGAGATGGTGTGATGAATCTTGATTTCAACACAGTGAGGATATGGGGTGAGCGAGATGATCTGTACAGCTCGATCAGTGCTTAAGCTTTAAGTGTCATATAAGGTCTTTGGAAAGGCTGCATTGGGATTATACCAGTGCCGCCACCTTTGATTGTCACTGCGTTGCTACGGTAACAGCTGAAGCTGTTCCAGACTGTGGTGGTGGGGAGCTGCCCTACTCGCTCCTGAGAATGACAGAAGACATCTGAAGAACAACGGTGTGACATCTCCACTGCCTCGTCTCTGTGGTATGGAGGAAATAACCAGATGTGAAATTAATCCGTTTATTTGATCAACTAACACATTAGCCTTTACAAAATTGAGATTGAAGGCCTTCAATCTGTCGAATTAGTGTGTCGTGCAGCCATGGTCTGAACAACTGTACACCAAAGTGAGCAGAATGACTATTCATGTTGTAAGTAGTCATCAATGGCCAAAAACAGGGAGATGTTTGAACTTAAAACAGAACTCTAAAATTTATGCAGGAATTTCTTTCCCCAGAAGCCCAGGTGAACAACAACAACAACTTGTATTTATATAGCACCTTTAACGTAGTAAAACATCCCAAGGCGCTGCACAGGAGTATTTTAAGACAAAAAATTTGACACTGAGCCACATAAGGAGAAATTAGGGCAGGTGACCAAAAGCTTGGTCAAAGAGGTAGGTTTTAAGGAGCGTCTTAAAGGAGGAGAGCGAGGTAGCGAGGCGGAGAGATTTAGGGAAGGAATTCCAGAGCTTGGGGCCGAGGCAACAGAAGGCACGGCCACCAATGGTTGAGCGATTATAATCAGGGATGCTCCAGAGGCCAGAATTAGAGGAGCGCAGATATCTTGGGGAGGGTTGTGGGGCTGGAGGAGATTACAGAGATAGGGAGGGGCGAGGGGCCATGGAGGGATTTGAAAGCAAGGATGAGAATTTTGAAATCGGGGCGTTGCTGAACCGGGAGCCAGTGTAGGTCAGCGAGCACAGGGGTGATGGGCGAACAGGACTTGGTGCGAGTTAGGACACGGGCAGCCGAGTTTTGGATGACCTCAAGTTTACGTAGGGTAGAACGTGGGAGGCCAGCCAGGAGTGCGTTGGAATAGTCAAGTCTAGAGGTAACAAAGGCATGGATGAGGGTTTCAGCAGCAGATGAGCTGAGGCAAGGGCGGAGACAGGCGATGTTACGGCGCTGGATGTAGGCGGTCTTTGTTACACTGCGGATATGTGGTCGGCAGGGCTAAGGGAGGTGAAGGGCCAAGGCCAACAGTGTAGGAGAGCAGCAAGGTTAAATAGAGTAGGCGAGATGAGGGAGATCGGGAAATAGTGCTTAGCTGGGGGGGAAAGGGAAGACTATGGGAGCTGAGGAGTTCTACAGTTTTGAGGTCCTGGGAAAGAATGGCCTAGAAATTGGTCCACACAGCGCCAGATTTTCAGGCGCTACTCGGATTACTAAGGCCCCAAAATGGTGGCCAGGAAGTGTGCGCAAATTTCCAGCTGGAAGTGCGCCACCTGCCATATTGTGTAAGACAAGCAAGAGGAGTCCTTTACCCACGCCTGAAGCAGGTATTAGGACCTATGCATAGCCAAATAAATGGCCCCCCCTCCAAGTTTGGTTTGCCCCGAGGCAGCCAGTGCCATCACACACTGGGAAACCAGCCCTAGGGATCACCTGCAACAGAGAAGGTAAGTAACGTAACTGAATGTGGAGCTGGGATGAGCGGTAGTGTTCACCCCGTCCCCACATTTAACCACCCACCTGATCACCGCCCTCGTGAATTCCAATTGGACCCCCTAATCAGCTCCACTGTCCTCCTCTACCAACCCTGGTCCAAACCCCCAGATCTCAGACCCACTTACCTGAGGGCTGCTGCGGCCCGACATCGATCAACCCTCCGTCGGTGGGCTCCGCTATAAGGAGACCCAAGGCCCCCCATTCCCGCCCGTCCAAAAATAGGAACACTCAAAATATTTCCGAGAATGATTCCAGGGATGAGGGACTTCAGTTACGTGGATAGACTGGAGAAGCTGGGGTTCTCCTTGGAGCAGAGAAGATTGAGAGGAGATTTGATAGAGGTGTTCAAAATCATGAGGGGTCTGGACAGAGTAGATAGAATCTGTTCCCATTGGCGGAAGGGTCGAGAACCAGAGGACACAGATTTAAGGTGATTGGCAGAAGAACCAAAGGCGACATGAGGAAAAACTCTTTTACTCAGCGAGTGGTTCGGATCTGGAATGCATTGCCTGAAAGGGTGATGGAGGCAGACTCAATCACAGCTTTCAAAAGGGAGTTGGATAAGTACCTGAAGGAAAAAAATTTTTGCCGGGCTACAGGGAGTGGGACTGGCTGAGGTGCTCTTGCAGAGAGCCGGCACGGGCTCGACGGGCCGAATGGCCTCCTTCTGTGCTGTAACCATTCTATGATTCTATGATTTCTGGCTCGATGAGTTAGAGTAGGAGATGGTGCGATGATGAGGATGGAGGGAGCAGGCAGAGCGTATAGCGGGGTTTGGGGGTGGGGGAGATTTGTGGCTTAGGTGGAATAAGAGATGAAAGTTCAGAAACTTCCTTAAAACAGTTAACCTGCATCACCAGTTTCAGTATAACACTATAATTATATATTACTACATCAGTAATTATAGTTGGAATTCATAACCGATATCGGTTTGCAACGTATTATGATTCAAGGTTTGCTGATCACAGTAATTATCGGGTAATGAATATATGGATATATTACCCTCACATTGTATACTAACTGGAAGGAAATGTGCCTAAACACACATAATTAGACAGAAATGCAAATAATTTAAGCGATGGATCTCGCAGCAGACAATTTTACATTAATATTACCAATGTATTTGATGTATTTATATATCCACAGGAACGTGTGACTGTGGGGAAATGTACAAACAGGGAAACAGAAAGGTCAGCCAAGGAATGCAGCTTGTAGAACTCAGGGCTGGGAGCTGGAGCAGGTGCTGGGTCATTATCTTTCCCCAATTTCCGAGTCTTTTCTCCCCTCCCCTCCCCAAGGCACTGTCACCCGGCTAGGGTGTTGTTCCACAGGGGCCAACGACAAGTCCAAGTGACCATTCTCCATTGGTCAGCCTGGACAGTGAATATCAGCAAGCTGCTTGACCGTGAAAGGGTTCATGGCCAAACCCAATCCTGCCCCCACCCAAAGTCCACACGTATACAGCCCAGCAGCACTCCTGAAGAACGGTCCCTGACCCATGATCACCCTCCTTAACTCAGCGTCGTTGAATTTCATCGGAGTGCCTCTAACACCCTGACTGGGATCAGATTCAGACCAGACCAGGGATTGATGCTGGGGCCTTCTGGCATCATGCCTCATTACCATATCTGACAGCACGTTTGCATCCTTACTGAAGGTGTCAGCTGTGGCTTAGTGGGCAGCACTCTCGCCTTTGAGTCAGAAGGTTGTGGGCTCAAGCCCCACTCCAGAGACTCGAGCACAAAGTATAGGCTGACTCCCAGTGCAGTACTGAGGGAGCGCCGCACTGTCGGAGGGGCAGTACTGAGGGAGTGCTGCACTGTCGGAGGGGCGGTACTGAGGGAGCGCCACACTGTCAGAGAGGCAGTACTGAGGGAGTGCCACACCGTCGGAGGGGCAATACTGAGGGAGTGCTGCACTGTCGGAGGGGCAGTACTGAGGGAGCGCCACACTGTCAGAGAGGCAGTACTGAGGGAGTGCCACACCGTCGGAGGGGCAATACTGAGGGAGTGCTGCACTGTCGGAGGGGCGGTACTGAGGGAGCGCCATACTGTCAGAGAGGCAGTACTGAGGGAGTGCTGCACTGTCAGAGGGGCAGTACTGAGGGAGTGCCGCACCGTCGGAGGGGCAGTACTGAGGGAGTGCCGCACCGTCGGAGGGGCAATACTGAGGGGGCGCCGCACTGTCAGAGAGGCAGTACTGAGGGAGTGCCGCACTGTCTGAGGGGCAGTACTGAGGGAGTGCCGCACTGGCGGAGGGGCAGTACTGAGGGAGCGCCGTCCTGTCAGAGGGGCAGTACTGAGGGAGTGCTGCACTGTCGGAGGGGCAGTACTGAGGGAGCGCCACACTGTCGGAGGGTCGGTACTGAGGGTGCACCGCACTGTCAGAGGGGCAGTACTGAGGGAGTGCCGCACTGTCGGAGGGTCAGTACTGAGGATGCACCGCACTGTCGGAGGGGCAGTACTGAGGGAGCGCCGCACTGTCGGAGGGTCAGTACTGAGGGCGCACCGCACTGTCGGAGGGGCAGTACTGAGAGAGCACCGCATTGTCGGAGGCGCAGTACTGAGGGAGCGCCGCACTGTCGGAGGGGCTGTACTGAGGGAGCGCCGCACTGTCGGAGGGGCTGTACTGAGGGAGTACCGCACTGTCGGAGGGTCAGTACTGAGGGCGCACCGCACTGTCGGAGGGGCAGTACTGAGAGAGCGCCGCACTGTCGGAGGGGCTGTACTGAGGGAGCGCCGCACTGTCGGAGGGGCTGTACTGAGGGAGCGCCGCACTGTCGGAGGGGCTGTACTGAGGGAGCGCCGCACTGCCGGAGGGGCAGTACTGAGGGAGTGCCGCACTGTCGGAGGTACGGGTCTTTCGGTTGAGACCTAAAACCGAGGCCCTGTCTGCTCTCTCAGGTGGACGTAAAAGATCCCACGGCACTATTTCGAAGAAGAGCAGGGGCGTTCTCCCCGTTGTTCTGGCCAACATTTGTGCCTTAACCAACACCTAAAAAACATGATCTGGTCATTATCACACAGTTGTTTGTGGGAGCTTGCTGTGCGCAAATTGGCTGCCACGTTTCCTACATTACAACAGTGACCACACTTCAGAAAGTGCTTCATTGACTGTAAAACGCTTTGGGACGTCCTGAGGTCGTGAAAGGCAAATCTTTCTTTTATACCTGCTGAGCCAGCTTGTTCCAGGCAGTGAATCAGGAGGGGGTAACTATAAAGGGCAACAGGAGGGGTTTGTGATTTAACGGTGAGGTATTAACGTGCAATTATAATAATATCAATCCCTGTGTTACCATTAAAACGCAGCCCACTTTGAACGCCCGACTTTTCTTCTGTCTCTGTGTTTAGCCGATCACTTGTCCTCAATTTCAGAGGTTAATGTACGGCAGCAAGCCAGGCTTCTGAAGTCTTCGTTCTGCAAAGGCTAGCCTTTGGAAACCTCAGATCTTTTTTTTATAAATCTACTTTTTATATATAAATATTTCTCTGTGCCAATGTGCGGGGCCGGTTTGTCTTTGAAGGTGGCCGAGGGCAGGAAAGGGATTTCAAGGCTTGAAGCTTTTACCAAGAAAATCGGTGGAGGCAAATTGTTCCTTGTGCCGCAGGGTTCAAGCCCCAGACAAGAGAAAGTAAAAATGAGGAAGTTGGGAGTAAGAAGGAAGTCCAGGATTGGGAATCGTTTCCCATCCAAAGGGTACTTGAGCTGTGGAATAAGTTACTGGGGAAGTGGACAATACAGATGGGCCACGTGATAATTAACCGTGTATCTGGAGAGAGGGCGGCTGAAGGATATGGTGAGGAGTTGGGTAAACGATGAAGAACACACACGTCAGTTGGGTCTAATGAATGAACTTGTTCCTTTCTCGCTGATTTTCTTCCCTCCTGATTCCCGTGACTGGCGTTCCATCAGTGGTCTTCCAGTATCTCATCCCGTGTAAGCCATGCCCGTGAGGGTCAGCGGGCGATTGTACAAAGGGGTTCGGCCCAATCCTGTTGTTGCCCGAGGGTCACGTGAGACATAGAAGCTGGAGAAAGCCACACGGTCCCTCGAGCCTGCTCACACGCTAACACTCTCAGTGAGGTGCTCCTGTGTAGCGATCAAGAACAGGCGCCCTGGTGGTGTTTCACCTTCCCTAACCCCAGAGGGCTCGGGGCAATTGTAACGCCCCATCACTGCCCTAGCTGAGGTCAACTAACTTAGCACAAGTTGAATTTAACCTGGGACTTTCCTTGTCTAATAGCGCGATAGCAAAATACTGCAGATGTTGGAAATCCGAAATAACAACAGAAAATGCTGGAAAAACTCAGCAGGTCAGGCAACATCCGTGGAGAGAAATTTGAGTTGACGTTTCGGGTTGGACCCTTCTTCAAAACTGGAAAGAAAAGAAACTAGATCGGAGGCAGGGCTGCGATCGGACAAAAGAATAAAAGAAACAAAAGAAGTAAAAGAGATTAGAAGCTAGACGAGATGGTAATAGGCTGGGATTAGGTGTAAAGTGTACTGGCTTTGTGTCCTTGTCTACATGTGTTGGCTACTCACTGGATAAACTCACTGAGCCCTCAGATTTTTTAAAAATATTCGTTCCTGGGATGTGTGTGTCGTTGGCAAGGCCAGCATTTATTGCCCATCCCTAATTGCCCCTTGAGAAGGTGGTGGTGAGCTGCCTCCTTGAACCACTGCAGTCCGTGTGGTGAGGGTACTCCTACAGTGCTGTTAGGGAGGGAGTTCCAGGATTCTGACCCAGATGGCCCTTGCCTTATGCTTTTTCTAAAAAATAATCTTAACTTGTCTGTGGCCAGTGGAAGGCATTTTGAAGAATAACTACTACATTGGCTGTGCGGTGCAGTGAATTTTCACAGCACAGTGTCAATTGTGTTCTGCTTTCAAACTGCAGCAACCAACAGCCAAGGATTGGCACCAACGACCTGATTGAATTTGATGGACATTTATTTGAAAACAGGGCAGGAAATCTCACAACTTGTGCTGTCAGCCAACGCTTCTAGTGATTGGGTGTAAGAGAGAGTGAGTTCTTGTTGGTGGGAGGGAGGGAGGAACAAAGGTTTCATGGCCATTTGTTAATATTCATCGACATTCATGAGGTCAAGTGGCACAATTTAACATTCCTCGCTATTTGATAGCACACTGGAGTTATCTGGTAGACTTTGATCAATGTTCTGGAGGAATGTACTGGAGAAATGCATCGTTTTCATGAACATTCAAGGACATCGGATCATTTCAGCAGTGGCGTGTGTGTGAGTGTGAGTGTGTCTATGCGTGTATGTGTGTGTGTATGCGTGCGAGTGTGTGTGTGTGTTTGTGAGTGTGTGTATACGTGTGTGTGTGAATGTATATGCGTGCGAGTGTGTATGTATATGCGTGCGAGTGTGTGTGTGTGTGTATGTATATGCGTGCAAGTGTGTGTGTGAGTGTGTATGTATATGCGTGCAAGTGTGTGTATGTGTGTTTGTGAGTGTGTGTGTATGTATATGCGTGCGAGTGTGTGTGTATGTGTGTGTTTGTGAGTGTAAGTGTGTATGTATATGCATGCGAGTGTGTGTGTATGTGTGTGTTTGTGAGTGTAAGTGTGTATGTATATGCGTGCGAGTGTGTGTGTATGTATGTGTGTGTGTTTGTGAGCATGTGTGTGTGTGTATGCGTGAGTGTGTATGTGTGCATGTGTGTGTATGTATATGCTTGCGAATGTGTATGTGTGTGAGTGTGTGTTTGTATATGCGTGCAAGTGTGTGTGTGCATGTGTGTATACGTGTGCGTGTGTGTATATGCACAAAGGCTCAGACACATGCGAGTGCTAGGCTTGATATAACACTCCTAACCATGTGATACTGTGAGGAATTTAGGGGAGAGGACCAAGTGTGAAAGGTTAAGTTAAATGAATATTATCTCACGTACCCAGTATCCAGGCTTTCCCCTTTATTGGTTTTAGAAGGTTAAGGAGAGGGGACTCGGATGCTCCCAGCCATCCCCTGGGGCACTGCATTCGCAATATTCTAGTCGTATTCCATTTTATTGTTGTTTACTTATGTGAATCAAGGGCTTCTTTTCTGGCTGTCGGTTGGAGAGATATACATCTTGAAATCTGCTTACTCAAGCATAAGGATGAATAAATTTTGAATTCATGTTCTCCAGTGACTTGAAGGTTTTACAAGGTAATTGGGAATGGGGACTGTGACATTTCCATGAAGTGCTTTATGAAATGAGACAAGTCTATTAGCGAGTCTCCGTGCCTGCAGTGATCGCAGCTTGAGCTGATGCAGCACTGATACTGCAGGACTTGCTATCTCGGCTCCACCAGAGGTCAATTTAACCATCGTTGCTTCTCTTTGTTGAATTAGTTTTGAATAAGGATCCCAGAGGTTACTTGGGTCACACTGGCCCAGTGCTTTAAAGTTCATTCAAATCTAAATTACTAGCGGCGAGCTTTCTTCCAACTGTCGGAATAATGGATCCCGAACCAACATAATCATATTTAAACAGGTTTGACTTTTGGGTCCAGCAAAAATGTGTCTCTCTTGTACGTTCTTGTCCAACCAAGGTGAGGAACCTTCTCACAGATTGAGTGGAGCTTGGAACTCCCTCCCGCACTCAGTCCGTATGAATATACGAAATTGACGGGCAGGAAAAGACCAGCTGGTCCATCAAGCCTGACTCACACCTCATGATGGCTGGTGCATCAGGACTAGACACACACTCCCCCCCTCCCTCCCATCACTCCAACCCTATTCCATCCCCCCCCCCCCCCCCACAGCCATGTAATCTCCTGGGAAAAGGCAAACAAAAACAGAGGTAAAAAACAGGACCAATAAGGGAAAAAAAAAATACTCTGGGAAATTCCTCTCCAACCCCCTCATGTGATCGACACCAGTTCTTGAGAGGTCATGCGTGCGAATGATGGTGCTGTGCAGCCTGGTGGGGTTGATGTGCCTGTCCCCATCACTACTTCACATCATGTTGCTGTAAACCCAGCTTATATATGGTGCGGAACACAGGAAGGAGGCCATTCAGCCCCTCGAGCTTGTTCCACCGTTCAATTAGATCGCGGCTGATCTCTATCTTAACTCCATTTACCCGCCTTGGTTCCATAACCCTTGATACCTTCGCCCAACAAAAATCTATCAATCTCAGTTTTGATATTTTCATTGGACCCCCAGCCTCAACAGCTTTTTGGAGGAGAGTTTTCCAGATTTCCACCACCCTTTGTTTGAAGGAGTGTTTCCTGACGTCACTCCTGAACGGCCTGGCTCTAAGTTTAAGGTTACGCCCCCTTGTTCTGGACACCCCCACCAGAGGAAATAGTTTCTCTCTATCTCTACCCTATCAATTCCTTTAATCATCTTAAACACCTCAATTAGTTCACCCCTTAATCGGTCTATAGTCGAGGGAGTACAGGCCTAGTCTGTGCAACCTGTCCTCGTAATTTAATAATAACATCATTTTAGCCCCTACAGAAGGTGTGGACATTGTCAGGGTGGAGCACAAAGGTTGTCCTGTTCCTGACCACTATCCAGTGGCCCTACAGGAAAGTATGCGTGAACCCTGGGTAGGGACAGGATTGTGCTCAGCTGGGATGCCTTCGGCAGCTGATCAGCCTGCTGACACTCACCGTCTACACTCACATTCTGAGGAATGGCCACTTGGACAACACTCTGCATGCCCGCCAGAGCCCATGGAACATCACCCCAGTGAAAGGCAGCGTCTCCCAGGGAGCAATCGCTGCTTGTTGGCTTGCTGCATGCAGCTCTGGTGGTTGTGACTGTTGCGTTGACTCAGCCCAATACATGGCAGTAGCGTTTGCTTCATCTTTGGGGTTGTAAGCCCCATGCTAGGCTTTAATAAAACAATTGTGAAATATGGCTCCAAATTTTGTTGGGGACTGGGGCCTGTGTGAAATGGTTGGCAGTAGAATGGTGGAGGAACAGGCGGGACCCAGAAGCGAGGCATTTCCCCCCACCGTCACTCCCCCGCCCATTCTCCCCAAGTCGAGCAGCCAAAGGGATTTCCCACTTGAGGTCTGGGGCAGGTGGGAGTGGAGTCCTCCCCGCAGATGGCCCGAGCAGTTGGGAGGAGGCCGGGCTGGCGGGATAGCTTCTCCCACCAGGATTTCCACCTCCTGAGCGCCTGGAAATCGGGTCGCTGGAAAGATACCAGGTTCCAGGTCCGAGGAAGGGTGCAAATGGGGCCCTGCTACGCTGTTCAAGCACGGGGCGTGGCATGGGCAGGATAAAGGGTCGGCCATTGAGGACTGAGGTGAGGAGAAATTTCTTCACTCAGAGGGTGGTGAATCTTTGGCATTCTCTACCCCAGAGGGCTGTGGAGGCTCAGTCTGAGTATATGCAAGACAGAGATTGATAGATTTTTGAATATTAAGGTAATCAAGGGATATGGAGATCGGACGGAAAAGTGGAGTTGAGGTCGATGATCAGCCATAATCTTATTAAATGGCGGAGCAGGCTCGAGGGGCCGAATGGCCGACTCCTGCTCCTATTTCTTATGTTCTTATAAAGCCCTCTAGCCAGGGCAACCAGCTCATCGTCCTGAGCAGTTTGCTAGCACTGCATTCACTCCCCCCCTCGCCCCCGCCCCGCCCCCATCCTGCCAATGGCACCTGCTGCCAATATTCAAATCGGCCAACCACCACCCGGCTATTCCAGCGGGACCAGGAGCAGAGGTCAGCGATGCCGCGGGATTCCAGCCCTGCCGAAGCTAGGGTAGCGGAGGAGGCGCGAGGATTTTCCATCCCTCTATTTTTTGAGAATGTGTGACTCTGATCAGTAGTTGAACAGGGCCGATGGTGTTAGATTCGCTTCTGATTCTCTGCGTACAGTTCCTGAGCAGGAAGGGGGGGGGGGGAATGTAATTAAATTCAGTGTTTGAACACTGGCGAAATTCATCTTTCTTTGTAGTGGGTATGTCCTAAATGATTAATTGCGACTGAGCTACATACTGTTTCCTGGCACATCTACATCCCCCATGATGGAAAAAACTAGTCTTGATTGGCGCTATCACGGTTTACTACAGTAAACTATTTAAGTATGTAGTGTATTATACAAGGCTTCATTTCACTGTTGGAAATGAAATCTCAGAACTGTCTCTCCCAATCACTGAGGTTGTGATATGTGACTGTACCTGGCATGACACCCCATGCTTTGATTGTTAAGTATGCCCTTTGGAAAACAAATCTTTCTATTTTACTGCAACCTGTATCATCAATGCAATTCACATTGCAAAGAGGGTTAGGTACCTGATTCGAGCGGCGAATTGCAATGAGGGAGGTATTGAACACCTTGACCGTGGTTAGAATCCCAGGAGGATTGCCTCATGAATGAAGATGCGAGTTATTTGTTAACAAGCATTTGACAATGCTGAGAAAACGGCAGGATATCCCGAGTCTCTGGGTGAGGAATTAAGCTCAACAGTACCAAGCTAGTAGATGTATGTGGGCCTAGATTCTGCCGCAGTGGGTCCATCAATGTTACAATTCACCATCTGGCTCCCTGTTGCCTTCCATCTGCCGTTCCTCTGTCATTGTCCCCAGGCTGCTCTCAATCTGTCCATCTCTCAATGAATCGGAGCCTGCGCCAACTCATCTGCCTGCAAAGAACCTTGGTCCGATCAGTCCGGCGT
Source organism: Somniosus microcephalus (assembly GCF_052327205.1). Lineage (NCBI taxonomy): Eukaryota > Metazoa > Chordata > Chondrichthyes > Squaliformes > Somniosidae > Somniosus > Somniosus microcephalus. The sequence continues at coordinate 37,462,146 of NC_141018.1, forward strand.
TCCCAGTCCTTTTCTGCATCTGTTTGGTGAAGCCTGTCAGACCCTGGCTTGTAAGCCCATGTGTACTGCAGTCACATCTTTGCAATTTTAGTTTGTGCAGCTCCACATACTGGAGCCACTTAATAAAAGATACGCTGAAAGAAGAGAAGACTTGCATTTATATAGCGCCTTTCACGACCACTGGACGTCTCAAAGCGCTTTACAGCCAATGAAGTACTTTTTGAAGTGTGGTCACTGTTGTGATGTAAGAAACACGGCAGCCAATTTGCGCACAGCAAGCTCCCACAAACAGCAATGTGATAATGACCAGATAACCTGTTTTTTTGTTTCTTGGTTGAGGGATAAATATTGGCCCAGGACACCGGGGAGAACTCCCCTGCTCTTCTTTGAAATAGTGCCGTGGGATCTTTTACATCCACCTGAGGAGCCTCAGTTTAACGTCTCATCTGAAGACGGCAACTCCGACAGTGCGGCACTCCCTCAGTACTGCCCCTCCGACAGTGCGGCGCTCCCTCAGTACTGCCCCTCCGACAGTGCGGCACTCCCTCAGTACTGCCCCTCCGACAGTGCGGCACTCCCTCAGTACTGCCCCTCCGACAGTGCGGCGCTCCCTCAGTACTGCCCCTCTGACAGTGCGGCGCTCCCTCAGTACTGCCCCTCCGACAGTGCGGCGCTCCCTCAGTACTGCCCCCCCGACAGTGCAGCACTCCCTCAGTACTGCCCCTCCGACACTGCAGCGCTCCCTCAGTACTGCCCCTCTGACAGTGCGGCGCTCCCTCAGTACTGCCCCTCCAACAGTGCAGCGCTCCCTCAGTACTGCCCCTCCGACAGTGCGGCGCTCCCTCAGTACTGCCCCTCCGACAGTGCAGCACTCCCTCAGTACTGCCCCTCCGTTAATAAAATTGATGCGCTATCAATTACTCATAAAAGACTGAGAGTTAAGAGAGTAACTAAAGGCTTTTATTAACAAAAGAATGAAGGTCTGCCTCGAGTGGTCGACCGGTCCAGAAATACAAAGGGCTGGGGAGCAGTCACCTTTATACTAGGATTTGTGGGAGGAGTCAGCCGAGGCATGTCCACAGTGGAATACAAACAGTGGTTTACCGCAAGCACTCCCTCAGTACTGCCCCTCCGACAGTGCAGCACTCCCTCAGTACTGCCCCTCTGACACTGCAGCGCTCCCTCAGCACTGCTCAAGTCTCTGGAGTGGGACTTGAACCCACAACCTTCTGATGCAGAGGCAAGTGTGCTGCCCACTGAGCCCCGGCTGACACTGAGATGAGGGAGAAGGAAATGAGAGGAGCCTCATGTGGAGTATAAACAGCAGCACAGACTGGTTGGGCCGAATGGCCTGTTTCTGTGCTGGATATTCTATATAATTCTATGTAGTAAATCAGAAATTAATACCCCAGATTTTTAGCTGGAATTACATTTTTTGAGGTGGAAGTGAGTTACTTCAAGATCGTTTGTTTATCCCATTTTCCTCCTGGAGAACTACCTGTGCCAGTGCGGCCAAATACCCGGCCGTCCGGAGCTGTGTTCTATTTCGATGGATGCTCATTGCATCACATTAATGGGTAAACGTGAGCCTGGTTGGTGCCGTGATTCGACACTGACCTTTCACCTCTGGGACCTGAGTCCAATTCCAGCCCGGAATGATGGGAGGAGAGTCTCTGCCTGTTGACCGGAATGGTCACACGTGAAACGAGTTGGGCAGTGCCAACCCAAGCTCCTAATGAGCATGGGCCCACCGCACAAAACCGCCACTACCTACAAAAGAAAAACAACAAACTTGCATTTATATAGCACCTTTCACAACCTCAGGATGTCCCAAAGCGCTTTACAGCCAATGAAGTACTTTTTGAAGTGTAGTCGCTGTTGTAATGTAGGAAACACGGCAGCCATTTTGCGCACAGCAAGCTCCCACAAACAGCAATGTGATAATGACCAGATCATCTGTTTTAGTGATGCTGGTTGAGGGATAAATATTGGTCCAGGACACCGGGGAGAACTCCCCTGCTCTTCTTTGAAATAGTGCCCTGGGATCTTTTATGTCCACCTGAGAGAGCAGACGGTGCCTCGGTTTAATGTATCATCTGAAAGATGGCATCTCTGAGAGTGCGGCGCTCCCTCAGCACGGCACTGGGAGTGTCAGCCTGGATTTTGTGCTCAAGTCTCTGGAGCGGGACTTGAACCCACGACCTTCTGCCTCAGAGGCGAGGGTGCCACCCACTGAGCCCTGGCTGATACCTAACTGAGCTCTAATTGGCAATCTCACTTACAAGGGCACTATCAAGGTTGGTTGGAGAAAAAGAAAACGAATCTCTCATTGGTGCAGTTGCAGGTGTTTTTCTGAGGTTGGGACTGAGGCAGATTATGAGGGCTGAGTCGAGGGAATTGTTTGGTTTCGGGCAACTTTGTTCCGACCAGTCTTGTGAGTAGATTGACTGAAGACTTCTTTACTCTGCCCAATTTTACAAGCCCTCTTGGGTGTTAAGGCGGTTCAAAATGTTGCATCGGCCTCGTGTTGCTGCCCTCCTCTCTCGTAGCAGCACAGCCCTCCCTCTATGTTTGAGGTACCTCCAGGCAGGAGTTAGTGATGTCTGATAGATCTTCCTGGCACTTGGCAGCACACCGTGGACTCCCTGATTGACAACTCCTCAATGGCTATAAGTGGCAGCTCAATTCTCCCTTCTCAGAGATTGCTCTTGCCTTGTGGATAGAGTGTAGTCCTGAGTCATACAGGCCATGAAGGTTCCTCGTTTGATTTGTGGCTTGTACTGAATTAGTGACACACAGATGAGTTTTGCTTCAGTGAGCACTGGGTTATTGGTCAGGAACGTTCCTCTCCATACCTGATGTTCACACAGGTGGGTTTTGCTTCAGTGAGCACTGGGTTATTGGTCAGGAACGTTCCTCTCCATACCTGATGTTCACACAGGTGGGTTTTGCTTCAGTGAGCACTGGGTCATTGGTCAGGAACGTTCCTCTCCATACCTGATGTTCACACAGGTGAGTTTTGCTTCAGTGAGCACTGGGTTATTGGTCAGGAACGTTCCTCTCCATACCTGATGTTCACAGAGGTGAGTTTTGCTTCAGTGAGCACTGGATCATTGGTCAGGAACGTTCCTCCTCCATACCTGACGTTCACACAGGTGAGTTTTGCTTCAGTGAGCACTGGATCATTGGTCAGGAACGTTCCTCCTCCATACCTGATGTTCACACAGGTGAGTTTTGCTTCAGTGAACACTGGGTTATTGGTCAGGTACGAGACCTCCAGCATCTTCCTGTGAAGTTAAGTTTTTTTCTTAACTCTGGGTGCTGCTCTGATGACTCAGTGGGCAGAAGCACCGTGCAGGGCAGGGCAGAGCCACACAGACTGGGATGGTCCCAGGTTTGATCTGCTGCGTTAGGGGCTGCAGTTAGCATCAGTGCTCCTAGACTAGCGCTGGCAGAAATCCACCCAGGCTCCCTCTCCTGATCATCCTTTGGCAGTGTTGGAAAGCACGTTTTGGGACATCAGGATTGAGCTCAGCGATGATGCCCCACATGGTCAATAGCCTGCCAACACTCACTGCCTGGGTTCACATGTGCCCACTTGGGTGAGATAGCAGGTCTGGAGGGAATTAACAGCAGGAGCCTGGTGAAATCCCTTGTATACAGGTCCAGGATTGGGAATGATCCCCAGCATGTGCTGGGGGGTAACTACAGAATAGGAACACGTGTTGCCCATCAGTTCACTCGAAGCCTCCTGGGTCTGGTGGACATTGCAAGGACATTTCACACCCTGATCAACCAAATTGCCAAGTTATGTTAGAAACCTGGTACTGTGTAATCTCTAGCTTGGATAGGGAAGCTGATACTTGATCATTGGTTCCCTCCCAAATTTAGGAGGTTGCTTTTAGGAACATAGGAACAGGAGGAGGCCATTCAGCCCCTCGAGCCTGTTCCACCATTCAATGAGATCACGGCTGATCTGCGACCTAACTCCATAAACCTGCCTTTGGCCCATATCCCTTAATACCTTTGGTTAACAAAAAGCCATCAATCTCAGATTTAAAGTTAACAATTGATCTAGCATCAACTTTCGTTTGCAGAAGAAAGTTCCAAACTTCACCACCCTTTGTGTGTAGAAGTGTTTCCTAATTTCACTCCTGAAAGGTCTGGCTCTAATTTTTAGACTCTGCCCCCTAGTCCTAGAATCCCCAACCAGCGGAAATCATTTCTCTCCATTTACCCTATCTGTTCCCCTTAATACCTTAAAAATTTTGATCGAATCACCCCTTAATCTAAATTCCAGTGAATACAACCCTAGTTTGTGTACTCTCTCCTGGTAATTTAACCCTTGGAGTTGATGTCTGGTGGTGTTGGGTATGCCCATGTCATTCCATTGGCCTGGTTCCAAGGTTCAGGGCAGTGGGGTTGCTTCATTGACTCTTGGTGGGGCAGGAATATGCTGATCTCTCTCTCGCAATTGGAGAGACCACTTTCAGGGTAAAAAAAATCCCTCCCTTAAATTTTTAAGCTAAGTCAGAACGCACCTGATCTGTATTAGGTCTTGATGAACATCGAATCACTGGGAGGATTCTGTTATGGGGGGTCAGCTGAACCAGGCACAGGGAAATCCGCTCCTTCATCAGAACAGACTTTACTAATTCCAGAGTGTTTGATATAAAAGTATAACATACCATGGGCCATCTTTAATTACCTCCCAATGTTACCAGCTTTTAGCTAAAGAGGTCTGCTGGCTGATTTACACAAAGGACTAACTGTGAGACAGCTTGATGTCTGGGCCTGTTCAAGGAGGTGCTTCCCCAGCCAGGTTTTTGCAGGTAAGTGCCATTTTTGCCCGTACCTCTTGGAGAAGGACGGTGCGCATACAGCTGTCGCAAATAAACATTATTCAGTTGTTTCAAAACCGTGTTGCCCACGACTGTAGCCACACATGGCAACCACCTGTGGCTAATTGCATTACTGATTAATCATGGGGTGTGTGACCTCAGTATTCATAATCGCACGGTGTGAGCGTTAACCATGCTGTGTGTTTGTTGGTAAAATGGTGAGATGAAAAGCAGAGAGTGCGACTGTTTTGATTGTGAGTGCTTTACTTCCTTGGTTACTGAATGGTGGTAGATGTTTGTTCAGTAAATGTACACATGTGAAGTACATTTCCCTGTATTTGTAAGGTGTTTTCTACTAAAATTAGTGCATGTGGTTAAAACGGTGTCACCATAGCCACACCTGTAGCTAGTCAGTGATTCTATTGGACAGCACTGACATGAATCAGTCATTCATGAAAGAAAGACTTATGAAATAATACTGAGCGGCCTGCGGGTGGCGCTGTCCAGGGAGAGTATAAATACTCGGGCACGGGCCCAGCTTGCGCAGGACATTCTTAACAGGAACTAGTGAAGGACACAACTAGACCTCCATGTTGTGAAACAGTTGATTAAAGCTTTGTTTAACGCCTAGACCAAGTGCCTAGTAGTTTTCTTACGTCAGCACTGTTTTAAGAATATCCACATTTTACTTGTGTTATTCGCCTCACACAATCCTGGTTTGGAACCTTGGGTGAACCTAGCCTTAATTACCGCTAATAGACCTTGTTTCCTTACAATATCAGCTGACTTGCTGTGGCCAATGCCATGGGAGATCTGGTATGGTTTTATATACACTTAAAGTCAAGCAATGTTGAATATTTAACATTAAAAATGATTTTGAGCAGCTGTAGGTCGGGAGTCCTCTTACCCCTCTGACTCTAGCAATCAGCCCAATCAGTACGAACAGAGATTCTGTCCATGTGATGCAGTTTGTGGGGAAGTTCTGGTCCTTTTTATCGGGTAATCTGGTGCAGTTTGAATCTTTTCCTTTTATTCTGGGTTTTGCTAGTTGTTGGTGGCAAAATAAGAGATGGGGGAAAAATTAGATTTGGGTCCCAATGGGCAGAAGCATTGGATGGGCAAGCTAACTGCAATTGTGGTGCAATGTGGAAGGGTTGTGGTACATTTTGAGATGGCTTGGTTGGCATTCTAAAAGGATCTGCTTTTGATGACATGATCAGAGATAGTCCACGGAAATTGCTTGCTATTAACTAAGGCTTGCTTTCGGATTTGCTGTCAGCATGTATTAGTGGAGGCAAGCTGAGGAGAGACTCACTAACATGGCTGAACCAGCATGCGCAGTCATCAGGAACATGGAAATGACTAAGCTTCACCCAGCACCTTAGTCCAATTGCAACTGGACTGGTATTGCTTCAGGCCTGATGTCGTTTATGTACTTGATTACTGCACTAATTGGTACAGAACTGAGCAGATGAGCTCACTTGAGTGGCCTCACTCAGTGCAACCATAGACATTGTCAGCTGAATCCGTCAATGAACCTTTTTATAAGGCATTGATTTTGGAGTCATTCCCAGCTTCTTAATCTTATAAAATCTATCCTTTCTTTTGCTGGTGGTTGTTGTGTGTAAGTAGCACAGGGTGCAGTAATGTGAGGGGCCCGCTGTCTGCGGATCACACCGTGCGTGAAGTGAATGAGAGTCCAAAATGAGAACGGAAGTCTGGGAGATCTTTATTACCTTTTTTGAGTGACAAAATGCTCTCTAGAGATCTGGCATCTCCAATACCTTCTGAGTGACCGAGATGTGAGCTAAGTAACCAGGGAATCCCGGTGAGGCAGGCAGTATGAATGGGGTTTGGAGGCAATTAAATGTATCTAGAGAGAAAAGGGTGTGATGAGAAGGTGGGGTTGAGCTGTCAAAAAGGGACAGGCTTGTTGAAGCTAATGGCCTTTCCTGTTCCTAACAATTTTTGTTATCTTGCAGTAGGAATGAGGAGAGTCAATAAAAACTAAATGGTGCAGGAACAGAGAGACCTGGGGGTTCATGCACACAAATCTTTGAAGATGGCATAATATAGCTTTTTTTTAAAAAAAAAAGCTTATAGGATCCTTGGGTTTTATAAACCAAATCATTGGGCTGGATTTTATCAATGGAGGCGAGTAGGAGGCGGGACTCCCACTTTTGGGGTTGTAGTCCCACCTCCATCGAGTTGTGGCCAACCCACTCGATTTTCCCTTGATTGACCTTGTTGAGCCCGCCCAGCGGGCTCAGCAAGCCAATTAAGGGCCACCCGGCAACAGGTGATGTCACAGATTGACATTTCATCTGTCAAGAGCTTTTGACAGATGAAATATCAGCGTTTGACAGCTCTTTGAAGCTGTCAAACACTGACAATCTGTACACTAAGTTAATTCCTTCCTCTCAGGCTGATTTAGAGATCTCTCCAGAACAGAAAGCTGAATGCTGCAACTTTTGACAGCTCGCGGCCATTCTGCTTTCTGTGCCGGTGAGATGAGGGACTCCCGAGACCTGAAGGAAGGAAGGCTGCATTATTAAGTAAAGGTAAGTAAAACTTATTTAAACACTTTACACACACCAAACACACTTACCTCTGAACTCATGCACCCATCACTCACCTGAACACCGGACATCTCGACCCCTCCAAACCCTTCAGCCCGACGGTCCGCCTCGCTAACTTGGCGTGGTTTGGAGCCGTCGGACAACCCACACTTCAGGGATAAAAATAGGGATTAGGCTAAAAACTGCCTGTTAACAGACAGTTAATCGGCACTAATCCCCTTCCCGCCTCGGGGAGGCGGCTCCCATCACAGGTCGGGTACCCACCTCCTGGGAAACAGGCATGGAGGTGGGTTGGGGCCGGGATGGGTTCGTGCCCCCCAATTTCACGATTTTAACCCCCCACACGCCTCGAATCCTGCCTCAACGGCCCGATGAAATTCAAGCCCAGAGAGTGCAAAAGCAAGGAATTTGTGCTCAAACTTTATAAAACACTGGTTCAGCCTCAGCTGGAGTATTGTGTCCAATTCTGGACACCACACTTTAGGAAGGATGTCAAGGCCTTGGAGAGGGTGTGGAGGAGATTTACTGGAATGGTACCAGAGATGAGGGCTTCAGTTATGTGGAGAGACTGGAGAAGCTGGGATTGTTCACCTTGGAGCAGAGAAGGCTAAAGGGAGATTTAATAGAAGTGTTCAAAATTCTGAAGGGTTTTGATACAGTAAATAAGGAGAAACTGTTTCCAGTGGCAGGAGGGTCAGTAACCAGAGGGGACAGATTTAAGATAATTGTCAAAAGACCCAGAGGGGAGATGTGGAGACTGTTTCTTTGTTTTATTTACACAGCCAGTTGTTGTGATTTGGAATGTGCTGCCTGAAAGGGCGGTGGAAGCAGATTCAATCATAACTTTCAAAGTGGAATTGGATAAATACTTGAAAGGAAAAATTTACATGGCTCTGGGGAAAGAACAGGGGGGAGTGGGACTAATTGGATAACTCTACCAAAGAGCTGGCACAGGCACGATGGACCGAATGGCCTCCTTCTGTGCTGTATCATTGTATATTTGTGTATTTATATTATTCCTATTTGCCCAATGTAAGGGAGAGATTGAGAGACTTGCATGAAAGTCTTAGACAACTTAAGGAACTCAAAAGCAATGAATCAGCAGGGGTGGGTGGTATGTACCTAAGGGTGCTGAGTGAGAGACCCCAGTCAGTGTACAGATATCTCCCTGAGAGAGAGAGACTGAGAGACACCAGTCAGTCTACAGATATCTCCCTGAGAGAGAGGGACTGAGAGACACCAGTCAGTGTACAGATATCCCCCTGAGAGAGAGGGACTGAGAGACACCAGTCAGTGTAGAGATATCTCCCTGAGAGAGAGAGACTGAGAGACACCAGTCAGTGTAGAGATATCTCCCTGAGAGAGAGAGACTGAGAGACACCAGTCAGTGTACAGATATCTCCCTGAGAGAGAGGGGACTGAGAGACACCAGTCAGTGTACAGATATCTCCCTGAGAGAGAGGGACTGAGAGACACCAGTCAGTGTACAGATATCTCCCTGAGAGAGAGGGACTGAGAGACACCAGTCAGTGTACAGATATCTCCCTGAGAGAGAGGGGACTGAGAGACACCAGTCAGTGTACAGATATCTCCCTGAGAGAGAGGGACTGAGAGACACCAGTCAGTGTACAGATATCTCCCTGAGAGAGAGGGACTGAGAGACACCAGTCAGTGTACAGATATCTCCCCGAGAGACTATAAAGTGCATTGACGAGTCTCCTTTTAGAACCTGTGGCAATTCGGATGGACACACTCTCGCTTTATATATATTTATACAGCTCAATGGCCCCATTGTGGCTCTCGTTAATCCGACTATAAACTGAAGCATTGACCCTCCGATACCACCTTTAGTGGCTCTAGTGGCTCTATTAACTATCTCGGCCTTGCACTGATGATTACAGATCGCTCTGATATGATTTGTTGACATCCTGAGATCAGTCAAGCAAACCCAGCGTCCAACATAAATCAACAGGCTTTAATGGACACAGACTGTGCAAACACCCTCGCCACTTATGTTCCTGCTTTTTTTGTGAGAAGGTGTAAACATTTGATTTCGTGGAAGTTTGGCTCTGCTGGCTCTTGCCAAAGGGGAGGAGACTTGTGGCAGAGATCGGTGGGTAGGAGATTCTTTTTCTCTCTGGATGCGGTATCTTGGCCTGGACTGCGTTTTCTAACCTCCCAACATCTGATTAAAGCTTTAGGATAGTGATCAGTGCGAGGGGAGCAGAGTGTTCTTCCCCCATCAGTCAGCGGGCACGAGTCACTCTGTTATTGAGAAACCCAGGTGAGGACCACAGGGCAGGTCAGTACCAAGCTTGGACAGCGTAGGACACGTGATGAGTTAATGGTTAGGAGACGCCAAGCTTGTTTATTTCCAAGAGTGAAGGAGGTAAGGTAATCCATAGAATGAGTTAGAGTCGGAGACATGCGAAGAGTCTTTAATTTCATTACAGTGAGGATATAACGAGGAGACAGTGTGTACGACAGGGGCGTTTGGAGACTAGGAGAGCATGAGGAGCGAGTTCCACAGTCTTTAATTTTGTAACGATATTGAACATTGTTGTGGGAGCTTACAAGGACACAGCTTCTGTTCGGTTGTTTACAGAGCCAGTGCAGACTGGTTCCTCATTACCCCTGGAGACAGTCAGAGCTGCTCTGTTGTAAAGCAGTCAAACATTGAAACATGGACAATGTGCTAAATGTTCTTTAAAAAGTTATCCTATTGGAACCGCAGGAGGCCATTCAGCCTCTCGAGCCTGTTCTGCCATTCAATTGGACCATGGTTGATCAGTATTTCTTTATTTCCTGGGTTGTGGGCATCGCTGGCAAGGCCAGCATTTATTGCCCCTCTCTAATCGCCCTTGAGAAGGTGGTGGTGAGCCACCTTCTTGAACCGCTGCAGTCCGTGTGGTGAAGGTGCTCCCACAGTGCTGTTAGGGAGGGAGTTCCAGGATTTTGACCCAGCGACGATGAAGGATCGGCTGATATATTTCCAAGTCAGGATGGTGTGTGACTTGGAGGGGAACTTGGAGGTGGTGGTGTTCCCATGCGCCTGCTGCCCTTGTCCTTCTAGGTGGCAGAGGTCGCGGGTTTGGGAGGTGCTGTTGACGAGTATCTTAACTCCATCTACCCTCCTTAGTTCCGTATTCCTTAATATCCTTGCCTAACAAATCTATCGATCTCACTTTTTGAAATTTTTAATTGATCCCCCAGCCTGAACAGCGGGGGTGGTGGGGGGGGGAGGGTGGAGAGTTCCAGATTTCCGCTACCCTTTGTGTGAAGGAGTGCTTCCTGACATCATCCTTTTAAGGTTCTGCCCCCTTGTTCTGGACTCCCCTCACCAGAGAAATCTTGAGTTGCATTTTAGTTTTCATCCCAAACAATACAAAGATCCCTAAAAACAACAGAAAATGCTGGAAAAACTCAGCAGGCCAGGGAACATCCGTGGAGAGAAATTAGAGTTGACGTTTCGGGTCGAAACCCTTTTTCAGAACTGGAAAGGAAATTAAATAGATCGAAGGCAGGGCTGTGATAGAACAAAAGAAGTAAAAGAGACATTAAGAGGTATTCAAAACCAGACGAGATGGTAATAGGACAGTGGAGACAAAAGACGGTTGAGATTAGGTGTGAAGTGTACTGGCAGGATAAGAGACAGCTGCCAGGTGGGAGAGAGAAGAAAAGGAAAGGGGGGTGGGGGGAAAGGGAAGACCCAAAACAAAGGGGTAGAAAAAAATATAAGTAAAAATGTAATAGGGGCCGAGGTTATGATCTGAAATTGTTGAACTCGATATTGAGTCCGGAAGGCTGCAAAGTGCCTGTTATTTCGGATTTCCAGCATCTGCAGTATTTTGCTATAATACAAAGATCCCTCTTGTGAGGAATATGCTATTTCCCTGGTGTGGGGGGGGGGGGGGGCGGGGGAGTGGGAAATCTCCAGCTCGCTCAGTGTCACATCCGACTTTGTTTTCAAAAGCTATCGATGTTTTACCGTGCCTGCGCGGTGTTGTGTGGGTTTGGGGTGGGCCTTGCCTTTTTAGACCGCTGATGGCCATCTCTGCTTCAGCCTCGTCATCTCTGGCTGCCACGCTGTTGCGTTTCCTTCTCATATTTTCAACCCTCCAACAGAAACCTCAGCAGGCTGGTGAAAGGTCTGTGGCTCTTTTTGTCGGTCACCAAGTTGATTAATTTGCACGGTTTGAGCTTTGATCCCACTGGGCACCTCTGTGCACTGCCAACAGAAGTATGACTTTAGTGAAAGTGGAAGAGGTCCTTGATAAGTTGACAGCAAGAATGGCAATTAACTGACATGTCCCCGACACCTGCCAGGCTCATCATCGAGCCAGTGATTGCTGGAAAATACTTCTAATACACTGCTGTACAGCAACACTAGACCGTGTATCGTTATTGAAATCTCCCCAAGCATCACTTGACCGTTCCTGATTTCCTGGCTTATCGTGGCATTTACAAGGTGACAGCTGTTTGGGGGAAGTTGGAGCAGCACAGATCACGGGGTCCAGTGCCAGTCCGTCAACACTCCCTGTCTGAAGGCACTGCCGTGCCTCCTGTATCCCAGCAAGGTTCACTGCTTTCAGGAGAGGAGGGAGAGAAACTGGACAGGGACGACCGGGTGTGTGGATGGGTGGGCAGCCAGCGGCAGAACGCCTACCCGTTCCCGCTGGCGAGAACCCTGGTCCACTTCGGGGGGGGGGGGGGGGCCGAGACTCGTTCCCGTGCCCCCGGCAGCCGCGCTCCTCAAACGGCCACCCCAGTGTAGCTCGCTGGCTCCGGGCTGGTGCAATATTGGGTGGCCCTGCTGGCAAGCCGTCTGTCGGCGGGAGGGGGGTGAGGCTGGTAGCGGAGTGTGGGGGAGCCTGGGGCATCTGCCGCCCACAGTGTTCCTGTGGAGCTGGGAGCAGCATTGATTATTTTCAGGACTTTTCTGCTTCCATGCCCAGTACAACTGATATGGCGCGTAACGGGGTGCGACGTATGTATTGATGAAAGTCCTGGGAAACATGGCATCGCACGGGATTGGGTCTGGAACAGGGCGGTAAATGCAGTGCAGTTAATTTAGGGCCACCACCCATTTCTGACGGGCACGCCTTGTTATGATTTAATCTTGTTTTATGCGGCCTCGGCGTGTTTAACACAATGCCTTGATATCCGATTCTAAATGGACCAAAGTTCACCAACTCATTGCCCTGTCCTGCTGTAACAATACTATGAAATACAAAAGAAGGAAGAATTTGCATTTCTATAGCACCTTTCATGTCCACGGGATGTCCCTAAACACTTCACAGCCAATGAAGTACTTTGACTCCAGAAGACAACGTGTCAAAAAGTCAACAAGATTTACAACCGGAATATTGAAATTCTTGTATTGTGGCAGTTTAACTCTTGAGTTCCTAACTCCGAGCTAAATCTATCTTCTTGCCGTCTTCCAAAATTTCAAGGTAATTATTGCCCCCAACCATTGGGACTCTCTGTCGCTACCGAACAATCCAGGTGATTATGGCCCACTTGGGGAGTTCAGTTCTGAATGGGATCGAACAATCTTTGTCCCACCAGTTCATGGAACTCCCTGCCTGTCGTATATGTTGGATTTAAATTCTTTAAGTCTCCTGAGGGATGGTTAGGAGTTCTGAAGTTTTGAGGTGCTTTGGAAAGAATGAGTTGGCGCAGGAGACTGAGCGATGAGTCTTGGTTTCAACACGGTGAGGGAGGAGGAGTGTGCAGGACGGGGCGAGTTGGAGTTTAGGTGGAACGAGAGAGGCCGGTTCAGTGGAGCACCTAAAAGTAAATCCCAGGTTTCGGGGTAATTCTTCCGAGGAAACGTAGTAGATGCTGGGCAGATGATCGGGACCTGAAAGTGGAGTGCAGTGCTGCTGCATTGAGGCATTATGAGCAGGTTGGGCACCCTAGCTTGTCCAGACAGCACTACTGTTACTGATTGTGAGGAGGAGTGGGTGGAGGGATGGTCCTCACTGCTTCAGTCTTCAGCGTCCTTTTGTTTTCACTCCATTTTTATTGAACCATCAAAGTGACAGCACAGAAAGAGGCCATTTGGGCCCATCAGACCCTGCACCAGTGCTAACTCTTCAACTGGATTGTCTACTGCAATGCCATTTCCCTTGACCATTATAATATTCTTCCTCATCCTCTTCCTTTTCAACTCATTGCCTCTCTAACCCCTTCCCCAAAGATCTCTAAATAGGTTGCCACGCCTACCTGAACATTCTGGAGTTGCTACACACTAGTACCTGGCTGTAGGGCCTCTGGTATTGAAATGAATGCCAGCTGAACATGTACAATCTGAATTGTATGCAGCAACATGCTGCTGATGATGAATTGGAGTTTCCATCAATGGGCTTTGCTTACTGTTCCTCCCATACTCACCGTGACCCCTCTGAACATTGTCCTCTCGACAACAATAACAACTTGCATTTATAGGAAGTCACACAACACCAGGTTATAGTCCAACAGCTTTATTTGAAATCACAAGCTTTCGGAGCGCTGCTCCTTCGTCAGGTGAAGTGAAGAGAAGCATATAGGCACAGCATATATAGTCAGAGAAAACTGCCAGATGATTACAGATAATCTTTCTAACTGCCCTTTATCACACCTCGGCAGAGAGATAATCACAGCAATCAAAGGTGTGAATGGTGTCCAAACAGGTCAGTCAGGAAAACATTACATCAAAGAACAATGAGGTGGGGTCACAAGGGGTCAAATGTTGCAGATGCTGGGGTCTGTGTGAAAAACAGAAAAAAAACCAAAAACTTTGCTGGAAATCACAGCAGGTCCGGCCGCATCTGTGCAGAGAGAACAAGCCAACGACGACTCGAGTCTGGATGACTCTACGTCAGGTGGGGTTACATGTAGCGTGACATGAACCCAAGACCCCAGCATCTGCAACATTTGACCCCTTGTGACTCCACCTCATTATTCTTTGATGTAATGTTTTCCTGACTGACCTGTTTGGACACCATTCACACCTTTGATTGCTGTGATTATCTCTCTGCTGAGGTGTGATAAAGGGCAGTTAGAAAGATTACCTGTAATCATCTGGCAGTTTTCTCTGACTATATATGCTGTGCCTATATGCTTCTCTTCACTTCACCTGACGAAGGAGCAGCGCTCCGAAAGCTTGTGATTTCAAATAAAGCTGTTGGACTATAACCTGGTGTTGTGTGACTTCCTACATTTGTCCACCCCAGTCCAACACTGGCATCTCCACATCACAACTTGCATTTACATAGCACCTTTAACGTGGCAAAACGTCCCAAGGCAACTCCGCGTTCTTAATCAAAATTTGGCATTCAGCCCCTCGAGCCTGTTCCGCCATTCAATCAGATTGCAGCTGAACTGTACCTCAACGCCATTTACCCGCCTTTGATGCTATCCCTTAATAGCCTTAGTAACAAAAATCTATCCATCTCGGTTTTGACATTTTCAATTGACCCCCAGTCTCAACAGGCTTTTGGGTTGTTGCCTGGGCCCTAAGCTCTGGAATTCACTGCCTAAACCTCTCTACCTCTCTTTCCTCCTTTAAGACGCTCCTTAAAACCTTCCTCTTTGACCAAGCTTTTGGTCACCTGCCCTAATTTCTCGTTAGGTGGCTCGGTTGCCTTAATACACTCTTATGAAGAGCCGTGGGACATTTTACTATATTAAAGGCCCAATATAAGTAGCAGTAAAAGAATGATTCTAGATTCCACTACCCTTTGTGTCAGTAAGTGTTTCCTGACACACCCCTGAACGGCTCAGCTCTCATTTTAAGGTTATGCCCTCGCGCTTTAGACACTGCGACCTCCTCAATTAGCGTCCAGTCACTGATCAAATCTACCTTTCATAAAGTTGGAAGCGGAGAGTCAAAAATTTTGATTCGCGTTGAGCTGCGCGATTCCCTGCCTGGGTTTGCTGAACAATTAAGTTAATGGGAAGCAGGTGGGCTTTTATAGCCATCAGTCATAAATGCAAAGTACTGTGTACAATTTTGGTCTCCTTACCTAAGGAAGGATATACTTGCCATAGAGGGAGTGCAACGAAGGTTCACGAGATTGATTCCTGAGATGGCGGGACTGCCGTATGAGAAGAGATTGAGTAAACTAGGCCTGTATTCTCTTGAATTCAGAAGAATGAGAGGGGATCTCATTGAAGCATACAAAATTATTACAGGGCTTGATAGGATGGATGCTGGGAGAATGTTTCCCTTGGCTGGGGAGTCTAGAACCAGGGGCCACAGCCTCAGGATAAAGGGTAGGTCATTCAGGACTGAGATGAGAAGAAATTTCTTCGCACAGAGGGTGGTGAATCTTTGGAATTCTCTACCCCAGAGGGCTGTGGAGGCTCAGTCATTGGGTATATTCAAAACAGAAGTGGATAGATTTCTGACTAGTAAGGGAATCAAGGGATAT
Organism: Somniosus microcephalus; assembly: GCF_052327205.1. NCBI lineage: Eukaryota > Metazoa > Chordata > Chondrichthyes > Squaliformes > Somniosidae > Somniosus > Somniosus microcephalus. Next base: position 37,477,983 of record NC_141018.1, read on the forward strand.
GGCGATAGGGCCGGTGAATGGCGTTGAGGCAGAAGATTAGCCATGATCTCATTGAATGACGGAGCAGGCTTGAAGGGCCGAATGGCCTATTCCTGCTCCTGTTTCTTATGTTCTTATGTTCTAAGAGTAGCTGACGGAGCCAGCTGGGCTGTTGCTGCAGGAGTGTGTCAAGTCCAGAGGCGGGCGGAGCAGTCGGGCTTGGAGTGGTTTTCACCTGTCATGTCTTCTCACAGAGTGAAACATCAGCAAACCGAATTAGCAGACGCTGAATTTAATGATTTAAAGAGACGTTGGGGTCGACGACTATGGTTTCATCACATGACCGCCTGCCCTCACCACCCCGCCCGATTGAACGGCCTCTTTTCCCCCCCTGTCTCCAATATTTGCTTAATGAATAAATGAAAGTCTTCGAAGAAAATTGGAGGGGGAAAAACCCTTTGTTTCTAATGTCACTGTGATCGTTCTCCCGAATTGTTGTCAGCAGTGCCCAGGAGATTCATCGATTAATTCCTGAAGACTCCGGGCAATCTTGGGGCGTTCCAACTCTGACAGACGTACACGTTTACTGTGAAATGCTCTCCTGAGTAGCTCAGTGAATTAAAACCGCGAGTTACTGGCCCAGGCATTGCCCATATTACACCGCCCCCGGCTCTATTTGCAACTCGGATGAGGGGGAAAACAATGGGAACCTCTGGGAAATGAGGAAATGCTCCGTCAGGGAACCCGTCCAAATCGAATCCAGTCATCCCATTGGGCTGGAGTGTGTTGGAGGCTGTAATCTAATCATGTCACTCTCGCAGCTTTGCACTGTCTGAATAGAGTTTGTGTCACCCTCTACAACCCAGCAGCTGTCTGCTGCAATAGATTCAGTAGGTGTGACTGGACACTTTGCTGCCTTGGTTACAGAACAGCTTTGCCCCAGATGCTAACCAACAGTTGCCAGTGTCATCGGAGACAGTAAGGGGGTAGTTTTCATCTCCCTGCCGGAGTGTAAAGCTGGGATTGTAGGTCGGGCGGCCGTTATAGAAACTGCCCGCTCTCCCCGTCCACCCTGATGTGCCTCAATAATCCCGAGACTCGATGTTAGCGAAACAAAACAAGGCTTTTATTAACTTAGAAGATAACACGGATAGGAGAGAGGTATCTTCCCTGGAGGTCTGCAGTACTGGCTGTGAGGCCAGACTGAGCTGGCTTACATAGAGGCCAGGTATGGGCGGAGCCCTACACACAACACATTCCATACATTCCAATACACAATACAATGGTGAGGAGAAACCTGAAACCAACCACAGTCACAGGCAATACAATGGTAAGGGGGAACCTGAAACCAACCACAGTCACAGGCAGTGATGAATGGAATATTTCATCACATTCACCCCTTCTATAGATTTAGTTTGTTCGGGGGTTTGGTAGTCCTCTGCGACCGACGTGGCTGTTGTGGTGTCGCGGGTGTCGGCTGGGTGTCCCCGGTGGCCTCCTGGGTCTCTGCCGGGGGTGCCGCCAGGGTTGTTGAAGGGGTAGTTGGTGGGGTTGCCGTTGGTCGATGTTCTTCCGGGGGTGATGAAAGAGTAGTGGGTGGGTAAGTGTTGCTGTGGTCATTGTTGCTGCTATTGCCGTGGTTGTTGTCGTTACCGGCTGGGGCGACGTCTTTTATTGACACGGTGTCCTCCCTTCCGTCGGCGTGCCGGACATACGTGTATTGGGGGTTGGCGTGGAGTAGGTGCACTGGCTCCACGAGAGGGTCCGTCTTATGGCCCCTCACATGCCTTCGCACGAATACCGGACCCGGGGTGGAGAGCCATGACGGCATGGATACGCCTGAGGTGGATTTCCGGGGGAAGCTAAACATTCGTTCATGAGGCGTGGCATTAGTGGCAGTACACAATAGCGACCGTATCGAATGGAGCACATCTGAGAGGACTTCCTACCAGCGGGAGATAGGGAGGCCCTTGGTCCTTAGAGCTAGAGTGACTGCTTTCCATACTGTCCCGTTCTCTCGCTCCACTTGACCGTTACCCCGGGGGTTGTAGCTGGTGGTACGGCTCGTGGCGATACCCCTGGACAGCATGTACTGGCGTAGCTCTTCACTCATGAAGGACGCCCCCCTATCCGTGTGGATGTAGCTCGGCATACCGAACAGGCAGAACAAGCTGTTGAGGCATTTAATGACCGTGGCGCTGGTCATGTCTGGGCAGGGGAAGGCGAATGGGAACCGGGAGTATTCGTCCACAATGTTCAGGAAGTAAACATTGCGGTCGACGGACGGGAGGGGGCCCTTGAAATCTAAGCTGAGCCGCTCAAAGGGCCGTGTAGCTTTGATTAAGTGGGCTCTATCGGGGTGGTAGAACCGAGGCTTGCACTCAGCGCAAGTGCGGCAGTTCCTGGTCAGAGACCGAACTTCCTCAATCGAGTAGGGTAAGTTGCGGGACTTTATGAAGTGGAACAGCCGCGTGACCCCTGGGTGGCAGAGGTCGTTGTGGAGGGTCTGTAGCCGATCCCCGGTGGCGCTGGCACACATCCCTCGTGAGAGGGCATCTGGGGATTCGTTAAGGGCCCCTGGCCGGTAAATGATGTCATACTCGAAGGTGGAGAGCTCGATCCGCCACCTAAGAATCTTATCATTTTTGATCTTCCCCCTCTGTTTATTATTGAACATAAATGCTACCGACCGCTGGTCGGTAAGTAGGGTGAAGCGTTTGCCGGCTAGGTAGTGGCGCCAGTGGCGCACTGCCTCCACGATGGCTTGGGCCTCCTTTTCCACGGAGGAGTGTCTGATCTCGGGCCCTTGGAGGGTCCTCGAGAAGAAAGCTACGGGCCGCCCCGCCTGGTTGAGGGTGGCCGCCAAGGCAAAGTCAGACGCATCACTTTCCACTTGAAATGGAGTGTTCTCGTCCACTGCCTGTAGCGTGGCCCGCTCAATATCCTGCTTAATGCTTTTGAAGGCGGCGTGGGCCTCAGCAGAGAGCGGAAAAGAGGATGCTTTCAAGAGGGGGCGGGCTTTGTCGGAGTAGTTGGGGACCCATTGGGAATAATAAGAAAATAACCCCAGGCACCTTTTCAGGGCTTTGGGAGTGTTGGGCAGGGGCAGCTCCCGTAGGGGGCGCAATCGGTCGGGGTCTGGTCCGATTTCCCCATTCTCCACCACGCTGCCTAGTATGCAGAGGCGCGTGGTGTTGAAAATGCACTTGTCCTCGTTGTAGGTGAGGTTGAGTTTTTGTGCGGTTTTCAGGAACCTCTCGAGGTTCGAGTCGTGATCCTGCTGGTTGTGACCGCAGATGGTGACGTTGTCGAGGTAGGGGAAGGTTGCCTACAAGTGGTGGTCATCGACCATGTGATCCATCTCCCTCTGGAAGACCGAGATCCCATTCGTCACCCCAAAGGGGACTCTGAGGAATTGGTAGAGGCGTCCGTTCGCCTCGAAGGCGGTGTACGGGCGGTCCTCTGGTCTGATAGGGAGCTGGTGGTACGCTGACTTGAGGTCGATGGTGGAGAACACCCGGTATTGGGCGATTTGGTTCACCATTTCTGATATGCGGGGTAGCGGGTAGGCGTCTAGTTGGGTGTACCTGTTGATCGTTTGGCTATAGTCGATCACCATCCGTTTCTTCTCGCTACCCCTTACCACCACCACTTGGGCGCGCCACGGGCTATTGCTGCATTCAATAATGCGCTCTTTCAGGAGCCTGTCTACCTCGGTTGCGATAAACCGCCTGTCCTCCCAGCTGTACCTCCTGCTTTTGGTCGCTATTGGCCGGCAGTTAGGGGTAAGGTTCGCGAATAGCGAAGGCGGCTTTACCTTCAGGGTAGCCAGGCCGCACACTGTGAGGGGCGGCTGGGACGCACCGTACTTGAGCGTGATGCTTTGGTGGTTGCACTGGAAATCCAGGCCCAAGATCACGCTCGCGCATAGATTCTTCATGATTAATACTTTAAAATTATCGTATACAGTCCCGTTAACGGACAATTGTACCGTGCAGTAACCCAGAATGGTCGATGTCTGGGTTTTATCAGCCATAGAGATGGTACCCCGAGTAGGGACCACCTTTAGGGAGAGTTGTCGTGCCAGTTCCGGGTGGATAAAACTCTCCGTGCTTCCACTGTCAATTAAACATTTAACCCCGCACCCGTTTACCTCGATGTCCACCATTGATTTGGATAGCGGGTGGGGCCTGGTCTGGTCCACTGTGACCGATGCCACTGTAGGGCCCTGATCGAGACAAGATGGCGTCCGCGCTGTCTGCTCACAAGATGGCGGACCCCACGAGATCGGGCAAGATGGCGTCCAAGATGGCCGCTCCCACGGCGCACACGCGGCGGTGGCGGGTTTTGGTTTTCCAGCGGGGCTCCCTCTGCACACCTTCCCAAAGTGCCCCTTCTTGCCGCACTTAAAGCAGGTGGTGCCTTTCGCCGGGCACAGGTTTCTGATGTGCTTTGGCTGCCCGCAGAAGTAGCAGTTGGGTCCCCGACGCGTCGCGGCTGTCGTAGGGCTTCTGGGGGGGGGAGAGCGGGGCCCCGACGGTGTCGGCCTGCCGGGCGGGGAAGATGCCTTCCAAGATGGCGGCGCCCTTGGTGCACACGTGGCGGCGTGGACGGCGTGGGCTGAAGAGTAGGCGTCCGAGTTTCTCTGGGCCACATCCAGGGATCGCGCGGTGTCCGCAGCCTGTTTCAGGTCCAATCCCGTTTTTTCCAGCAGTCTTTGCTGGATGTAAGTGGAGCTGAGGCCTGTGATAAAGGCATCGCGAACAAGCTCGTCGGTGTACACTGCGGCTTTTACATCTCGGCACTTGCAGTCTTTGCCAAGCATTTTCAGGGTGCCTAGGAACTCCTCCACCGATTCCCCAGGTCGCTGTGCGCGAGTGGCGAGCAGATGCCTAGCATACACCTCATTCGTAGGCTGCTGGTAATGCGCCTTTAAGATGTCACAGGCGGCCAGGTACGTGTCGGCGTCTTGGATGAGGGGGTAAACCCGGTGGCTTACCCAATTCCGCAGAATTCCGAGTTTCATACTCGCAGCGTCCGTAGCGTCTTTGACGGCTGCGGAATTGTCCAGGAAGAATTCCATACACATAAACCAGTGTCCGAAGCGTGCTGATGCGTCCGGAGCATGCTGATCCAAATCCAAACGTTCGGGTTTCAGGAGTTGATCCATTGTGTTGAAAAATAAGTTAATAAAATTGATGTGCCTCAATAATCCCGAGACTCGATGTTAGCGAAACAAAACAAGGCTTTTATTAACTTAGAAGATAACACGGATAGGAGAGAGGTATCTTCCCTGGAGGTCTGCAGTACTGGCTGTGAGGCCAGACTGAGCTGGCTTACATAGAGGCCAGGTATGGGCGGAGCCCTACACACAACACATTCCATACATTCCAATACACAATACAATGGTGAGGAGAAACCTGAAACCAACCACAGTCACAGGCAATACAATGGTAAGGGGGAACCTGAAACCAACCACAGTCACAGGCAGTGATGAATGGAATATTTCATCACACACCCCTCCCCCCGCTTTCCCCGTCCACCCCTCCCCCCACTTTCCCCATCCCCCCTCCCCCCGCTGTCCCCGTCCACCCCTCCCCCCGCTCTCCCCATCCACCCCCCTCCCCCCGCTTTCCCCATCCATCCTCCCAAGTCTCTCCTCCAGAAGCTCTTTCACTGGGTAACTCTGACCAAATGGATAAATGGCTGAACCCACAACATTTTTTTGTTGCCATCAGTGGGTTGTGTACACATTGCCTGAACATCAGATGGCATTGCAGTAATATCTTCTTCTTCTGAGGCAGTCCCTTGGAACCGAGGATGACTTGCTTCCACATTAAAAATGAGTTCTCAGGTGACTGATGAGTCCAATGTGGGACCTACAGTCTCTGTCACAGGTGGGGCAGACGGTGGTTGAAGGGGCGGGTGGGTGGGGTGCTTGGGTTGACTTCCGCTGTTTGCGCTTGGCTTCCGCTTGCTCCCGGCGAAGAGACGCGAGGTGTTCGGCGCCTTCCCGGATGCTTCTCCTCCACTTTGTGTGGTTTTGGGCCAGGGATTCCCAGGTGTCGGTGGGGATGTTACACTTTTTCAAGGAGGCTTTGAGGGTGTCCTTGAAGCGTTTCCTCTGCCCACCTGGGGCTCTCTTACCGTGCCGGAGCTCTGAGTAAAGCGCTTGTTTTGGGAGTCTCGTATCGGGCATGCGGACAATGTGACCCGTCCATCGGAGCTGATCGAGCGTGGTCAAAGCTTCGATGCTGGGGATGGTGGCCTGAGCAAGAACGCTGACATTGGTGCGCCTATCCTGCCAATGGATTTGCAGGATCTTGCGGAGGCAGCATTGGTGGTACCTCTCCAGTGCTTTGAGGTGCCTGCTGTACATGGTCCATGTCTCTGAGGCATACAGCAGGGCGGGTATCACTGCTGCTCTGTAGACCATGAGCTTAGTGCCGGGTTTGAAGACCTGGTCTTCAAACACTCTCTTCCTCAGGCGACCGAAGGCTGCACTGGCACACTGAAGGCGGTGTTGGACTTCGTCGTCAACATCTGCCCTTGTTGACAGTAGGCTCCCGAGGTATGGAAAGTGGTCCACGTTGTCCAAGGCCTTGTCATGGATTTTGATAATCGGGGGGCAGTACTGTGTGGCGGGGACAGGTTGGTAGAGGACCTTTGTCTTACGGATGTTTAGTACCCCGCTGGAGTGGAGCTAATTTACAGAACAAATGGGAAACTGTTCAACCTCCGTCGCCTCCAGTCCAGATCCAAGGTCATTCCATCCTCTGTCGTCGAATTACAGTATGCAGACGACGCTTGCGTCTGCGCTCACTCGGAGGTCGAACTCCAAACCATCATCAACACCTTCACCGAAGCATACGAGAGCATGGGTCTTACACTAAACATCTGTAAAACAAAGGTCCTCTACCAACCTCCAGTAATATAAAGGGGATAATGTAACGGCCTCTCTGGTTACTTTTTAAAAATTTGTTTTTATGGGTTATGGGCATCGCTGGCAAGGCCCAGCATTTATTGCCCATCCCTAGTTGCCCTTGAGAAGGTGGCGGTGAGCCGCTTTCTTGAACCGCTGCAGTCCGTGTGGTGAAGGTGCTCCCACAGTGCTGTTAGGGAGGGAGTTCCAGGATTTTGACCCAGTGACGATGAAGGATCGGCCGATATACTTCTAAGTCAGGATGGTGTGTGACTTGGAGGTGATGGTGTTCCCATATGCCTGCTGCCCATGTCATTCTAGGTGGTAGAGGTCACGGGTTTGGGAGGTGCTGCCGAAGAAGCTTTGGCGAGTTGCTGCAGTGCATCTTGTAGATGGTGCACACTGCAGCCACGGTGCGCCGGTGGTGGAGGGAGTGAATGTTTAAGGTGGTGGAAGGGGTGCCAATCAAGCGGGCTGCTTTGTCCTGGATGGTGTTGAGCTTCTTGAGTGTTGTTGGAGCTGCACTCATCCAGGCAAGTGGAGAGTATTCCATCACTGGTATCTCTGGGGCCAAGAGACCATAGTGCAGGACTTTGCGTAGGAGAGAAAGTGAGGAATCAGAAAGCCGTGCTTCTGGGGAGCCAAGCTTGTTTTTGCGGGAAGTCTTCATTGACATAACACCTCATCACATTTCTGAAACATTTCAAAGTGCTTCTAGTTTGTAGTGTAATTATATGGATAAACAGCAGCCATTTTGCTTAAGATCCCGCAAATAGTTAATGGGGATAATTTTAAGCTTTTGATGGTGTAAAATATATATCGGCAATATTAACGTTAATGGAAATAAGAATCGGGAGAGGTGCAGCTGATCAGATATCACCTGCTTTACATTATCACCAGAAGTTAAAATGACCCCCAATCAGTTTTATTTAAGTGGTGTGGGTTGAGGGTGGAATCTTGGCCAGGAGAAGCTTGCAGAGAAGAAGTGAGATCCTGCGAAGCGGTGAGTTTGAGTAGGAGAGGGTACACAGACTGAGGGAGGTGAGTGACCGGCAGATATTGTGCATCCACTGGGCTTTTGTGTGAAAATAATGGGTTAAAGCATATCGGGGTAATTATACAGTTCAAACACTCCATGAACTCTTCACCAGCAGATTAATGACCCCATTCTCAATTTGCTAAACGTTCATCTCTTAATTGTACATTTAAGTACGTCAGTTTAATACTTAATTATTCGTCAAGTACAGGAGTTGAACCAGTGTAAATGTCAGGTTGAAATTCTTTAAACTCTTCTTAATGGTCCCTCTCTTGTAAACCTAAGCTAGCGTTTGGCGATTAGATTTTATACAACTCAATATCTTTAGTCTTGTGACAAATGTATAAAATAAAAATAGAAAATGCTGGAAATACTCAGCAGGTCAGGCAGCATCTGTGAAGAGAGAAACAGAGTTAGCGTTTCAGGTCGATGACCCTTCGTCAGAACTGGAAAAAAGCAGGAAATGGAACAGATTTTTAAGCAAGTGTAGGGGCTGGGAAATGGGGACGGGGATGAAAACACAAAAGGGAAGGTCTGTGATAGGATAGAAGGCAGGAGAGGTTAAGAGACGTTAAGAGATATTCAAGGCAAAAGGAGATGTTGTAAGATTAGGATCACAGGCTCACACACAGATTACCCAACAGGGCTTTAGAAGTTGTAAGGCTTTTATTAAAGAGCTACAGTTTTAAAGCATAATCAGATATTACATATGGTTTAAGCTGAGTATAATAGACATACAACCCGTGACAGTAGGAGCGATCTACGACTCCCGAATCAGAATGCCACGACCGGACGGACGGGGAGGCAGTACAGTGGTCTCAGATTGGGTGGATTCCTGCAGTCTGCTGCAGCGGTCACTTCCGTTGGGTCATCTCTCAAGCTGTTGGAGGTGTTAGGCCGTCAGCCACCTCAGAGGCTAAACTTGACCATGGTGTTAGGCCGTAGCCACCTCGGGGAAGCCTTCGCCCCTGACTGCCCGATTTCCTCTCTCGGTCGTCTATATTTATAGTTATTTCGGTGGGCTGGTAATCACCTGGTGTCACTCATTTGATCCCCATCCTATTGTCCAATTGTGAAGCGGGAAGGCAACCCTCGCCGTCCCTTCCTGCATGACTGACAAGGCCTCTTATCTTTCTGAGGAATGTTTTGTTATGTTTCTTTAAGGACATTTTATGACTTTTCGGCTCCATTTTTGTCTATTATCCCACCACCCTGTGATGTTTTGCATTTTACGATTCCCTTATCACTTCTATTTGTCTTTTGATGCTTGATATTCGACCTTGCTGACATTTCTGCTCTCTGTTCCCGGCTGCATGTTGTCAGCCTCTGTTCTAAGAATTAAAACCCATCTTTGAACCTAACAGCTATTTCTTACAGATGGTAATGGGACAGGTTAAGAAACAAAGGATGGCTCGAGATGAAGTGTAAATTGCGCTGGCAGAATGGAAGACAGCTGCCATGTGGGAGAGAAGAAAAGACACAAACAAAAAGTGTGGATAAAAAATATATATGTGATAGGGGCCGAGGTTATGATCTGAAATTGTTGAACTCTATGTTGAGTCCAGAAGGCTGTAAAGTGCCTCTGCTGTTCCTCGAGCTTACGCTGAGCTTCCGTGGAACAATGCAAGAGGCCGAGGACGGTGAGGTCCGAGTGGGAATGGAGCGGTGAATTAAAGTGACAGGCGACCGGAAGCTCGGGGTCCCCCTTACGGACTAACGGAGGTGTTCCGCAAAGCGGGCACCCAATCTGCGTTTGGTCTCCCCAATGTAGAGGAGACCGCATCATGAGCAGCGAATACAGTATACTAGATTGCAAGAAGTACAAATAAATTGCTATTTCACCTGGAAGGGGTGTTTGGGGCCCTGGACAGTGGGAAGGGGGGAGGTATAAGGGCAGGTGTTGCATCTCCTGTGCTTGCACGGGAAGATGCCGGGTGTTGGGGGTGATAGAGGAGTGGACTAGGGTGTCTCGGAGGGAGCGGTCCTTACGGAATGCTGAAAGGGGAGGTGAGGGGAAGATGCATTTGGTGGTGGGATCACGCTGGAGGTGGCGGAAATGGCGGAGAATGATCCGTTGAATGTGGAGGCTGGTTGGGTGAAAGGTGATGACAAGGGGAACTCTATCGTGGTTCCGGGAGGGAGGGGCAGGGGTGAGGGCAGAAGTGCGGGAGATAGAATGGACACGGTCGAGGGCCGTGTCAACCACTGTAGAGGGGAATCCTCGGTTGAGGAAACAGGAAGACATGTCGGAAGCACTGGTGTGGAAGGTGGTGCGGCGGAGACGGAGAAACTGGGAGAATGGAATAGAGTCCTTACAGGAGTCGGGGTGGGAGGAAGTGTAGTCCAAGTAGCTGTGGGAGTCAGTGGGCTTGTAGTGAATGTTTGTCAATAACCTATCCCCAGAGATGGAGAGGGAGTACACAGTGTTCCCGGTGTCCCTGGCAAGGGAAGGGAAGGGAAGAGTCGGTGATAGACCATGTGAAGGTGAGGGAAAGGTGGAAATTGGAAGCAAAGTGAATAAAATTATCTAGTTCAGGGCGAGAGCAGGAAACGGCACCGATACAGTCATCAATGTATTGGAAAAAGAGGTGAGGGAGGGGACCTGAGTAGGACTGGAACAAAGAGTGTTCCACATAGCCCACGAAAAGGCAGGCATAGCTAGGACCCATGCGGATACCCATAGCAACACCTTTGATTTGGAGGAAATGAGTGGAGTCAAAGGAGAAGTTGTTCAATGTGAGAACAAGTTCAGCCAGGTGGAGGAGGGTGGTGATGGATGGGGACTGGTTGGGCCTCTGTTCAAGAAAGAAGCGGAGCGCCCTCAGGCTGTCCGGGTGGGGGATGGAGGTGTAGAGGGATTGGACGTCCACGGTGAAAAGGAGGCCGTTGGGGCCGGGAAACTGGAAACTGTAAAAGTGGCGGAGGGCGTCGGAAGAGTCGCGGATGTAGGTGGGAAGAGACTGGACAAGGGGAGAAAAAATAGAGTCGAGATAGGAAGAGATAAGTTCTGTGGGGCAAAAACAGGCTGAAACGATCGGTCTACCAGGGCAGTCCTGTTTGTGGATCTAGGGATAGAGGTAGAAGCGGGCTGTGTGGGGTTGGGGAACTATGAGGTTGGCGGCCATGGGGGGAAGATCTCCAGAGGAGATGAGGTCAGTGACAGTCTTGGAAACGGTGGCTTGATGTTCGGTAATGGGCTGGAGTGTATAAAATGTTTAATTGCTTAAAGTGAGGATGAACGCAACAGGAGGAGCACAACGATAGAATCTTATTGACTCCACATTGAGACGTCCTGGTATATGGCCAAGGGTCACAGGAGCTATGCATCAAGAAGTGATGGTTGGGGGACGCCAACTGTGGGGTTTGAAAGCCTGGAGATTGCAGGAGGCAGGGAAGGCTGAGTGAAGTGAAGACTTTGTGCTCCTGGGAAGGAATGAGTTAGAGTAGACCGTGTGATGCATTTTTGACTTCAGAATTCAACTTTTCGGTCATTCGGCCCAACTGCCCGCCTTTCTTGCGTGGCTATGTCTGTGCCTGGGTGTCTCTGGTGAGGGAGTACACGGTGTCCCTGGTGTCCCTGGAGAGGGACTACGCGGTGTCCTTGGAGAGGGACTACGCGGTGTCCCTGGAGAGGGACTACGCGGTGTCCACCGGTGTCCCTGGAGAGGGAGTACGCGGTGTCCCCCGGTGTCCCTGGAGAGGGAGTACGCGGTGTCCCCGGTGTATCTGGAGAGGGAGTACGCGGTGTCCCCGGTGTCCCTGGAGAGGGAGTACGCAGTGTTCCCGGTGTCCCTGGAGAGGGAGTACGCAGTGTTCCCGGTGTCCCTGGAGAGGGAGTACGCAGTGTCCCCAGTGTATGTGGAGAGGGAGTACGCGGTGTCCCCCGGTGTATCTGGAGAGGGAGTACGCAGTGTCCCCCGGTGTCCCTGGAGAGGGAGTACGCGGTGTCCCCAGTGTCCCTGGAGAGGGAGTACGCGGTGTCCCCGGTGTCCCTGGAGAGGGAGTACGCAGTGTCCCCGGTGTATCTGGAAAGGGAGTATGCGGTGTCCCCCAGTGTCCCTGGAGAGGGAGTATGCGGTGTCCCCTGGTGTATCTGGAGAGGGAGCACGTGGTGTGCCCGGTGTATCTGGAGAGGGAGTATGCGGTGTCCCCCGGTGTATCGGGAGAGGGAGTACGCGGTGTCCGCCGGTGTATCTGGAGAGGGAGTACGCGGTGTCACCGGTGTATCTGGAGAGGGAGTACGCGGTGTCCCCGGTGTATCTGGAGAGGGAGTACGCGGTGTCCCCGGTGTATCTGGAGAGGGAGTACGCGGTGGCCCCCAGTGTATCTGGAGAGGGAGTACGTGGTGTTCCCGGTGTATCTGGAGAGGGAGTACGTGGTGTCCCCGGTGTATCTGGAGAGGGAGTACGCAGTGTCCCCCGGTGTATCGGGAGAGGGAGTACGCAGTGTTCCCCGGTGTATCGGGAGAGGGAGTATGTGGTGTCCGCCGGTGTCCCTGGAGAGGGAGTACGCGGTGTCCCCCGGTGTATCTGGAGAGGGAGTACGCAGTGTCCCCGGTGTATCTGGAGAGGGAGTACGCGGTGTCCGCCAGTGTATCTGGAGAGGGAGTATGCGGTGTCCCCTGGTGTATCTGGAGAGGGAGTACGCCGTGTCCCCGGTGTATCTGGAGAGGGAGCACACGGTGTGCCCGGTGTATCTGGAGAGGGAGTACGCGGTGTTCCCCGGTGTATCGGGAGAGGGAGTACGCGGTGTCCGCCGGTGTCCCTGGAGAGGGGGTACGCGGTGTTCCCGGTGTATCTGGAGAGGGAGTACGCGGTGTCCCCGGTGTATCTGGAGAGGGAGTACGCGGTGTCCCCGGTGTATCTGGAGAGGGAGTACGCGGTGTCCCCGGTGTATCTGGAGAGGGAGTACGCGGCGTCCCCGGTGTATCTGGAGAGGGAGTACGCGGTGTCCCCGGTGTATCTGGAGAGGGAGTACGCGGTGTCCCCGGTGTATCTGGAGAAGGAGTACGCGGTGTCCGCCGGTGTATCTGGAGAGGGAGTACGCGGTGTCCCTGGTGTATCTGGAGAGGGAGTACGCAGTGTCCCCGGTGTATCTGGAGAGGGAGTACGCGGTGTCCCCAGTGTATCTGGAGAAGGAGTACGCGGTGTCTGCCGGTGTATCTGGAGAGGGAGTACGCGGTATCCCCGGTGTATCTGGAGAGGGAGTACGCGGTGTCCGCTGGCACGCTTGAAGTCTTCTGCGACCGGTGGGCACCAGAGGGGCTGGAGTGTACGATCGACACCAAAAACCACATTTTGCTTTAATTTGATAAGTTTCCTTTTGTTTGACTTGTAATTTGGAGTATATTGTCTGTGCCTTTTAAAATGAGGGCACTTTGGTTATTATTTTTCTTTTGATGACGCCGGTGTCACCCTAACTGGCGTTTTATAAGAGTCAGCGCAGTACTGAGGGAGTGCTGCATTATCAGAGATGCTGTTTTATGATCAAACATTGGCCCAGAAATTCGGGTCGGGGGCTTCCTAGCGCGCCGGCCGTTGTGCTGTGGGCCCGCGTGGGATTCCGATCCTGGGCCTCCTCCACCTGCTGGCGCGCAGTGCTTGCGTATCCCAGGGGCGCAGTTAGTTCGAAGCGTCCCCTGGGATCACATGGGCCATGGGGAGCCAATCGGAGCAGGGAATGCTTCATTCATAAGTTTGACAGGAAGGGCTGTCAAACCTATAAATACTATAGGCCCCAAAACATCACTAAATCTTCAAATACATTTTTTTTAAATATCACATTTTTAAAATAAACTATAAATTATATGAAAAATAACTATTTTAAACAATAATTTAAATTTTCGAAAAAATTAATTACATTTTCTAACGGGGCTAAAAATAAACGAACCTTTCTTTAAAGATAAATAATAAACCTGTGGAAAAAATGTTTTAATTTTAATAAATTCACCACTTACCTTGTTAAAAGCAGGCCTTGCGCCTGCTTTTTAAAAGTGTAACTGCTGGAGACTTACCCTCCCGGAAAAACCTGGGGAAAAAAAGGTAAGTTCAATGCGCACGCGCTGCCTCTCCGGTGCACACGTTCGACTTCTGAACCCCTTCTTTCAGGGGAACGGAAGTGCTGGTATCCTGCGCATGCGCAGTGCATGCACGAAACCAGCACTTTCGTTGGGCCTACGCGTGAGTACCTCGTGCGTACTCACACGTTGGGACCCGAATTTCTGGGCTATTAACCAGGGCCCATCTGCCTATTCAGATGGATATGAACGATCCGATGGCACTTTTCGCAGAAGGGCATGAAAGCTCTCCTGGTGACCTGACCGCTATTTATGCCTTAACCAAGATCACCAAAAAGTATTAACTAGTCATCCATCTTGTTGCTGTTTGTGGGACCTTTCTGTGTGCACATTGGCAGCCACATTTGCCTAATAATAACAATTAAAACAGACAAAATTCTTACAGGGCTTGACAGGGTAGATGCAGGAAGGATGTTTCCCCTGGCTGGGGAGTCTAGAACCAGGGGTCACAGTCTCAGAATAAGGGGTCGGCCATTTAGGACTGAGATGAGGAGAAATTTCTTCACTCGGGGGGTTGTGAATACTTGGAATTCTCTACCCCAGAGGGCTGTGGCGGCTCAGTCCGAGTATATTCAAGACAGAGATCGATCAGTTTTTGGATGTTATGGGAATCAAGGGATATGGGGATCGGGCAGGAAAGTGGAGATGAGGAAGAAGATCAGCCATGATGTTATTGAATGGTGGAGCAGGCTTGAGGGGACAAATGGCCGACTCCTGCTCCTATTTCTTATGTTCTTAATGACTGCACAATAATTCAGAGTTCAGCGATATTGTTCCTCTGAGAGCAGAATGCACTCCACTCATCACTGCCACACTCCCACTTGCACGGTTGCCATGTCTACACACTCCCAACGAGCCTGTTCTCTTCACACTGCAGTCAGAGAAGAATGAGAGTTGTACCTTTTGGTGATCTTCACCTTGCTCAGGGAGATGAGACCGTGGCTACCAGCGCTGCTGCAAGTGTTTGTACGGGTGATGCAGCAATTCCCCACGTCCTAACTGAGAAATCCCTGCAGAGAGGTGCGTGTGACAGCAGCACGCCCCATCGGTCCACTTCTGTTATGAAGTAAGTCCCACGTATCGTTGACGAGCTCAACTGACACGTCTGCTTGATGGACCAACTCTCCCTCTCTCCTGTAACTTGTGTGTAATTAAGTCTGCTGACAGCATAACCTTAATAGAGCAATGCCTTTCACTGTCACAATACAGGGCTCTTCATCTTATCGAATTATGCTCAAACTTGTCTATGTTCTGTGGAACATAACATTAGAATTAGGAGCAGGAGTCGGCCATACGGCCCCTCGAGCCTGCTCCACTATTCAATAAGATCATGACTGATCTTCGACCTCAACTCCACTTTCCTGCACTAACCCCATATCCCTTGATTGCCCTGGAGTCCAAAAATCTATCAGTCTTTGTCTTGAATATCTCTTCTTCTTCTTAGGCAGTCCCTCGGAACTGAGGATGACTTGCTTCCACATTAAAAATGAGTTCTCAGGTGACTGATGAGTCCAATGCAGGACCTACAGTCTCTGTCACAGGTGGGGCAGACGGTGGTTGAAGGGGCGGGTGGGTGGGGTGCTTGGGTTGACATGCGCTCCTTGCGCTGCCTGCGCTTGGCTTCCACTTGCTCCCGGCGAAGAGACTCGGTGTTCGGCGCCTTCCCGGATGCTTCTCCTCCACTTTGTGTGGTCTTGGGCCAGGGACTCCCAGGTGTCGGTGGGGATGTTACACTTTTTCAAGGAGGCTTTGAGGGTGTCCTTGAAGCATTTCCTCTGCCCACCTGGGGCTCTCTTGCCGTGCCGGAGCTCCGAGTAGAGCGCTTGTTTTGGGAGTCTCGTATCGGGCATGCGGACAATGTGACCCGTCCATCGGAGCTGATCGAGCGTGGTCAGAGCTTCGATGCTGGGGATGTTGGCCTGAGCAAGAACACTGATGTTGGTGCGCCTATCCTGCCAATGGATTTGCTGGATCTTGCGGAGGCAGCGTTGGTGGTACCTCTCCAGTGCTTTGAGGTGCCTGCTGTACATGGTCCATGTCTCTGAGTCATACAGCAGTGCGGGTATCGCTGCTGCTCTGTAGACTATGAGCTTAGTGCCGGGTTTGAGGTCCTGGTCTTCAAACACACTCTTCCTCAGGCGACTGAAGGCTGCACTGGCACACTGAAGGCGGTGTTGGACTTCGTCGTCGACGTCTGTCCTTGTTGACAGTAGGCTCCCAAGGTATGGAAAGTGGTCCATGTTGTCCAAGGCCTTGTCGTGGATTTTGATAATTGGGGGGCAGTACTGTGTGGTGGGGGCAGGTTGTTAGAGGACCTTTGTTGGTAGAGGACCTCGTTTCAATATACATTCTGGGCATCAGGTGATACGACTCACAGTAAAGGGGAGGGTACTTTAAGGATGCCTGGAAGGATTTTGAACATGTGTCAGATGACAAAATTCTTAGCGGGCTTGACAGGGTAGATGCAGGGAGGATGTTTCCCCTGGCTGGGGAGTCTAGAACCAGGGGTCACAGTCTCAGAATAAGGGGTCGGCCATTTAGGACTGAGATGAGGAGAAATTTCTTCACTCAGAGGGTGGTGAATCTTTGGAATTCTCTGCCCCAGAGGGCTGTGGAGGCTCAGTCATTGAGTATATTCAAGACAGAGATCGATAGATTTTTGAATATTTAAGGGAATCAAGGGATATGGGAACAGTTCAGGAAAGTGGAGATGAGGTAGAAGATCAGCCATGGTCTCATTGAATGGCGGAGCAGGCTCGAGGGGCCGAATGGCCGACTCCTGCTCCTATTTCTTATGTTCTTATGACAAAAGAGGGATACAAAAGAACAGATAGCATCCTCCTTTGAGTTAGAGCTCACGGGACAGTCAGAAGTCCAACCCCTACGGAGGCCAAACTTGATCATCTCGGATCTGCAGGAAACCAGGTTGTTTGAGTCTATCGTACAACCGTAATAGTTATTATTATTATTATTATTATTGGTGTCTGAGTAATAAACTTGCATTTGGACAACACGCTCGAGCCTGAACCACGAGGAATCATTTCATTGAGTTTGAGATTTCCTTGCAGCAACCACAGGCCAGTCAGCCTGACGTCGGTGGTGAGGAAACTTTTAGAGACAATGATCCGGGACAAAATTAACTGGCATTTGGAAACGTATGGGCTAATAAATGAAAGTCAGCATGGATTTGTTAACGGCAACATCGTGTTTGACTAACTTGATCGAGTTCTTTGATGAAGTAACGGAGAGAGTTGATGGGGGTAGTGCGGTTGATGTTGTGTATATGGACTTTCAAAAGGCGTTTGACAAAGTACCACATAACAGACCTGTTAGCAAAAATAAAGCCGATTGGTTTAAAGGGACAGTGGCAGCATGGATACAAAATTGGCTAAAGGACAGAAAGCAGAGAGTAGCGGTGAACGGTTACGTTTCAGACTGGAGTGAAGTGTACAGTGGTGTCCCCAGGGCTTGGTATTGGGACCACTGCTCTTTTTGATCTATATTAATGACCTGGATTTTGGGTATACAGGGCATAATTTCAAAGTTTACAGATGATACAAAACTTGAGAATGTAGTAAACAATGAGGAGGATAGTAACAGACTTCAGGGGGACCTAGACAGACTGGTGAAATGGACAGACACGTGGCAGATGAAATTTAATTCAGAGACGTGTGAAGTGATACATTTTGATAGGAAGAATAAGGAAAGGCACTACTGTATAAACGGATTACTCGAAGTAATAGATAAACATCTTAACTGAAATTATAATAAAGAATAGTAAACACAGATTTCAAAAGGGAAGGTCATGCTCCACCAACCTTATTGAATTATTTGAAGTAACAAAGAATAGACAAGACTAATGTAGTGGATGTAATACATTTGGATTTTCAAAAGGCCTTCGACAGTAGACTCCTGATTAAGGTCAGAACATGTGGAGCCGGGACAAGTAGCAGAATGGATCGCAAGCTGGCTACAGAACACAAAGCAGAGAGTAGGGGTTAACGGTAGTTCCTCAGACTGACAGAAAGTGGGAAGTGGGATCAGTGCTGGCACCACTGCTGTTCACCATTTGCACAAATGATTTGGACCCTGAAATCGGAAGTACAATATCAAAATTTGCAGACAACACCAAATTGTGAGATGTATAGTTAATACTGAAGACTGTGAAAATTACAAGATGACGACAAGCTTGCAGAATGGGCGTGCAATTGGTAAATGAATTTCAATATAGATCACTGTGAGGTGGTGCATTTTGGTAGGAGGAATAAGGAGGCCACGTACTCCTTGGAAATAAGAGACTAAATGGGGTAGAGGAGCAAAGGGATCAAGAGGCACAGATTCACAAATCATTAAAAGTAGCGACGCAGGTTAACAAAACCATAAAAAGTGCAAACCAAGCACTGGGGTTCATTCCTAGAGAAACAGAAATGAAAAGCAGGGACATTCTGTTGATCTTGTATAAAACCTTGTTTAGACCATACTTGGAGCTCTGTTCTGATCTCCATATTACAAAAAGGATATAGAGGCTGACATGAATCAGTCATTCATGAAAGAAAGACTTATGAAATAATACTGAGCGGCCTACGGGTGGCGCTGTCCAGGGAGAGTATAACTACTCGGGCACGGGCCCAGCTGGCGCAGGACATTCTTAACAGGAACTAGTGAAGGACACAACTAGACCTCCATGTTGTAAAACAGTTGATTAAAGCTTTGTTTAACGCTTAGACCGAGTGCCTAGTAGTTTTCTTACATCAGAGGCAGCTGTGTATTTCTAGAAAAATGATACAATACAGTCTTCCTATCCCCTTTTCATAAAGAGGCACAATTGCACACGGAGTCATTACCCAGTGACGCTGTTCTCCTGTGGTATGATGCACTGAGGTAGTTCCACAGTTCAGCCAGACCTGAGAAGTCCAATGCTGGTGAGTCATCTCGAGGATACAGCTGCCCACTCACCGAGCTGGTACCCAGTACTCGCCATAAGAACATAAGAAATAGGAGCAGGAGTGGGCCATTCGGCCCCTCGAGCCTGCTCCGCCATTCAATAAAATCATGGCTGATCTAATCTTGGCCTCAACTTCATTTTCCTGCCTTTTCCCCATAACCCTTGACTCCCCTGTAGCTCAAATATCTGTCTATCTCCGCCTTGAATATATTCACTGACTCTGCCTCCACAGCTCTCTCGGGTGGAGAATTCTAAAGATTCACGACCCTCTGAGAGAAGAAATTCCTCCTCATCTCCGTCTTAAATGGCCGACCCCTTATTCTGAGACTATGCCCCCTAGTTCTAGATTCCCCCACTAGGGGAAACATCCTCTCAGCATCTACCCTGTCAATCCCCCTCAGAATCTTATGTTTCAATAAGATCCCCTCTCATTCTTCTAAACTCCAATGAGTATAGGCACAACCTGCTCAACTTTTCCTCATAAGACAACCCCTTCATCCCAGGAATCAACCTCGTGAACCTTCTCTGAACTGCCTCCAATGTACGTATATCCCTCCTTAAATAAGGAGACCAAAACTGTACGCAGTACTCCAGGTGTGGTCTCACCAATACCCTGTACAGTTGTAGCAAGACTTCCCTACTTTTATACTCCATCCCCCTTTGCAATAAAGGCCAACATTCCATTTGCCTTCCTAATTACTTGCTGTATCTGCATGCTAACTTTTTGTGTTTCATGTACGAGGACACCCAGATCCCTCTGCACCGCAGCATTCTGTAGTCTCTCTCCATTTAAATAATAATTTGCTTTTCTATTCTTCCTACCAAAGTGGATAATCTCACATTTTCCCACATTAGACTCTATCTGCCAATTTTTTGCCCACTCACTTAACCTATCTATATCCCATGCTATGCCATGCTCAGTTTGCCAATATAGTTATAGACATGCGGTATGCAGCGAGCACAAAGGGGTACAACACAGCTTGCCATAGTTATAGTCATAGAGGGAGACCCTTTGGTCCATCGTGTCCGCGCTGGCCATCAAGCCCTGTCTATTCTAATCCCATTTTCCAGCATTTGGTCTGTAGGTGGACAAAAACCAGCATGGAAAGTAAATCCTTTTTTTAATTTTTGAGACTCCAGGGTAGTTTATCTTTACTGCTTGGTGTTGTTGGCAGCGCTATCGCCTCTGAGTCAGAAGGTTGTGGGTTCAAGTCCCACTCCAGAGATTTGAGCACAAATCCAGGCTGACACTCGCAGTGCAGTGCTGCGGGAGTGTCGCGCTGTCAGAGGTGCCATCTTTGGATGAGACACTAAATCCAGGACCCATCTGCTCACGGGTGAAAATCCACTACCTTGATGAAGAGCAGGGGAGTTCTCCCCGGTGTCCTGGGCCAATATTTATCCCTCAACCAACATCACTAAAACCGATTATCTGCTCATTATCTCATTGCTGTTTGTGGGAGCTTGCTGTCTTCCTTTCCTTCCTTCCGCTACCACCTGACTTCAGGCCGCTGTGGTGAGGAGCTATTCCACAGTTTCACACTGCCACTCTCTGGGTTTCCCACTGTGAGTGACAATTGATGTTGAATATATCTGCCTAAACGTGGATGGGCGTGTTCAATTGGTGCACTCATTATTACATCACCACCCCCACCTTCTCGAGGCGATCGGGATGGGCAATAAATGTGGTGTTGCCCACATCCCAAGAACAAATTTAACAGAAAAAGATTTTCCTGTCATCACTACCATGGCAACACTGGATCCTAGGAATGCTGATTGTGTTCCTGGCATCCAGCGTTGCCATGGCGGCTGGGAGAACGTGTCCAAATTTTAAATTGTGCTAAGCTAGTTTAATCGATCATGGGACACTTGATTAGACTCCTGGCCCTGCAAAACTTGAAACTAGGCAGATTCTCTCCCCTCCCTGCCCTGCCTAGCACAGACATGCTCTTCTTTACACTACCCCCCCGCCCACCGCCCCCCGCCCACCCCGTTCAGCTGGGAATAACAAGGCCACGGAAATGTTACTGACCCCAAAAGATCCGCTGGGGTCATTAATCCGGGAGGTGATTGGGTTCAAAGTCTTCCCCGCCCTGTCACCCAACTGGAAGGATTCTCACCAAACTGGAGAATCAAACCCCTCCAGTGTAACACCAGCCGCAGCCACTGCTGAGCGCTGTTCCATTGCTTGTGTTTCGAGATCATGTCACGGAATACTTTAATGCACATCTATCAAACTCCAGGTAATTAGATACCATTAGAATCCATTCAATAGATCCTGTCTATCACCACCTGAAACTGTCTTTGATCGACAGAGAGTCGCAGATCACTCCACCTCACTGGGACCTCCTGCTTGATTAATGGTTGTAGAAAACATTGAGACATTTCATGACATTTCTATTGCTGCTATAATCCAAGTCTTGTTCCAGGATCCTTGCATCATTCGTTTTTCTTTGTGTATCTTGTTTCTTTCAAAATGACTAAAGTTGAACATGCCAAGTACATGTTTTGAAGTTGTCCAGTAATTAAAAGCAGCCACACACGGTCCCAGATTCGATTCTCAGTCAGTGCCCAGTTAACCAGCTCAGATGTGTTGCAGCTGGCTCAATTCCCCATGACTAGGGATGAGCAAATCAGCCAGGGTTCCCGTTACTAGTTGCTATCCAGCAGCCCTTTTGATAAGTGAATGTTAATTAAAAAGAATAGAAGGACTGGCATTTCTCTCGCGCCTTTCACAACCTCAGGATATCCCAAAGTGCTTTACAGCCAATGAAGTGCTTTTGAAGTGTGGTCACTGTTGTAATGTAGGAAATGGATGGATGTTGGGTGGGGACAAGATTGAGTTCGGGTATGATGCCTCCCTGTAGTGGAATAGCCTGCCGGCGCTCACCATCTAGGCTCGTGCATGAGGAATGGCCACTTGAGCCAGGTTACAGAACGCGGCCAGCTACTGCGGAAGCTGCACACCAGCAAGTCAACGCCTTCAGGAAAGGAGGGGCAGAAATTGACAAAAAACTAGAAACTGAAGTGAAGGGCCGAGGATCCAGAAGGTTGAAAACAGTGGGAGAGAGGAGAAGGTAAATCAAGTGCTTATTTTAAAAAAGAGAGGGGTTGCATATATCGTGCTTTACAATACAGCAAGGTCCCATGAATGGCAAAAGAATGGTCATGTAACCTGTTTTTGGTTGAAGGAAGAACATTAGCCAGGACACCAGGAGAACTCCTTGCTCTTCAAGTTGTGTGATGGGACCTTAAGGTCCACCTGAGCAGGCAGAGGACTTGCTCATCTGAACATTGGTCATCACGCAGTACCCCTCCGTACTGGATCAGCCTAGACCACGTGCTGTGGCCCTGGAGCCAGTTTGTGGATCAGCCATGATCTCATTGAATGGCGGAGCAGGCTCAAAGGGCTGATTAGCCTACTCCTGCTCCTATTTCTTATGTTCTAACCCACAACTGGCTAGGCTGAGAGTATTACTGAGCCCAGCCGGCTCTTGAAAGAGTGGGTAGGAAGGCCATGCTTGGGTTTCAAAAGGCTGTTGATTTTTTTTTGTAGGTGGAAAGGACGACTGGGAAAGAGTGAGTCAGAAAAGGAGAGGGTGCGATGAGTCTGTGTTGCTAATGACGAGGTTGCTCCACGTCTGTTAAACCAGCCAAGCTGTGTCTGCTGTTAAATTCAGGAGGAAGCTTTGTCAGCACATCCTCCAATCAGAAATGTCCTGGAAGAAGTGACCCCACAGAGGGCAATCTGGACATTGGCTGTTGTATAATAGGGCTGTAAACCCACAGTATCCACTTGTACTGTGCGAAGACTAAATAGGTGCAGCACAAAACTCTCAAATCAATGCTTCTGCCAGCCCTTGAGTAACTCATTAGTAGAGTGGGATGGACAGATTATTTGGAAACAGGGCCTACTTTAATCAAAACTGTTGCACTCTCCTTCAATGTTCTTCCTGCAAGCAAAGCTTTGCCAATTGCCCCAGAGTGTGCCTCACTGCTCTCATGGGTGTGAGAGGGTGGGGCGGTGGGATGGAAACCCTTTGAAGTGGAATCGCTGCCTGACTCGCTCGCTCGCTCGCGCTCTCTCTGCTGCAGGATGGTTGACGTTGGAAGCTGCAGCGAGACATTACTGAGGCACCTGCAGCAGCTTCACCCGAGGGTGCGGTGCCAGGGAGACGGCGATGATCCGTCAGCACTTTGCAAAGCTAAGTAGCAGCATTGGCACCCCTTGGCTTGCGGCAACGACTTGTGAGGAATGTTGCGTGCCTGCTGCATATTCCCGGGAGTTTAATGAGCACAAGTCTGAGTACTTTTATTCTCTGATTTATGTTCTCCCCGCCCCCCCCCTCGCTGGGGTACATTTTCACCGGCTGCTTCCTATCCTAACCCAACTGCCCATTCTTCATGCGTGAACCTGGAGGCTATTTATCGCGAGGGCTATCACAGCTGAGCCTGCTCCTGGTACTCTCCCAACACCCTCCGTATACCTGCTTTGAGTCTCTAGACAGCAATTGAGAGTGGGAATCCTGCCTGATTTATTCCCCCCATCTTCCAACTTCCCTTCCAAGACACATTGTTACTAATCATGTGCTCTGTGAAGGCCTTGGACAGGGTGCAGAAGAGATTTACCAGAATGGTGCCAGGGATGAGGGACTTCTAGTTATGTGGAAAGACTGGAGAAGCTGGGGTTCTTCTCCTCAGCATAGGAAATGTTAAGGGGAGGCTTAGTACAGATGTTCAAAATTATGAAGGGTTTTGATAGAGTAGATAAGGAGAAACTGGGGGGAAGCAGCCAAGTACATAGACTACAGGACCCTGAATGAACAGAGTGAGAAATCCCACCTTTACGCATGCTAATCTATGTTTCGGACCCCTAGGGCTGGATTTTCATGTAGGAGGCGGGACTACAACTTTTGGGGTTGTAGTCCCGCCTCCATCGAGTTGTGGCCAACCCACGCGATTTTCACTTGATTGACCTTGTTGAGCCCGCTCAGTGGGCTTAGCAGGCCAATTAAGGGCCACCTGGTTACAGGTGACGTCACAGATTGAAATTTCATCTGTCAAGACCTTTTGACAGATGAAATATCAGCGTTTCACAGCTGTTTGAAGCTGTCAAACACTGACAATCTGTACTCCAGGTTCATTCCTTCCTCTCAGGATGATTTAGAGATCTCCCCGGAACAGAAAGCAGAGGCTGCAGATTTTGACAGCTGGCGGCCATTCTGCTTTCTGTGCCGGTGAGATGAGGGACTCCCAAGACCTGAAGGAAGGAAGGCTGTAAAGGTAAGTAAAGGTTAGTAGAACTTCTTTAAACACTTTACACAGACCAAACACACTTACCTCTGCACTCATGCACCCATCACTCACCTGAACACCGGACATCTCGATCCCTCCAAGCCCTTCATCCCGACGGTCCGCCTCGCTAACTTGGCGTGGTTTGGAGCCGTCGGGAATCCCACATTTCAACAATAAAAATAGGGATTAGGCAGTTAATTGGCACTAATCCCCTTCCCGCCTCGGGGAGGCGGGTCCCAGTGCGGGTCGGGTACCCGCTTCCTTTGAAACTGGCATGGAGGTGGGTTGGGGGCAGGATGGGGTCGGGACCCCCGATTTCGGGATTTTAAACCCCCACACGCCTCCAATCCCGCCTCCACGGCCCAATGAAAATCCTGCCCCTAATCTTTCACAGCAAAGTTTCCCTATCTACAAGAATTCCTGCATTTTACCTGGCTTTGGTCACAGAGCTGGAAATGGGGGTTTGGACGTTTCCTGTCCAATTCTCAAATGGCATACTGTGTTTTAGAAACCTAAATGGGCAACAGGAATGCTACTGACCTGCTCAGCAATGACCGGTCATTTAAACTTCTGACTTTCCTGCTGTACTCTATACCATCGACTCGAAGGCCTCGGCCACCTCCTCCCCTGCCCTGACCCAAGATCACTGCTGCTTCTCCCCTTCTCTTTCCCACCCTCACCAAGTTCATCTTGTCCATGAGACCCATCTGCTGTGTCCTTGGCCTGTTCCCAACTCTTCATCGCACAATTACCCCTCCTCAGTTGACTAACATCCTCAGTGGCATCTTTTCCTCAGGCTCTATCATCCCACCTTTCAAGCCTGCCACCTTCAACCTCTCTCCTCCAAAAACCAGCCCTTGATGCTTCTTTCCTCCAACTACCACCCTCTCCAATCTCCTCTTTCTCTCTAAAACATACCCTCATCGCCCAGTTCTGTGGCACTCTCTCACTCCTTTGAATCCATTCCAATTTCCACCCTGCTCACAATATTGAGACTGCCCTAGTCAAAAAGGACACCCTTTGCAACTGAAGCCTGCTATTCCTCCTCGTCCTCTTGGCCTCCGTGCAGACAAACAAATTGCAACTTGTCCAGAGCTCTGCCATCCTGATCCTATCCCACACCTCGAACGCCCATGTCCTTGCCAACCTTCATTTGGCTTCTTGTCCCTCAATTTCAAAATCCTTGTCCTTCTCTATAAAAATTCCTCTGTGGCCTCGCCCCTCCCTGCCTCTCTGTATAACCCCCTTCAGCCCTGTTCTCCAGCATATCTGTGCCAACTCTGGTCTCCTTTATAACCCCTCCATCTTCAGCCATGGATGGAGCAGCTAGCATTCTCAACCTTGCATTACCCTTCAAGCCCCCTACATCGCTACCTTTCAGAAGCCTCCTCAAAGGCTCGCTCTTTGTTCATTTCTTCAGACTGGCCACCCTTATTCCTTCCCCTCCCAATAGTTGATGTCCAGCTAATTTCATCTCCAGTGCTGTGCGACATTTGTTACTTTAAAGGTGCAAATTGTTAGTGTGGTGTGGCTCATTTCTATGCTGAGCCACACACATCGCAACTGAGTAATCAGGACTGCAATTCTAGATCCTTCGAAAGCTGAATTAAACAACTAAGTAGTTCTGATATAATCGCCAACCACTGTAAACACACTGTAATAACAGTCACAATATAAACAATTAACACATTCATTTCCCCAATATATGATTACAGGTTCATCCATCTGTTGCTTACTTTGTGCCATTTGCCTGGCTGACTAATTGTAATATTTTTGTATTAGTGCGTGCAAGTTATAATTACATAATTGGAGCCCTTAATTTGAACACGAATCCTTATAAACCAGTAATCTGCTGGCAGAAATAAAAGTCATAAATAGGACATTGCGAGGTAGTTTCAGCTGATTTTTTTTTTTGGAGTGCAGAATTGCTCATTAAATGTTGTAAATGGAATATGTTGCAGCTGACTGTGTTAATGAAAGTGTCAATGCCACTGAGGCGTAACATCGCCCGCTTCTGGGTTAGCTTGGCTGCCTAAGCTCCAACACCCTCGTCCTACACACTTTCTGCATCCTCACTTGTGTTGAAATTACTATTCTTTGCATCTCCTACTCTAACTCATTCTTTGCTAGAATCTCAAAACTGTCAATGATCTCTTCTTCCTCAGCCTCACCTTCTTACTACAACAACTAATATTTACATAGCGCCTTTAATGTAGTAAAACATCCCCAGGCGCTTCACAGGAGCGATTATCAAACAACATTTGACAGCGAGCCACATAAGGCGATATTAGGACAGATGACCAAAAGCTTGGTCAAAGAGGTCGGCTTTAAAGAGCGTCTTAAGGAAAGAGAGGCGGAGAGGTTTAGGGAGGGAATTCCTGAGCTTAGGGCCCTGGCAGCTGAAGGCTTTTAAAGCTCAAGATTGGCATCAACTAACTACTGTTTCTTCGATGACGATAGCAAAATACTGCGGATGCTGGAAATCCGAAATAACAACAGAAAACACTGGAAAAACTCAGCAGGCCAGGCAGCATCCGTGGAGAGAGAAACTGAGTTAATGTTTCAGGCTGAAGACCCTTCATCAGAACTGGAAAAAAAAGCAGGAAAAGGGATAGATTTTAAAGCATCATCTTCCGATTAGGCACTTTACAGCCTTCCGGACTCAATATCGAGTTCAACAGTTTCAGATCATAACCTCGGCCCCTATTACATTTTTATATATATTTTTTATCCACACCTTTGTTTTGTGCCCTTCCCCCTTTTTTTCTCTCCCACATGGCAGCTGTCTCCCATTCTGCCAGCGCGTTTCACACCTAATCTAGAGCCGTCTTTTGTCTCCACTAGTCCTATCATCATCTCGTCTGGTTTTGAATACCTCTTAATGTCTCTTCACTTCTCTTTTGTTCTCTCCCAGCCTGGCCTTTTAATCTGTTTCATTTCCTGTGTTTTCTCTCAGTACTGACGAAGGGTTTCGACCTGAAACGTTAACTCTGTTTCTCTCTCCACGGATGTTGCCTGGCCTGCTGAGTTTTTCCAGCATTTTCTGTTGTTATTTCGATTTTAAAGCAAGTTTAGGGGCTGGGAAAAGGGGGAGGGGATGAAAGAACAAAGGGAAGGTCAGTGATAGGATAGAAAGCCGGAGAGATTGAGAGACATTGAGAGACATGAAGAGATATTCAAGGAACAAAGGATGGCTCGCTCTAGATGAAGTGTGAAACTATTTCTTGCTTTACATCCTTATCTCCTATTTTTTCCAATCTTAGTGATCCCGAGCATTAGAGGATTGAGTCATGAGGAGAAATTGGGATTCTGGAGTCTTGAAAGGAAGCAACTGAGCGTGACCAAGTTATTAAATGGTATGAGGAAGGTAAGTTCTAGGACCTTATTTCAAGATAAACCACGCTAATAGTAGGTGGGGCACAGACAAACTGGTGAAAGGGCAACTCCTGTCACGATGAAGTTCTTAATGCAGAGCAGTGGAAGCAGAAAGCGTTGGTTCGTTGAAGATCCAGTTAGAGTTTGGGATGGGGAACTTCTTGATGGATGAGGTGAGCTGCATTGCTCCCTCATCTGTGTTTACTTTGGGATTCTGTGGTGTTCTGCATGATGGGCCTTGGCCATTCACCTAGGCTCCTTTAATAGGAAGGATAGTGGTGAGCGTGATTCAGTACTGGTGCTGCACACAGGCCATGTGGTTTCACTTGGAGAGAGTTCATGGCTGCTTTTGAGCTAACTAAGACTAATTGAAATGGGAAGAGCTCGGGAACAATTGGGTATTAAAGACTGTAAAATCACCCCTGGGATTGTAGGAGCAGGAACAGATCATTTGATTCAGCAATCTCGCTCTTCCATCTTTGATGGAAAGATCCTGTTCAAACCCCACTCCAGGAACTGGATGCATAATTCAGGCTGTGACTTCAGTGATGGAGTGCTGCACTGTCAGAGGTGCCGTCTTTCAAATGAGATATCGAACCAAGGTTCCGTCTTGGCTGTTCTGGTGATCCAGGTAGTTATGGAAGATCCCATGGAACTATTTGAAGATGAGCAGGGATTTCTTCTTCAACCCCAGAATAAAAATTAAATGGTGATTCATCTCATTGCTGTTTGTGGGATTTGCTGTGTGGAAATGGCTGCCACGTAGGCAAACATTATACACTCAGCACTTCTAAGATGTCTTGAGAGATGGAATAAGGTGCTTCACATAGACAAGTCGCTCTTTCATGATGTGGAGTCCACTCATTTTTGAGTTAAGTAATGTTCTTCAATTTATTGGCGGCAAAATAAATCTCGGAACCTGATCCCTTACAGAAACCACCAGTCATGTGTTAAGTTGAGTGATTTGAGAGAATGCATTAAGTTGAGTGGTTTGAGAGAATGCAATGAACACGGGGAATAATGGGGCTTTGACTGACCACCGAGAAGCCAATTGAAAGTATTGATGCATAAAGTTCTATGGGGTTTTTTTCTTCAAACAATTACAATAGAAATATCTTTTAAGCTTTGTTCATTTCAGGAGATTATTGTAATTGAAATGGCTCGAGCCACGAGCCATTCAGTCAGCAGGCTGCCCAAAGGATGTCCATTGACAACCCTGTACTCTACACTTATTATATCGCCACAGTATTAAATGAAGCAAGATGAAAAATGTGACTGTTTACCAGCGAGTTTTTTTCACCTCATTTAACACGACTTAATAGAGTAGACCCTGGCCAGCAGCCAGTCTGTGGCTTGCACATGGCCTGCAACAGGTAAAGCTGTCAACAAACCTGATCAGTGGACAGTTGGAATGTCTGCTCCGTATATAATGGCCTATTGCTGCCTTATTGTCGGCGCCAAATCGGCAAAGCTCACCACCATAGTACATGACCAGACAGGACTGAATCGTTTCCTCTTGCCTACTGCACACTGTCCGTGCACAAGAGCTGATACTGAGGCCCACGTGAGCTGTACAGTATCCGGTGGGAGTGCGTTACAGGTTTTAATTACATGTCTAGTAATTGGAAAAACAGATTAGGTTAAAAAAGCATTTCTTCTTTATTTGTGGGCGGCATTATTAACACAAAGAGCTGTTGCTGAGCATTAGAAGTAATTCCTCACCACCGCTAACTGAGGAGCTCGTCATTCCTGATTGAGAAATCTTTGCTCGAGCTCCCTGATGACTGGACTGATTAATCAGTGATCTATAACCTTGACTACTTCTATTTAGAAAGTCGTCGAACATCCTACAGTGAGGTGGTTACTGAGCGGAAAGTGAAGGAATTAGGGGGCAGGGCGGGCGGGAGAAATTGGCCGCACTGTAGGACGGGTGGGTTTTCAGGAGGCTGTTGAAGGCAGACAGAGGTGGTGGAATGAGGTGGATTTGAAAGAGAATTCCAGAGGGTAGGAGCGTAATGGCTCAAAAGCAAACGACCCCTGGTGGAGCAAGAATCCGAGAAAAGCAACGATTCAGAGTGGAGAGGAAGGGAGGCTGTGGTCAGGCTGGAGGATGGGTAGGCAAGCTCGTGGATGGATTTGAGCACGAGGGACAGGAACTTAATCAGTTCAGTGTGGCGCAGGGAGCTGGGTTCGGATGGGGGTGGAGGTGCAGCATGGCAGCTGTGAAGCTCTGCATCGGTTACATAGAATTAAATCGAAATTACAACAGGCCACTTGACCCAACCAATCAGTGTTGGTGTTCATCCTCTGTATTGTATGTACCTTTAAGGGAGAGAACTACTTTTTACAGCTCCTGTATACTGTAGTACCGGCAGTGACCACACCTGTATATAAACCCTGAGTAGTGATCTGTACAGTTAGTTCTAGAGTAACCCTCATTCAGTAAACACCTGTTGAATCGTTCCCTGCAGTCTTTGTCTGATTATTGAAGGACACAACATTAAGATACACGGATATAACATCCTCCACATGAGCAGTGCTGCTAACCCCGTGTGTTTGCCCAGTTCCCTCGTTCCTTTTAGCCGCATCTCCTCCAACCACCCGTCTAACCTAATCCTAAATGTTGTTATATTCTCCGCTTCAGTCACTAACTCTGGTGGTGCATTCCACACCCTCCCAACTCTCCGTGTCAAACAAAACGTTTCTCTGGCTCGCTCGCCTAAATTTCCTGCATTTAATCTTGTATCGGTGTCCCCCCATTCTGCTGGAAACGGTCTGTTTCTATCTACACTGTCCCAACCCTTCATAATATTAAACATTCTCTCTCAAACCGCCCTGGAATCTCCCCAGTTGTGAAGGGTGGGAGGTCACTGAGGCCAACAATTGGGGAAATTGATCCTTCGTGCCCTGACGGCCTGGATGAGGATTTTGTCAGGTGCAGGTGAGGGTGTAAGGACATTAGTGAACCAGACAGGTAGCACTCTTTCTCTTTAAGATCCTTTAATATATCCTTGCTCACAACCCTCTCCTCCTCTTTAGCTTTCAACAGTAGCATTGCTCTGGTCTAAGTGGCAAAGACAATCTGGTAGTTCCATGGTCACTATTACTGATTCTAGCTTTTTATTCCAGATTTATTTAATTGACTGAATTTAAATTCCCCAGCTGTTATGGTGGGATTATGAACTCTTGTCTCTAGACTACTAGTCCAGTAACATGACTACTCTGCTAGCGTGCCCAATCGCCTTGGAATGAATGGTGTTTGGCTAGTGCTGGAGTTGGCTGCCATTAGTCTATGTGTACAGGAGCTGACTCCAGACTGGCAGATGATATTGGCAAGAGGTAGGACGTAGATGATTACTAAGAGGGGGGAATGAAGGCTAGAGCCCTAGAATACGCTGGAAGTGACCGTATAAACACAGGAGGAGAGACTGATTGAGGAGGTGATGGGGCTGGATTTTCAAATTGCAGCCAAGTGTAAATGGAAATGAACATTGGGCAGTTTCTCGAACCATGGCTGATTAGCGACGTTAGTTATATACCCGGGCTGTAAGTTGGAAGTCTATCCTGTAGTAACTGCATTGGGACAGTTAGCAGTGGAACCGTAAGAGGGAAGTGGCACTGAGGTGGACTGGAGAGGAAAGTTGGTGGTGGGGTGTTGAAAGGGGCCCAAACCAGGGTTGCAGTCATGCAGGATGTCATTGGTAACTTTGACCAGAGCTGTGCCACTGTTGTGAGCCGGTTGAGAGCCAAAGAGGAGGGGCTTGAACAAGGAGTAGTGAGGAGGGAGCACAAAGTTGGGTGGCAAGGATATATTAAAGGATCTTAAAGAGAAAGAGTGAGTTCCAGATAGGACGGAGCTGAGATAGTAGAGGTCAAGTAGCTGGGGGTGGTGGGGGGCTGGGGGGGTGAATGGGATTGCAGTTGGTGTTGGGCTGAGTTTGGAGGAGTGTGACACAGAAGAGTAATAGACACATGGGATGGACTCAAGAGTGCAGGGGGTGAACACCCTGCAATCATTGAATAGCCAATTGGAGTCCTTCTGGACGGATGGATTAAGATGGATTAAGATGGGATGAAGGGCTCCCTTATCCGTAATCATCTTGTGATCACAATGTCAGAGAGTCGCAATGATGTGGCCAATCTGATGAACATTGATTGTTTAATTTGACTTCATTTTGTTCTTTCTAATGACTTCGCTGTTTTTGGATTGAAACGAGCGGACTGCTGGCGAGAAGCAAGGAATCAATTTTGAACAAGTTAGTGCAGGAATCTTTGTGGAAGACAATTAACTGACAGATTTATTCACATTGTGGTGGGGGGAAGGGAAACCTGGGAGACTTTGCCATCCAACAGCAGATGGAGTTGTGAAGTTGTTTATGTGGGAAGGACCACAGTATAAATAGGGCTTGAGGCAATGAAATGCATTTCTGGAGGGGGGTGGGGGGAGGATTAAGGGATATGGTGAGAATGCAGGAAGGCTGTGTTGGAAAGGACAGGTTTGTTCAGATGAATGGCCCACTTTCTGTTCCCAAACAAACAAACAAACAAACATTCTCACATCTGAAGACCATCCCCCTTTAAATAAATGCTGTGGAGAGCCTCGGGAAATGCTGTGTGTTTGTAGTCGGCTTGCCCTTCAGTTCTGGCTCCACCTTACTCAGTGCAAGTGCCCTTGTTCCCAGAAACCTTTCCACACAGCAGCGTGACATGCAGGGCAACACAGCCCAGGCACTGCAGACAGAATTTGCTCATCGTCATTGAGGTATGTGAAGACAAAGGCCCATAGTGCTGGACAGCAGGGATTGTGGAAATAGTCAAAGACAAGACAAGGTAAATGAAGAAATTGCTTTCTGTTAGGCACTTGGCCCATCGGGTGCAGGATGATGATAATTATTGTTTAAAACCCATGAATCCTTTTTGCCCCACCTAAATCTGGAATCTGATTAACCCTCGGAATGGCAAGACTCTCATTTTAGAGGAGACTCTGTACCTCGGTCAGTGAAGTCACTGATCCACTCTTCTTCATACGTATCGAGATTATTCTGCAGCTCCATTCAAGTAAAAAGGCAAAGAGAAGCAACAATGGAACCGCGCTTATCTCAAAAGACGGCAAGTCTCGTACTGTGGACCTGAATGGGCAACACTTGCTCCCGGTACATCAGATCCTGGTTCCAGAGCACAGACTGAAAATCACACAAGGTCAAGGTGATGCAGTCAGTTACTATCGTTACAACAACCACTTATAGCACCTTTAACAATTAAAAACATCCCAAGACGCTTCACAGGAAAGCTAACAAAAACTGGAGGTTGAGCGGCAAAAGGAGACACTAGGGCAGTTACTGGAATGAGCAGCAACTTTTATACCGGCGATTCACTTGGAGACCAAAAGTCTGGAAATTACCTTTGATAATAACGAACACTTTGCACGTTTAGAACACTCCCTGACTGACATTTTAATGGAGTATTAACCCATTTAAAATAAATGGAGGTAAAGGAGTCAGAGGACTGTGTGAAGCCTTTAACCACCAGTATCGCCAACAGCAATATCCAAGCTAAAATAAAAGTACCAACGTGTAACAAGAAACAACTTGAAATAAGGGTCAATAAACGTGTATATAATCCTATTGGTAGATTACCATAAATGTACGGGACACACTGGTACAGTTTCCTGCCCAGCCCCGTGGGGTACAGTCTCACATGAAGTAGTGAATGCCCCAGAAAATTCTACATCAACGTCAAAAGAAAATTCTGCTCTAAAAATAAATTGTGCCAAATAAAATGTCAAATCAAAACCATCTGGGGCAATTGGACTCTTGGCCCCTAGAAAGTAAATCCCATGCATGGCGTACACAATACGCACTTCTAAAATCTCCACTACTCCACTGATGCACTCGCGTGCAGTACAGAGGGAGTGCTGCACGGTTTCAGACGTCACCCTTCGATGAGCGAACTGTCCTGTTGGGAGATCCCATGGCCCTGCTCCAAAGGACAGCAGCAAGTTTTCCCACCATCCTGACCAACATTCATCCCTCAGGCAACACCCCTCAATTGCCCTGCAATTCATTCCCCGTTTGCTATGGGATCTTGCTGTGTACAACTTGGCTGTTCCTCGCGCCCTCTTCAACAGTCACTTCGAAGCAATTCATCTGCAAAGTGCTTGCTGACGTTTGAGAGCCGTGTTGAAGTGCTGAATAAGTGAGAGACTTGCTTGTTAGAGAGCTGGGGGAAGAGGTTATATTGCTATGAACTTCCCCCATAACTCGACCTGCTCTTTTACTGTAGCCAGCTGTTTATTTTGCCACCTACAAAAGGCAGGATCTCACATTTCTACAGTGTCTTTCACTACCTCAGGACATCCCAAAGTGCTTTACAGCCAATTAAATACTTTGTGAAGTGTAGTCACTGTTGTAATGTAGCCAATTTGCACACAGCAAGCTCCCACAAAACAGCAATGTGATAATGACCAGATCATCTGTTTTAGTGATGTTGGTTGAGGGATTAATGTTGGCCAGGGTTTAGTATGTACTTGTGGGGGCTGGTCAGCACCTTTGGAACACGGTCCATTCACATCTGGACCCTGGCACTGAATCTAACCCCAGGCTGCTAAGGTCATTCTATTCTACAGGCTGGGTCTCAGGAGAGGGGCGTTGGCACCCTTGCCACCAGTCTCCCTCTGAACCGGCAGCAAAAGTACACGTGCGAGTGCAACATAATCGTGTCACGCTATCAACAGACATCATGGTGCTCATGAAAGGCTCTGTAGAAATGCAGTGTGCCAGTGCAGCCTTTGGTCGCCTGAGGAAGAGAGTGTTTGAAGACCAGGACCTCAAACCCGCCACTAAGCTCATGGTCTACAGAGCAGTAGTGATACCCGCCCTCCTGTATGCTTCAGAGACATGGACCCTGTACAGCAGGCACCTCAAAGCACTGGAGAGGTACCACCAACGCTGCCTCCGCAAGATCCAGCAAATCCATTGGCAGGATAGGCGCACCAACGTCAGTGTTCTTGCTCAGGCCAACATCCCCAGCATCGAAGCTTTGACCACGCTCTATCAGCTCCGATGGATGGGTCACATCGTCTGCATGCCCGATACGAGACTCCCAAAACAAGCGTTCTGCTCGGAGCTCTGGCACGGCAAGACAGCCCCAGGTGGGCAGAGCAAACGCTTCAAGGACACCCTCAAAGCCTCCTTGAAAAAGTGCAACATCCCCACCGACACCTGGGAATCCCTGGCCCAAGACCGCACAAAGTGGAGGAGAAGCATCCGGGAAGGTGCCGAACACCTCGAGTCTCTTCACCGGGAGCAAGCGGAAGCCAAGCGCAGGCAGCGCAAGGAGCGCACGTCAACCCAAGCACCCCACCCACCCGCCCCTTCAACCACCGTCTGCCCCACCTGTGACAGAGACTGTAGGTCCCGCATTGGACTCATCAGTCACCTGAGAACTCATTTTTAATGTGGAAGCAAGTCATCCTCGGTTCCGAGGGACTGCCTAAGAAGAAGAGGAGGAGAAATGCAAGTCTTAATCTTTTAAAACCTTCGTGTGGCCACCAGCCGAGGGGACCCAGGCTATGGGAGCCAGTCATCAACGGTTAAAGGGACTTTGGGGTTAAAGTCTCTGCTATACGCCAGTTACATGGGTCCAAGTAAAATGGGTTGAACTTATCTCATCCAAGTTCCTAGTGGTTATGGGTCCACAGCAAATTCTATACTCATTGCCACTCGATAGGCAACCTCTCTCAGTAAGGCACTGTAGGGCAATTTTACGCATCTTTAATGGAGTGGATAGTTTGACAAGGTTACCAAGTGCAAGATTGGATAGTGGTATATGACGTCAACATTTGCAGAAACAAAAGGGGATGCAATTCAACTTTGGCGGGAGCACCAACAGGAGTTAGTGTACGGTGGCCCGATTTACACCTCCCACTGACTTCAATGGAAAAATGGGCCCCCAACCAAAGGAGGAGATATTAGGAGGGGTGGATATAGGTTTGATGAGGGTCTTAAAAGGAGGAGCGAGAGGTGGAGAGGCAGAGGGGCTCAGGGAGGGAATTCCAGAGTGTGGGACCTACCCAACGGAAGTAATGGCCATCAAAGTTGGGGTGAAGGGAGAGGGAGATGTACAAAGAGGCCAGAGCCGTCACCCACCGCAACCCTTACTGGAACCTGCAGGTGGGTCAATGTTGGGCAAGGACAGCTTTGGGTTTGGCTGCGATGCTCATCACTCCACTTGGATGGAGATGCGTCAGGAACCGTGCACCAGCAAAGGTCAGGGCCCTCGAGCCCAATCTGTCCCAGGAAACAAATGTGTGGCATCGGAGGACAGAGGGGACGTCTGTAGGGAATCTAGCAGCTACCACTGCCTCTGGTTTGCAGGCGCCAGAACAAAGCTGGTGTTTTACTTTTGTTTTCTAAGAAATGACGACAGGCAGAGATTTATTTAAAGGCTTTGCAACAGGTACCTGAGCAGGGTTATAAACTACAGAACAAAACAGGATCCTTGCAAACTGCGATGCCAAATTTAAGGGGCCGAAAATAGAACGCTTGTTAGTAACTTTTTTTTGGAATTCAGCGATATAATTGCTTAAAATGTAGGTCAGCCTGACATAACGCAAGATTCAAACTCTTTCATTATGCTAAAGTCATCTCAACAGCACCCAAGCTCTGCTCATTATTTTGTGTATGGCACCGGTTTCCAGTAGTGTGTTTGCCAGGCTGTAATCTCCATTCATGTCCCCTCGCGGTCTGTCTCTCCCGTAGGGATCTTCTCTTTTCATCATCGAGCTGGGGGGGGTCTTTTAACAAATACTGTCAGAAATATCTCAAAACATTCCTCGGAGAATACACATCAGCCAGGTTTATTTGGCTCACGATCCCTCCCCAGCGATCCTTATTGGAAAATATACACTTGTGAACGTTGGACGAGAACAGGATCGATCCCCGCTTGATGTGCCCCAACTGCCCGCAGTCAAACCTTGGGTGAGGTACTGGAGGGTTACAAGATGCACTGCAGCAGCTCGCCGGCGCACCGTGGCTGCAGTGTGCACCATCTACAAGATGCACTGCAGCAGCTCGCCGGCGCACCGTGGCTGCAGTGTGCACCATCTACAAGATGCACTGCAGCAGCTCGCCGGCGCACCGTGGTTGCAGTGTGCACCATCTACAAGATGCACTGCAGCAGCTCACCGGCGCACCGTGGCTGCAGTGTGCACCATCTACAAGATGCACTGCAGCAGCTCGCCGGCGCACCGTGGTTGCAGTGTGCACCATCTACAAGATGCACTGCAGCAGCTCGCCGGCGCACCGTGGCTGCAGTGTGCACCATCTACAAGATGCACTGCAGCAGCTCGCCGGCGCACCGTGGCTGCAGTGTGCACCATCTACAAGATGCACTGCAGCAACTCGCCAAGGCTTCTTCGGCAGCACCTCCCAAACCCGCGACCTCTTCCACCTAAAAGGACAAGGGCAGCAGACGCATGGGAACACCATCGCCTCCTAGTTCCCCATAAGTCACACACCATCCTGACTTGGAAATATATCGGCCGATCCTTCATCGTCGCTGGGTCAAAATCCTGGAACTCCCTACCCAACAGCACTGTGGGAGCACCTTCACCACACGGACTGCAGCGGTTCAAGGAGGTGGCTCACCACCACCTTCTCAAGGGGCAATTAGGGATGGGTAATAAATGCCAGCCTTGCCAGTGACGCCAACATCCCAGGAACAAATATAAAATTGTTGCGTGACTGTATCCTAACATGAGTCTAAAGTTCAGGAGAGGAGGCGGGGGAAAATGAAACAAAGATAGACTCGCATTTCTCCAGCGCCTTTCACGACCACTGGGCATCCCAAAGCGTTATACAGCCAATGAAGTACTTTTTGAAGTGTGGTCACTGTTGTAATGTGGGAAACGCGGCAGCCAATTTGCACACAGCAAGCTCCCACAAACAGCAATGTGATAATGACCTCTTGCTGCTTTGAACCCGTGTCCCCTTGTCTTACTCTCAATTTAATTTAAAGTCGTATTCTGAATTTACTGTTTTCATACCTTTAACTGTCTTGTATCCCTCTAAGATTGTCTCTTTCCAGGCTGAAGAACCCAAGTTTCTCCAGCCTCTCCTCCTATTCAGGCCTCTTAACTCTAGGAATTGCCTCATGGATTTCCCCTGCACTGCCTCCAGCTCCTGAATGTCGCTCTCTTGTTTCTTGGTGACCAGAACTGGTTGAGGTACTCGAGGTGTAGTCCAACCAGAGCACAGTGCAGTTTGATCACGACTTCCTCTGGCTTGGACTCTCCAGTTTTGGTTCTGTCATTCAACACTCGATTGGAGTTGTTGATTGTTGCTCTGCATTGGTTGGACATGTTGAGCGTTGGCTCCTGGGTCCATTGCAGCTTCATGCAGCCAAGCTATTTCTCCGCTGTTCATGGAGTAAATATGTTGCTTATTTTCCCTTCCGGTGTGCAGTGCGTAGCACTTGTCCACACTGAATTACATCTGCCATTGATCTGCCCACATACTTATTTTCTTCAGCTCACTCTGTAGTTTCTGAGCTGCCTGCACTGATTCCATTGTTGCTCCGAGTCGTCTGGTATCATCAGCAACCTCGACCACTTTACATTGAGGTTCTGCATCCAGGTCAAATGAGAAACCGTTGTGGCTTCAGCCCTGGGGCACTAACTCCCCCACTCCGACATCGCTCCTCTCGCTCACTCCAACATCGCTCCTCTCGCTCACTCCGACATCGCTCCTCTCGCTCACTCCGACATCGCTCCTCTCGCTCACTCCGACATCGCTCCTTTCCCTCACTCCGACATCGCTCCTCTCCCTCACTCCGACATCGCTCCTCTCCCTCACTCCGACATCGCTCCTCTAATTGCTACTCATTGTTTCTACCCTTCAGACAGTTCCTTATTCATTCCCAGGGTTTACTCTGAATCCCCACAGCTTTGAGTTTGACTAATAGCCTCTTGTGTGGAACTTTATCAAATGCCTTTTGGAAATCTTGGTACACTGTCATAGGGTGTTCCACTGTTCACTTGGGATGTCACTTTTTGTACCTTCCGCCCACCCCAGATGTTCTCTTGAAGGCGCTGTCTCTCTTGCGAGGGCACATCTCTCTTCTTCACGTGTAAGTAGTAGGACAGTGATCGTGGGCAGGATGTCTGGCCATGGAAGGTATCATACCCCAGCCTGATCCCCGTCCTCACCCGATGCTCACACACAAGGACCTTCCAGCAGGGTTGACATGGCAGCAATTGGCAGCGCATGGCCTGGACATTCTTTCTCCCTCCCTAGCCCAGGGGCACTTGGAGAAATTGTGGGACCCGTGTTCAGCTCCGAGCAGGGATCAAACAGGTCCCGGACTGGGCGAATCAGTCCCCCGATGGGGCATTGGGGAGAGCTCCCTCTGACACTTCGTTTTAAATGTTTTTTATTGGCAGTACCTTTTGAACAGGTCATTGTGTGCAACAAGAAACACTGCCAGACCTGGCAGCTGAAATACTCGCTTCTCACACTGCCGACAGAGACAGGCACCTCCACTGCATCCCTGCTGAAAATTAAAACTGGAACTGATGCAAATTTATACGGCCCCTCCAGCGTGATGTGTTTGGTGTTTTTGCAGTTTGCACAATGTGCCAGGTTCCTTGTTGTACGCATGTTAATGCAGACCCTGCCAAGCAGTAGTAAACCATTTAATATTTCAACTGGGGCTTGCGTTGCTGGTGATTGTGCTACTTGTCCGGATTATTTTGTTCACCCTCAGTCACTTCGTGTTAATCCTTGGCATTAATTCAACAATCATGCAGCTGGTCTTCATAAAGTTAAAGCCCCACAAAGGACTGACTCCAATGAGCTGCCTGGCAGAGGGACGGCCAGTCAAGTCTGAAGCAAAGGGAAGCTGCTGGCAAGGATAGACAACTTGGAAAATTGGTTTAATATTTGGCTTCATCTGAAATTAACTCATCTACAGGTGGCGGCCAGGATGGCTGATGTATCTGTCTCACCCGGTGTGGAGCTGAGCATCTCAGCACCTCTCCCCAGGGACCATTCCTCGAGTGAGCCTGGACACTGAGGGACAGATTTCAACTTTATGCATTGGTGGTAAACAGGCGGCAGTGGATCGGTGGCTCGTCACACGCCCCACGTGATTTTCCTTTACACTGAGATCAATTGAGAGAAAAATCGGGATTCTCACTGGGGTACAGTTCCTGAAGGTGCTGACTCTCACTGGGGTACAGTTCCTGAAGGTGCTGACTCTCACTGGGGTACAGTTCCTGAAGGTGCTGACTCTCACTGGGATACAGTTCCTGAAGGTGCTCTCACTGGGGTACAGTTCCTGAAGGAGCTGACTCTCTCTGGGGTACAGTTCCTGAAGGTGCCGACTCTCACTGGGGTACAGTTCCTGAAGGTGCTGACTCTCACTGGGGTACAGTTCCTGAAGGTGCTGACTCTCACTGGGGTACAGTTCCTGAAGGTGCTTGCTCTCACTGGGGTACAGTTCCTGAAGGAGCTGACTCTCTCTGGGGTACAGTTCCTGAAGGTGCCAACTCTCACTGGGGTACAGTTCCTGAAGGTGCTGACTCTCACTGGGGTACAGTTCCTAAGGTGCTGACTCTCACTGGGGTACAGTTCCTGAAGGTGCTGACTCTCACTGGGGTACAGTTCCTGAAGGCGCTGACTCTCACTGGGGTATGTAATGATATCAGCAAATAGTGATGTTATTTGCCTGTTTGATTATGATGCCTTACCAGCATGTTTGCATGTATTTATTACTTATGCCTGACCAGCAGAGGTCATGTGAGAAACAAGAAGTTGAGTTTAGTTTCAGTTTCATTCTAGATGGATCACTAGCATGGTGTCTCCTGTAATGCTGTATAAAGAGTTGAACAGACTTTAGATTAAAAGACATTCTCTTTCATAAATGTCTCGTCATTGAACCCACAAAGAAATCAATACATGGTGTCAGAAGTGATTGAAAGAGATGAAGAGGAAAAATCTGAAGTTAAATCAGCTCTCCACATATTAGCAAGCCAAAAGAGAACATCGTTACTTACCATTAGAGAATAGCTAACGAAATGAAAAATGGAAGGTTTACTCCCACCGACGAAGCTTCAGTTGACAGGTAATGTGGCTGAAAATTGGAGAAGGTTCAAACAACGTGTGGGGTTGTATTTATCAGCAATCGGAGCTGACGAGAAAAGTAATAAAAAGAAATCGTCAGTGTTCTTACATGTCGTGGGTGATGAAGCGCTGGAGGTGTATAATAACTTCACATTCGCTGCTGATGGAGACAAAATGAAACTAGATAAAATAATGGAACAGTTTGAGGCCTACTGCATACCTAAACGTAACGTGATGTTTGAGAGGCACAGATTTTTCACGTGTACAGAAAACGGGTGAGACTATTGATCAGTATGTGACTGAACTGAGAAACAGAAGCAAATCGTGTGAATTTGGGGGACTGACAGACTCGCTGATAAAAGACAGACTGGTGTGTGGTATTCCAGATAATGGTCTAAGGGAAAGACTGCTAAGAGAGCAAGATCTAGACCTGGGAAAAGCCATAGCACTGTGTAGGGCTACAGAGACTGTGAAGTTGCAGGCAAAGGAGCTGTTCAGTGACAATAGCTGCAACGTGGATGCAGTGAGAAAGAACGGATACAAACCGTTTAACAAAAAGAGCGCCAATGTGAAAAAAGAGGCGTGGCCAGCGAACGAAAATGAAAGGGACAATCAAAAGTCATGTAGTCGATGCGGTACACAGCATACACCAAAAAAGTGTCCAGCATATGGTAAAACATGTAATAGTTGCAACAAAAACAACCATTATGCCCGTTGCTGTAAGAACCAAGCGCAACAAAGCAAGGTCCATACAGTAGATGAAAGCAAGATAGAGGAGTTCAATGTAGATGTTGTGTCTGAAAACAAAAAAGAAGAAAGAGACTGGATGTTGACACTAAAAGTGAATGACATACACATTCCATTTAAATTGGATACTGGAGCACAAGTTAATGTGATATCAGAGACTGATTTTAAGAAAATTAGACCCAGACCAAAGATACATGGAATCAAAGTGAAAGTGACAGGATACTCAGGTACTGAAATACCAGTGAAAGGAAGATGCATTGTCAAAGTGACACACAAGGACAGAGAGCACACGCTAGCATTAATCGTGGTGCCAAAAGATGTGCAGGCCATACTAGGTTTAAAAGCCTGTGAGAGACTGAACCTGGTAAAGAGAGTCCTCGTTGTGGAAAGCAAAGGAGAGACAGTCTATGATGAACTCATGAAAGAGTACAAAGACCTATTTCAGGGTCTAGGCTGCCTTCCAGGAGAACACACGATCAGAGTAGATAAAAGCATGCCAACGGTCATACATCCATGCAGAAAAGTTCCGTTTGCTCTTCAAAAACAACTGAAGGCAGAGTTGGACAGGACGGAAAGCCTGAACGTGATTCAGAAGATAGATGAACCAACTGAGTGGGTGAGTTCCCTCGTCGTTGTGGACAAAAAGAATGGAAAGCTCAGAATTTGCCTGGATCCAAGAGATCTAAACAGAGCAATAAAGAGAGAGCACTTCAAGCTTCCTACACGTGAGGAAATCATGGCACAGTTTGCAAATGCGAAGTATTTCAGCAAGTTAGATGCATCATCAGGATTTTGGCAGATGAAACTGGACGAAGCAAGTTCAAGACTGTGCACGTTCAACAGTCCATTTGGCAGATACAGATTCCTAAGGTTACCATTTGGCATTGCCTCAGCTCCTGAAGTGTATCACAAAACTATCCATATGATCTATGAGCACCTGGAGGGAGTTGATACATCAATGGATGACATCATAGTATGGGGAACCACGAGAACTGAGCATGACGAGAGACTGAAAAAAGTGCTGGAAGCAACAAGGAAAACAAACCTGAAGCTGAATAGAAAGAAATGCCAGCTCGGGGTGACAGAACTGACATTCGTGGGAGATATCCTTAGCAGTGAGGGCATCAGACCAGATCCCAGAAAGGTGTCCGCCATTGAGAATATGCCAAAGCCACAATGCAAAAAAGACATGCAGAGGTTTAATCAAATGATCAATTACATGGGTAAATTCATATCCAACCTCTCAGAAAAGATGGCGCCACTGAGAAGACTAACTGAAAAGAACATAGAATGGGAATGGAATCATGAGCATGAGAAGTCATGGAGCGATCTAAAGAAACTGCTCACAGAAGAACCAGCTCTGAGGTTTTATGACCCAGCGAGACCCACCAAGATATCAT
Source organism: Somniosus microcephalus (assembly GCF_052327205.1). Classification (NCBI taxonomy): domain Eukaryota; kingdom Metazoa; phylum Chordata; class Chondrichthyes; order Squaliformes; family Somniosidae; genus Somniosus; species Somniosus microcephalus. The sequence goes on from NC_141018.1 coordinate 37,520,879, forward strand.
CAGATGCATCACAGAATGGGCTCGGTGCCGTTCTTCTGCAAAAATATGACTACTGGCAACCTATTGCATATGCATCGCGCTCAATGACAGACGCGGAGACGCGATATGCTCAAATAGAAAAGGAGCTGCTCAGCATCACATACGCCTGTGAAAGATTTCACCAGTTTGTGGCAGGACAAGCAATCAGTGTAGAGACTGACCATAAGCCCTTGATTGCATTGTTCCAAAAGCCACTAAATAGCTGTCCGCTTAGAATACAAAGAATGATGATTAGGCTGCAACGCTATACACTGAATGTTGCGTACACACCGGGTAAACTGATGTATACAACAGACACGTTGTCCAGAGCTGTAGACCCAAGTGAGCCCGCAAACACCAAAATGGATGAAAAAGTGAACGCCTACGTGGACATGATCACAAGTGCACTGCCCATAGCAGATGCAAAAATGGAGCTCATAAAGACTGAGACAAACAAAGATGAAACAATGAGACGACTGAGGAAAAGCATCTTGGATGGATGGCCCAACATGAAGCAAGACTGCTCACCTGACATGGCAGAGTACTGGAACTGCTGGGCGGAACTATCAGTGGTCGAAGACATCATCTACAAAGGAAGTAAAATAGTTATCCCAAAGAGTCTGAGAAAAGAGATGCTAAAAAGGATCCATGGAGGACATCTGGGAATCGAAAAGTGTAAGAAAAGAGCACGAGAGGTGATGTACTGGCCACGAATCAACCAAGATGTGACAAATGAGGTGTCAAACTGCACAATATGCCTGAAATATCGAGCAAGCAATCCGGTAGAACCACTAAAGCCACACCCAGCGCCAGACAGACCTTACCAGAAGGTAGGCGCTGACCTATTCGTATGTCAAGGGAAGGACTATCTTGTAGTCACAGACTATTACTCCCTGTATCCAGAGGTTTGTAGACTGTACACCACCACTGCAGATGCTGTGATAACATGTATGAAAGCCATATTCTCCAGACATGGCGTGGCAAGCGAGGTCTTCACAGACAACGGACCCCAGTTTTACAATGCAAGTTTCCGACACTTTGCCAAAGAGTGGGACTTTGTCCACACAACGTCAAGTCCTCACTATCCACAGTCCAATGGACTCGTGGAAAAATCGGTCCAGACAGTAAAAGGACTGATGTACAAGGCAAAAGACAGTGGAACTGACTTCTACCAGAGCGTGCTTGTATACCGCACAACGCCGCTCGAGTGTGGTATGTCACCAGCCCAACTCCTTGTGGGATGTCTGCTAAGGTCAAACCTACCCATCCCGGAGAACCTCCTGAAAACAAAAGAGGGGGAGAAAGTGAGGAAGTTCAAAGAACAACAGAAAGAAAAGCAAAAGTACTACTATGACAGAGGAACACAAAACCTACCTGAACTCCACACTGGTGACCAAGTAAGGTTGAAAGCCAAAACAAACACATGGACTCAGAAGGGAACTGTCCTGAGTGAAGTTCAACCAAGATCATACACCATTCAGACAGATGAGGGTGCTGTTCTGAGAAGAAATCGTCGAGATCTTCTCATGGGACCAGCCACAGCAAGTCAAAAGACTGATACTGTTGAACAACCTGATCACACAGCAGGTCAAAAGATTAATACTGTTGAACAACCTGATCACACAGCTGAGAAACCATCATCTGAGGCAACAACTCAGATTCAAGGGCAATCAATCAGAAAATCCTCAAGACGTGTGAAGCCTCCTGAGAGACTCATTGAGCAAATTTAAGGACTATTGTTATAGAAGGAAGTAATGTTATCTTATTCGTTCTTCAAGTTCTAGTGTATTTACATATTTCATGTGAACACACAAAGCAAGGTTAAAAAACCTTGATCATGATAATGATAATGTAAGTTCATTAAGTGTTACAGTTAAAATGCAGAGTAATACAAAGAAAACATGTTGTTAGTTAAAAGTAAAATACTTTTGTTTTAAGAAAGGGAGATGTAATGATATCAGCAAATAGTGATGTTATTTGCCTGTTTCATTATGATGCCTTACCAGCATGTTTGCATGTATTGATTACTTATGCCTGACCAGCAGAGGTCATGTGAGAGACAAGCAGTTGAGTTTAGTTTCAGTTTCGTTCTAGATGGGTCACTAGCATGGTGTCTCCTGTAATGCTGTATAAGGAGTTGAACAGACTTTAGATTAAAAGACATTGGCCTAGAAATTGGGTTTTGGCGCAGCAACGGCTTTAGCGCCGGAAGTTAGTGCCGGAGCTAAGTCGCGCTGGTCGGGCCAAAAATTCACTACTTCTGCGCCCAAACGGCTGCCGGCGCTGCTGAAAGCTGTTAGCGCCTGAAAACTGGCGCTATGCGCTGAATTTCGGCGCTATTCCGGCGCTGCGGCGCCCGCTGCGGTGCGGCAGGTTTGGGAAGTGCAGGCCTCCTCCTTCCCTTAAGGAGGACCTGCCTGCACCCGGCCGCGGCCCGCGATAATCTTATTAAAAATGAGCCCGGCACCTCGGACAAGTGCCGGGCTTGCTTCTGTTCCGGGGGGGTGGGGGGGGAAGTCCGGGGAGGGAGCTGCGGCCAGGCGGGCGGCGGGAAAGCGGCCGGCCGCCGCGGGGCCTTTAATGCGCCGGCGCAAACTTGTGCAAGGCACCTCTGCCAGAACGTTGCTTGCGGCTGCCACGGGCGAGGCGGCCGCAAGTCAATTTCCCAGTTCGGGCGGGTTACCATGGCAACCGGGACGCTGCGCACACCGATGACGTCATCGGTGCCGGCGCAGCACTACCGGTCTACCGCGGCGGAAGGGCCCCAGGCAATTTAGGCGCCGGCGCCAATTGCAGCGCTAGGCCCTCTAGCGCCGCAAAATCGGCGCAAAGGGCACTGAATTTCTAGGCCACTCTCTTTCATAAATGTCTCGTCATTGAACCCACAAAGAAGTCAATACAGGGTACAGTTCCTGAAGGTGCTGGCTCTCCCTGGGGTACAGTTCCTGAAGGTGCTGACTCTCACTGGGGTACAGTTCCTGAAGGTGCTGACTCTCACTGGGGTACAGTTCCTGAAGGTGCTCTCACTGGGGTACAGTTCCTGAAGGAGCTGACTCTCTCTGGGGTACAGTTCCTGAAGGTGCCGACTCTCACTGGGGTACAGTTCCTGAAGGTGCTGACTCTCACTGGGGTACAGTTCCTAAGGTGCTGACTCTCACTGGGGTACAGTTCCTGAAGGTGCTGACTCTCACTGGGGTACAGTTCCTGAAGGTGCTGACTCTCACTGGGGTACAGTTCCTGAAAGTGCTGACTCTCACTGGGGTACAGTTCCTGAAGGTGCTGACTCTCACTGGTGTACAGTTCCTGAAGCTGCTGACTCTCACTGGGGTACAGTTGCTGAAGGCGCTGACTCTCACTGGGATACAGTTCCTGAAGGTGCTGACTCTCACTGGGGTACAGTTCCTGAAGGTGCTGACTCTCACTGGGGTGCAGTTCCAGAAGGTGCCGACTCTCACTGGGGTACAGTTCCAGAAGGTGCCGACTCTCACTGGGGTACAGTAACCTTATCGATTGTCCTCTCCTTGGCTCAGTACCAAACCAGGCGGACGGAGCATTTACCCACCACTCCATGAACAGGCATAATTTTCTCCACCTTGCCTACGTTTTCCTCTGCCTGGTTTTGCAGAGGGTTCCTTGATGCAAGACGTTTGCCATTGCTGCTCCTCAGCTGGCCACTAGGTGTTGAACAAGAGCCACATGGGGCTGCTTGCCATTTTTTCTCGAGGCTTCCTCTAACCAAGATTGACCACTCGCGTGAATCTGGATCCCAGCAGCCTGAGGTGGGGCGTGGTTGAGTACCAATAGGGGGCACCATTGAGACTCTGCACCACCATTGCAGAGAGAGTCATTACAAGCTGAATGTACGGAGTGGAATCTCCCATCAGTGGTCTCGTAGCCTTACCTCCTAGTAGCATTCTCACACCTTTTTGCGAGACAGCAGGAAAGGGAGGGAGAACAGCCCTGAATTGAGCCTGGTTCTCTGTCCTCTGGTTACCAGTGTGGGAACAGAGAAAGAAAAAAGAAAGACTTGCATTTCTATAGCGCCTTTCACGACCACCGGACGTCCCAAATTGCTTTACAGCCAATGAAGTACTTTTTGAAGTGTAGCCACTGTTGTCGTCTTCTTCTTCTTAGGCAGTCACTCGGAACCAAAGATGACTTGCTTCCACACTAAAAATGAGTTCTCAGGTGACTGATGAGTCCAATGCGGGACCTGCAGTCTCCGTCACAGGTGGGGCAGACGGTGGTTGAAGGGGCGGGTGGGTAGGGTGTTTGGGTTGACGTGCGCTCCTTGCGCTGCCTGCGCTTGGCTTCTGCTTGCTCCCGGATGCTTCTCCTCCACTTTGTGCGGTCTTGGGCCAGGGACTCCCAGGTGTCGGTGGGGATGTTACACTTTTTCAAGGAGGCTTTGAGGGTGTCCTTGAAGTGTTTCCTCTGCCCACCTGGGGCTCTCTTGCCGTGTCAGAGCTCCGAGTAGAGCGCTTGTTCTGGGAGTCTCGTATCGGGCATGCGGACGATGTGACCCGTCCATCGGAGCTGATCGAGCGTGGTCAAAGCTTCGATGCTGGGGATGTTGGCTTGAGCAAGAACGCTGATGTTGGTGCACCTATCCTGCCAATGGATTTGCAGGATCTTGAGAGCCACTGTTATAATGTGGGAAACGCAGCAGCCAATTTGCGCACAGCAAGCTCCCACAAACAGCAATATGATAAATGACCAAATAATCTGTTTTAGTGATGTTGGTTGATGGTGAAATATTGGCCCAGGACACCGGGGAGAACTCCCCTGCTCTTCTTCATAGTGCCACGGGATCTTTTACGTCCACCTGAGAGGGCAGACGGGACCTCGGTTTAACATCTCATCCGAAAGACGGCACCTCTGACAGTGCAGCACTCCCTCAGTACTGCACTGGAATATCAGCCTAGATTTTGTGCCCAAATCTCCGGAGTGAGACTTGAACCCACGACCTTCTGACTCAGAGGCGAGGGTGCCGCCCACTGACTGCTGCTTCTAAAAGCACGGAGCAGCAGATCTACTGAGAACCATAGTAAGGGGAGGATGGGTTGGAAATGGTCCATTATGAACGACCTTGCTCTCAGCTATTTGAGGGATGTGATGAATGGAACTGAGAACAAAACCCCATACCTTTATTTATAGGGCAGGGACTGATTGATGGCGATGGTCTTTCTGCTGAAGCATTCTCGGGCAGAGCCAGCTGATGGATGATGAAGCAGCTCTTGTCAAACGAGAGCGAGATATCAGAAGCTCACTGACCCAGGGAGGAATGGTGGCTCCACATGCTGCAGATCAGAAACAATTATTCCAACAGAAAATACACCATAGCTTTTACTGGGACACAGGCTCGGCAATGACAAAATACTGGCCTTGGGAAGCGAAATAATGTAAATACTGACTGTCCTTAACAGCACAATCTTAAAAATCGATCACCTAAAAGATATTCCGACAGTGGTGTCAGTCTGACAGCAATTCATTCAGCACTCGATTCAGCTTCTTATTACATTTCATAAACTTTCCCTGCTGCTTTTGTTCAAAGAAAGAATGGACCTCTCAATCATTTTTTCCCCTCCAGTTTCATTCCTCTCCTGAAGGTGCTGACTTTCACTGGGGAACAGTTCCTGAAGGTGCTGATTCTCACTGGGGTACAGTTCCTGAAGGTGCTGACACTCACTGGGGTACAGTTCCTGAAGGTGCTGACTCTCACTGGGGTACAGTTCCTGAAGGTGCTGACTCTCACTGGGGAACAGTTCCTGAAGGTGCTGATTCTCACTGGGGTACAGTTCCTGAAGGTGCCGACTCTCACTGGGGTACAGTTCCTGAAGGTGCCGACTCTCACTGGGGTACAGTCCCTGAAGGTGCTGACTCTCACTGGGGTACAGTTCCTGAAGGTGCTGACTCTCACTGGGGTACAGTTCCTGAAGGCGCTGACTCTCACTGGGGTACAGTTCCTGAAGGCGCTGACTCTCACTGGGGTACAGTTCCTGAAGGTGCTGACTCTCCCTGGGGTACAGTTCCTGAAGGTGCCGACTCTCCCTGGGGTACAGTTCCTGAAGGTGCCGACTCTCACTGGGGTACAGTTCCTGAAGGTGCCGACTCTCACTGGGGTACAGTTCCTGAAGGTGCTGACTCTCACTGGGGTGTTCCCCTCAGTGGATATACCTCATCATCTGTGATTCCAGATTTTGAGTAGGGTATTTGACAGGATGGCATCATAGCTGAGTGCAAACCTAATCTCGCCCAAAATTCTCAGATCCACTTTGCAGCAGAGATTACTGGGTAGTCGGAACCTATCCCAGTGTCACCGCTGCCTTTGGCGAATTGCTGAAGACGAAGTCACTGCACAGATTGAACTTGGGACCTCCATGGTCCATTGCTCAGTTCCAAACCAGAAGTTCAATGAGAAATGGTTCCGGCAGCGTGACACTAAGCAAATCTACCAAAGGCATGACTGACTGCACATATCGGAAAGATCGAGTGTCACCCAGTTTACTTGCCTAGTTTTGAGAAGTGCACACAGACTGATGATGCACTATGGGACTTTGGTGTTTGCCCACTCCCTGTAGGAATTTAGCACTGGCTGGATTTATTATTTTTTTTAAATACCCTCTGTGACGTTTCGGCCTATTTCTGTAGTTTGGTAGCTTGAGAAAAAGTAGATGGCGAAAAAATGGGGAACAGGGAAACGCTCCTGGTATTTTCTTGAATTTATTCTCGGGATGTGGGCGTCGCTGGCAAAGCCAGCATTTATTGCCCGTCCCCTAATCACCCTTGAGAAGGTGGTGGTGAGCCGCCTCCTTGAACCGCTGCAGTCCGTGTGGTGAAGGTTCTCCCACAGTGCTGTTAGGGAGGGAGTTCCAGGATTTTGACCCAGCGACGATGAAGGATCGGCCGATATATTTCTAAGTCAGGATGGTGTGTGACTTGGAGGGGAACTCGGAGGTGGTGGTGTTCCCATGTCTGCTGCCCTTGTCCTTCTAGGTGGTAGAGGTTGCGGGTTTGGGCCTACCCTTTGCTAAATTTGGTGAACGGTAGAAAATGATTTCCAGCACATTCTCCCACTGCTATTTACACAATTCCTTTTATTAAGCGAGGATATATTACACGGGTCAAGAGCTTTTTAAGAATAGCTGAATGGCTCTCATCGAAATCTCCATATCAAATTCAATCAAAATCTCAGTAATAAGGTAACCCTGCAACAAGTGAAATTTTATTCCATTCCATCGCAGAGACATTAACAGCCAGCGTTTGCTCAATTGGCTGCGAAAAAAAGCTTTTCAATGACCATCAAACTCTCCTCTTCATTTCCTCCGGATAATTTAGCCGATTTCCCGCATTAATATCTTTGGAGTGGGATGTAAGACATTCTTCCTTTCTGCATTAACTTACAAGCTGTGCTTGGGTTTGTTAGGCGAGGAGAAAGCTTCAGACTAAAATGTAATTCGCTGTGTTTGGACAGTTTCATTTAATCAATTTCCGATTTTGTGCTCATCGAGGTGATGGATTTTAGTCCTGGTGAATGGAATAATTCCACATCAAACAGTCCCAGGGCAGGTACAGCACAGGTTAGATACAGAGTAAAGCTCCCTCTACACTGTCCCATCAAACACTCCCAGGGCAGGTACAGCACGGGTTAGATACAGAGTAAAGCTCCCTCTACACTGTCCCATCAAACACTCCCAGGGCAGGTACAGCACGGGTTAGATACAGAATGAATCTCACTCTACACTGTCCCATCAAACACTCCCAGGGCAGGTACAGCACAGGTTAGATAGAGTGAAGATCCCTCTACACTGTCCACATCAAACACTCCCAGGGCAGGTACAGCACAGGTTAGATACAGAGTAAAGCTCCCTCTACACTGTCCCATCAAACACTCCCAGGGCAGGTACAGAACGGGTTAGGTACAGAGTTAAGCTCCCTCTACACTGTCCCATCAAACACTCCCAGGGCAGGTACAGCACAGGTTAGATACAGAGTAAAGCTCCCTCTACACTGTCCCATCAAACACTCCCAGGGCAGGTACAGCACGGGTTAGATACAGAGTAAAGCTCCCTCTACACTGTCCCCATCAAACACTCCCAGGGCAGGTACAGCACGGGTTAGATACAGAGTAAAGCTGCCTCTACACTGTCCCATCAAACACTCCCAGGACAGGTACAGCACAGGTTAGATACAGAGTAAAGCTCCCTCTACACTGTCCCATCAAACACTCCCGGAGCAGGTACAGCACGGGTTAGATACAGAGTAAAGCTCCCTCTACACTGTCCCATCAAACACTCCCAGGGCAGGTACAGCACGGGTTAGATACAGAGTAAAGTTCCCTCTACACTGTCCCATCAAACACTCCCAGGGCAGGTACAGCACAGGTTAGATAGAGTGAAGATCCCTCTACACTGTCCCATCAAACACTCCCAGGGAAGGTACAGCACAGGTTAGATAGAGTGAAGATCCCTCTACACTGATTCATGAGGTGCAGGCACCTCTTTTTTTGTCTGGATCAGATTGGATAGTGATCCGGAGTAGGAACTCTCCCTAACCCAGTGGTCACTGACTGGGAGCAGGAGCAGGAACTCTCCCTAATTTTCAGGCCCCTTGTCCAAACCCACAGCAACACCCAATCCCCAATGACCTGCAAATTTAATATGGAGACTTACAAGTTCAAACCTCTTCTATCCCAATTAAACCCTCTACAGAGCCATAATAAATGGAACTTTGGGCCAAACACTCGGCCTTTCCAGAAACGCAGCTAATTGTGCCGTGAACCCTTACTCAGTCAGCCATCATAATCAGGTTGGCCACAGAAGTCACAGGAAATCCCCATTGTGCCTTTCACTATTCCATTCCAATCTGCCCGCGCACACTCAACTCAACTCAACTCAATTCAATTCAACTCAACTCAATTCAATTCAACTCAACTCAACTCAACTCAATTCAACTCAACTCAACTCAATTCAATTCAACTCAACTCAACTCAATTCAATTCAACTCAACTCAACTCAATTCAATTCAATTCAATTCAACTCAACTCAACTCAATTCAATTCAACTCAACTCAACTCAACTCAATTCAACTCAACTCAACTCAACTCAACTCCTCAATTCAACTCAACTCAACTCAACTCAACTCAATTCAATTCAATTCAATTCAATTTTTTTATTTGTCATATATGCAGCAGACGTGTGTACCGCACAATGAAATGTTGATTTTTACGAGTCCTCCCAACATCGGAATAAATATGGCATAACAATGATAAAAATACTAATAGAAATACAGTAATAATAAATAAAACAACAGTAATAAATAATAATAAATTATTCGTTCATGAGTCTTATGGCCTGGGGGTAGAAGCTGTTTCGAAACCTGCTGGTATGAGACCGTATACTTCGGTATCTCTTACCGGACGGGAGCAGGGTGAAGAGGTTGTGGCTGGGGTGGCTCGCGTCTTTAATGATTCTCAGGGCCTTCCCCCGGCACCTCTCGGGGTAGATATCCTGCACAGCAGGTAGTTTAATTCCTATAGTGTGTTGTGCAGCTTTCACCACCATCTGTAGAGCCTTGCGGTCTGTGGCGGTGCAGTTGCCATACCAGGTAGTGATGCAGCCAGACAGGATACTCTTGATGGTGCACCGGTAGAAGTTGGTGAGAATCTGGGGGGCCATTCCAAATTTCTTCAGTCTCCTGAGGAAGAACAGGCGTTGGCATGCCTTCTTCGTTACGATGTCGATGTGATGTGACCACGTTAAGTCCTCTGTAATGAATACACCCAGGAATTTAAAGCTGCTGACCCTCTCCACCTCAGCCCCTTCGATGTAGATTGGGGTGTGTCCCTCCCCCTGCCGCTTCCTGTAGTCCACGATCATCTCCTTTGTTTTGCTGATGTTGAGGGAGAGGTTGTTGTACTTGCACCATTCTGCTAGAACTCTTACCTCCTCCCTGTAGCCTGTCTCGTCGCCATCTGTGATCAGGCCTACAACGGTAGTGTCATCAGCAAACTTGATGATGGAGTTGGAGTTGGAGTTGTACGTGGCCACGCAATCGTGAGTAAACAGGGAGTACAGAAGCGGGCTGAGCACACAACCCTGGGGAGCTCCCGTGTTCAGGATCAGTGTGGAGGAGGTATTACTGCCTATTTTCACCACCTGGGGTCTGCCCGTCAGGAAGTCCAGGATCCAGTTGCATAGGGAGGTTTTAAGTCCTAGCTCACTGAGCTTGTTGACAAGCTTGGAGGGGATAATGGTATTGAATGCTGAACTATAATCAATGACCAACATTCTCACATAGGTGTTCCTCTTATCCAGGTGTGATAAGGCAGTGTGCAGTACAGTGGCGATGACATCATCCCTAGATCTGTTTGGGCGGTAGGCAAATTGGAGTGGGTCCAGTGTGTCAGGTAGTAACGAGTTGATGTGGGTTTTGACCAGCCTCTCAAAGCACTTCATGATGACAGAAGTGAGTGCTATGGGGCAGTAGTCGTTTAAACAGGTTACTTTTGTTTTTTTGGGGACTGGAATAACCGACGTCATCTTGAAGCGGGTGGGGACTACAGACTGGTACAGTGAACGGTTGAATATATCCGTAAACACGGCTGCCAGCTGGTCAGCGCATGCTCTAAGGACACGCCCAGGGATTCCATCTGGACCGGGTGCTTTGTGGGTGTTCACTCTCTTAAAAGTCTTACTCACGTCAACCACGGAGATTGAGAAGACCCGGTTGTCCTGAGCCGCGGGCGCCCTTGTAACAGGCCAGTTGTTGTTGGCCTCAAACCGGGTGTAAAAAGTGTTGAGCTCGTCCGGGAGAGAGACATTACTGGGCATGACACAGCTGGGTTTCCCAGTGTCTCCTTGGCCTTCCATGTAGTTTTTCCCAGCTGGGATTGATTCGATCAGATTTCTGATCGTACCGATTGAAGTTGTACAATATGTGCACCCTGTTTATTGCTCTGTTGCTGCACCCCAGCAACTCCTCCTCATCACCTCACAGTTCCCCCAGTCGATGCCAAAATTCTCCTTGCACAGTCTGTTGTGCCCAGCTCTCGACATCATATTAAAGTGTAAATTGGATACCAGCCTCATCCAATCTCCTTTTCACATTGCATAATACACATCACCTTCTCCAAGCTGATTTTAATAGCCGAGCAAAATCACTTGCAGTAAAACCAATGTATGTCTTTTACAGTCTCCTTCATTTGAGATCCAACTTCCGAGCCATATATCCAACTTGCGAGCCTCACAAACTTGCCAAGAGCTTCCACCTCCTCAACATCAATGTGCACATTCTTCAGTCTTCCTTCTGTGCATTTCCTGTACCACAGGTGTAACCTTGGTCTTTGGGAAACCGATATTAAGACTGCTACCTTAGAACATAAATAAGAGCAGGAATAGGCCAGAGGTCTATTAAGCTGGCTCCGCCATTCAATAGGATGATGTCTGATCTTCTACCTCAACTCCACCTTCCCGCCCAATCCCCATATCCCTTGATTCCCCTAGTGCCCAAAAATCTATCGCTCTCTGTCTTGAATATACTCGACGACTGAGCCTCCACAGCCCTCTGGGGTAGAGAATTCCAAAGATTCACCACCCTCTGAGTGAAGAAATTTCTGCTCATCTCAGCCCTAAATGGCTGACCCCTTATCCTGAGACTGTGACCCCTGGTTCTAGACTCTCCAGCCAGGTGGAAACAGCCTCTCGTGACGGCCAAGGATGCAGTAATGATGGGAATGGTTTTGCACGTTCCAGGTCCTGAACCGCGCTTGCTCCTTCGGGGTGAGTGCGCGTAGTGTCTGCGTCGCATTGCCTTACTCACAAGATGCTCCAGGACCACATGCAGCGCAGTTCCCATTGATCCAATTAGAGCAGCTCTTCGCTGCCAGGGTCTCGGATGTCCGTATCGGCCGAGCAGAGTTGTCGAGGTTAAGGCTGCTGCGATGTTCCGAGAGAGGCTGAATGCTGTGACCGGAGAGCTGGGGTATTCGAAGGACGAGCTTTGATGGGCCCAGCAGCCTTTCCACGACCTCGTCTTCCTTCACTTAAATATTTTTCCTCTTGTCGGGTGATGTCAAGAAGCACTGCTTCACACACAGGGCAGTACAGATCTGGAACTCTCTCCCCAGAAAGCTGTTGAGGTGGGGGGGGGGGGGGGGTGTGGTCAAGTTAAAATTTCAAGACTGAGTTTGATAGATTTTTGCTGGGCAGGGGTATTGAGGTATATGGAACCAAGGCGGGTGGATGGAGTTAAGATTCAGCTCGGCCATGATCTAACTGAATGGCGGAACAGGCTTGAGGGGCTGAATGACCTCCTCCTGTTCCGGTGGTTTGATTGTCTGGCTGTTTCTGTAATGTCAGTGCTGACACTGTGTGGTTATTTTGCTCTCAGTGTCGGCCGTGGCTCAGTGGGCAGCACACTCGCCTCTGAGTCAGAAGGTCGCGGGTTCAAGCCCCCACTCCAGGGACTTGAAGACATAAAGCTAGGCTGACACTCCAGTGCCGTGCTGAGGGAGTGCCGCACTGTCGGAGGTGCCGTCTTTCGGATGAGACGTTAAACCGAGGACCTGTCTGCTCTCTCGGGTGGATGTAAAAGATCCCAGGGCACTATTTCGAAGAGGAGCAGGGGAGTTCTCCCTGGTGTCCTGGGGCCAATATTTATCCCTCAATCAACATCACTAAAACAGATGATCTGGTTATTATCATACTGCTTTTTATGGGAGCTTGCTGTGCGCAAATTGGCTGCCGTGTTTCCTACATTACAACAGTGACTACACTTCAAAAGTACTTCATTGGTTGTAAAGCGCTTTGGGACGTCCGGTGGTCGTGAAAGGTGCTATAGAAATGCAAGTCTTTCTTTCTTTCTCGACCTTACCTTCTGTTTCTCCATCTCCTGGTGTCGTGAATTGATCTGTGATTGGAAGCCATCGTACAGATTGGCACATTTTAGACTGGGCACTGCGCTTTAACACAGCAGCCCAGACTGCCTGAATTGCACGCTCAGCTCTAATCTTCCCGAGCATCGCTTGACAGCAACATTTAGATGGAAATTGCAGGTCGCGGTGGATTAGAAAGCACCAAGGGCATAGCATTTAGAAAGTGTTTGAAAATCTATCTCCTCTTTCTTCATGTCTAAAAAAATCAGTGTTATTTATTGCGACACCAAGCTCCTTCCAAGCCTCACTGATTGTGCTTGTTTTGTTGCTCTCATCCTCTGCGGTCTGTAATGTTTAGTGTAGCTTGCATTTCCTGCCAAGGGGAGTCAGTTCAGATCTGCCCGCGAGCCTGTAAGGATGGAGAGGGAGGCGACCAAACTGAGACTATTAAGGTTTGGGTGGCTCAGGCTCTCGGCGAGGTGGGCACTCCTGTAAAAACGCTTTCACTGCACTGTCATAAAACTGTGATCAATCTGGACATGGATTAGTTCCTTCACAAAAAGTAACCACCCTCTTTAAGTGTTGAAAGAAAGACTTGCGTTTAGACATCCCAAAGCACTTTACAGCCAATGAAGTACTTTTTGAAGTGTAGTCATTGTTGTAATGTAGGAAATGCGGCAGCCAATTTGTGCACAGCAAGCTCCCACAAACAGCAATGTGATAATGACCAGATAATCTGTTTTAGTGATGTTGATTGAAGGGTAAATATTGGTCAGGACACTGGGGAGAACTCTCCTGCTCTTCTTTGAAATAGTGGCCATGGGATCTTTTACATCCACCTGAGATGGCAGACGGGGCCTCGGTTTAACGTCTCATCTGACAGACAGCACCTCCGACAGTGCGGCGCTCCCTCAGTACTGCCCCTCCGACAGTGCAGCGCTCCCTCAGTACTGCCCCTGCGACAGTGCGGCGCTCCCTCAGTACCGCCCCTCTGACAGTGCGGCACTCCCTCAGTACTGCCCCTCCGACAGTGCGGCACTCCCTCAGTACTGCCCCTCCGACAGTGCGGCGCTCCCTCAGTACTGCCCCACCGACAGTGTGGCGTTCCCTCAGTACTGCCCCTCCGACAGTGCGGCGCTCCCTCAGTACTGCACTGGAGTGTCAGTCCAGATTTTGTGCTGAAGTCTCTGGAGTCGGACTCGAACACACGAGCTTCTGACAGATAGAATTGTTGAATAGTTCATTAACGCAACTAGAGGGAGCACCGCATATGCCCAAAGTGGCTCAATGAAACGTATGTGTTACTGGCTGCTGGATGCCTTGTACCGGAGAAACAGGAGCTGATTTTGACGGAGGAATCGACTGCACAGTTGATTTTGATGGAGGAATCGACTGCACAGTTGATTTTGATGGAGGAATCGACTGCACGGTTGTGTTCTGGGGCACGGATTCATCACTAGTGACCTCAATGAACACCAGTCGGACTTTTCCTCAATTTTCACTCATGGTTCGAATGATGGAATCCTCAGATCGCTAAACGCTGACGAATATTCCGTTAGCTCCAAAATACCCCCACTCTTTATCCACATCTACTGCACTAAACTTAGCAACGCAGGAGCAGGCCATTCAGCCCCTCGCGCCTGTTCCGCCCTTCAATGAGATTGTGGCTGATCTGTACCTCAACTCCATCTAGCTGCCTTTGCCCCGTATCCCTTAGTACCCTTACTCAACAACAATTTATCCATCTCGATCTTGAAATTTTCAATTGACCCCACCGCAGCATTCACGGCCTTTTGGGGGAGAGAGTTCCAGATTTCCACGACCCTTTGTGTGGAAAAAAGTGTTTCCTGATTTCACTCTTAAATAGTCCAGCAAAGAGAGCTAGAAATAGCCTATGGTACGACAGCAAAATACTGCAGATGCTGTAAATCCGAAATAACAACAGAAAATGCTGGAAAAACTATGGCAGTTGGTTTTTCCGGTAAATAACACGCTCCTTCCCTGCCAGTCCCCTGTGTTAGGACACAGGCTGCAGTATTTGTTAATTTAATTGGACATGGTTTGGAGGGCAGTTTCCAAGCTGTGCTCCCTCCAGCTCCCCACACAACTGCCGTGTCTCCAATGTGCCTCTCTCCATCAACACAAGTCTTCACATCACAAGATATTGACCCAAGCTGGGATTCATACCCACATCTTAACTCTTGGGCAGCACCATTAATACAAAGGTCAACTAGCTATTTATTGAATGTTCTTCGGATGCACAGTGCGAGCTGCCACTGACAGGAGTGTATGATGAAACTGTGCTACTGCAGAACAATTGCCTTTGGAAAGTGGAAACTGCAGTTTGGACTCCGGGGAGATACTTCCGCTTAAGAGCCTCTGAGGTGGCCCAGATGGGGTCTTAAGTTGAAACAACAGTTTAGCCCACAGTTAGCGCACGACGCCATCTTGGTAAAGGAATTGAAGCCAGCGTGGGGAACGGCCACCTGGAGGATCATTAAGCAGCTGATTGCCATTTAAATCGCCTGCTCGCGCTCAGTAAGGAGGCTGTGTGGCATTTTGGTGACTAGCACTTCTAACGCCCTCACCTACCAGCGACCAGCTGAATGGGAGTAAACCAGTCGCTGCAGAGGATTTCAAGCGCTACTTAAAGGTATATCGCCTTTCACTGTTCACTTGCTGCTGGAGGTGTGAAGAGGACTGTTGAAACACAGCGGGAGACTTTCTGGGACACTCACCAACCCATCAACATTTGTTTTGGAAATTCTCTGAGGACTTCACCTGAAAAGAGTGAGTGCTGTGCTGCGCCACCTTATACGAGTCAGCAGGACAAAGGGAGGGCTCCGTCATGGGCATCTTGCTAGGGGTCCCCCCTGGTCTGCAGGAGGAATGGGAGGAGGACAATGAGGCCAGGCAGAGCAGCACCAGCTGCTGCAGGAGATGGGAACAGGAGGGTGAGGTGGACACTTTCCACGCCCCGGTAGAGGACATCCCTTTTCCTCTGGATTGGGAGAAGGGGAAGTGCAACGAGACCTGGGTGTCCTTGTGCACCAGTCGCTGAAGGTAAGCATGCAGATGTAGCAGGCGGTTAAGAAGGCAAATGGTATGTTGGCCTTCGTAGCGAGAGGATTCGAGTACAGGAGCAAGGATGTCTTGCTGCAGTTGTACAGGGCCTTGGTGAGACCACATCTTGAGTATTGTGTGCAGTTTTGGTCGCCTTATCTGAGGAAGGATGTTCTTGCCATGGAGGGAGTGCAGCGAAGATTCACCAGACTGATACCTGGGATGGCAGGAATGACGTATGAGGAGAGATTGGGTCGATTAGGCTTATATTCGCTGGAGTTTAGAAGAATGAGAGGGGATCTTATTGAAACTTATAAAATTCTAACAGGACTAGACAGACTAGATGTAGGAAGGATGTTCCCGATGGCAGTGGTGTCCAGAACCAGGGGTCACAGTCTAAGGATAAGGGTAAGCCATTTATGACTGAGATGAGGAGGAATTTCTTCACCCAGAGAGTGGTGAACCTGTGGAATTCTCTACCACAGAAGGCAGTTGAGGCCAATTCATTAAATATATTCAAGAAGGAGTTAGATATATTTCTTAAGGATCAAGGGATATGGGGAGAAGGCAGGGACAGGGTACTGAATTTGGATGATCAGCCATGATCTCATTAAATGGCGGAATAGACTCGAGGGGCCGAATGGCCTACTCCTGCACCTATGTTCTCTGTTTCTATGCTTCTGGACCTCCTGCACCAGGACTTCCAGTGCCACGTCTGAGAACCTGGGCACCCTCTCTCTAGGTCCCTGAGACACCCATCCACGTTGGCTTCTTTCCCAGTCAGCGCACACCCGACACCGTCGGTGGTAGTGGGTGAGTACAGGCTACATGGACGGCTCCAGGAAGATTCTTAGGGCTTGAGTGCGAAACCTGCTGTTGTTGGTTTTGGTGCCCGCAGGCACGTTTAAATCATGATCATCAATTAGCCCAAAGATTGCCAATGTGCTACATCCACACTTTCAATCAGGGGTTTCTTATTAGCACAGCACCCATTCAGTGCCTGATTTCACCCTTTGGCCAAAATAGCCGCCTTCATCTTCCCCACCTCCCACAACAGACAAGCTTTTCAAACCAAAGGTCAGTGTCGCCTGAACACTGCTTTGTAATTTACCCCATCTCCCGTCCTACTATTTACAACCCTGGTGGTGCCCTGCGCGTTAGGACTTCGACTTCTGAGGTTTCAATTTTTAAAAAATGTATTACACATTTTTACAGGTCTGGAGGAGATTAAGTCAAAACTTTTATAAATGATCCTGAAATGTCAAATATAGCAAAGCCCGGTGGAGGGCTGTACACTTCATGTAAAAATGACGGCTATAAATATACAAACACTCTCCAGATAACCTGTTTGATGGGACAGTGTGGAGGGAGCTTTACTCTGTATCTAACCCGTGCTGTACCTGCCCTGGGAGTGTTTGATGGGACAGTGTAGAGGGAGCTTTACTCTGTATCTAACCCGTGCTGTACCTGCCCTGAGAGTGTTTGATGGGACAGTGTAGAGGGAGCTTTACTCTGTATCTAACCCGTGCTGTACCTGCCCTGGGAGTGTTTGATGGGACAGTGTAGAGGGAGCTTTACTCTGTATCTAACCCGTGCTGTACCTGCCCTGGGAGTGTTTGATGGGACAGTGTAGAGGGAGCTTTACTCTGTATCTAACCCGTGCTGTACCTGCCCTGGGAGTGTTTGATGGGACAATGTAGAGGGAGCTTTACTCTGTATCTAACCCGTGCTGTACCTGCCCTGGGAGTGTTTGATGGGACAGTGTAGAGGGAGCTTTACTCTGTATCTAACCCGTGCTGTACCTGCCCTGGGAGTGTTTGATGGGACAGTGTAGCGGGAGCTTTACTCTGTATCTAACCCGTGCTGTACCTGCCCTGGGAGTGTTTGATGGGACAGTGTAGAGGGAGCTTTACTCTGTATCTAACCCGTGCTGTACCTGCCCTGGGAGTGTTTGATGGGACAGTGTAGAGGGAGCTTTACTCTGTATCTAACCCCGTGCTGTACCTGCCCTGGGAGTGTTTGATGGGACAGTGTAGAGGGAGCTTTACTCTGTATCTAACCCGTGCTGTACCTGCCCTGGGAGTGTTTGATGGGACAGTGTAGAGGAAGCTTTACTCTGTATCTAACCCGTGCTGTACCTGCCCTGGGAGTGTTTGATGGGACAGTGTAGAGGGAGCTTTACTCTGTATCTAACCCGTGCTGTACCTGCCCTGGGAGTGTTTGATGGGACAGCGTAGAGGGAGCTTTACTCTGTATCTAACCCGTGCTGTACCTGCCCTGGGAGTGTTTGATGGGACAGTGTAGAGGGAGCTTTACTCTGTATTTGAATTGTTGTATATATGACCTGGCAGCACTTGACGCTGATACTGGGTGCCTATTTTGCTGTGCCCAGCACTAACCTTGAGCACCAAAATTTACAATAAAATGAGGTAAGTGGTAAATTTAATTTTGAAGATAGAATCGGCTGCCCAGCCATAACTGAAATGCTGGAGGTTCTGAGCCTCACTGCTGGCCCACGCCTGCAACTATCCGACATGACGTATTTTTAATAAGGTCTTGGAATGATTACATACGGCTGCCTTCTCAACATGCAGCCAGTGGAGCATCAGGTATAATGAGAGCTGAGAATGTAATGCAGGAGATACAGGAGGAGGAATAATTCACTCTCACTGCTGAAGCAGAAATAATCAGCCAGGTGCCTCGCCCATTAGTCACCAACCTTCATCATTTTGTTCAGCTCTTGCTTTGAGTTCCTCGCCTTCTGCACTGAAGCTCTGTTGTTGGAAGGTTGTAGCTTCAAGCCTTTTGCTCCATAATCTGGGCTAATTGTCCAGTGCAGTGCTGAGGCGGTGCTGAATTGCTAGAGTTGCCTCCTCTCCCCTCTATCAGGTGGGCATTAAGGACCCTATCTGAAGAAGAGCAGGTTCTGGTCCATCCTCATCACTCCTCGGCTCTACCACTGGTATCCTGGTTCGCTATTACTTACTGCCCGTTCCATCACTTTGCTCTTGCCTGCTGGATTTCCTTGCCCTGTTCGTTCCACCTCTCTTCCTGCCTTACCCTCCTCAAAACCCTCTTTTTGGCCATGTCTTCAGCCTTCTCCCAAATTCTCTCCATTTTCCCCTCTTCCTGAGCATCTACTGTTTGGTTCCAATTTACATAAGAACATAAGAAATAGGAGCAGGAGTAGGCCAATCGGCCTCTCGAGCCTGCTCCACCATTCAATAAGATCATGGCTGATCTGATCCTAACCTCAAATCTTCTATCACTCTGCATCCACCCGAACCCATGTGATCTCCCGGGAGAGGCGAAAAACCAGATAAAGACCCAATGGCCAATTTGGGAGAAAAAAATCTGGGAAATTCCTCTCTGACCCATCTAGGCGATCGAAATTCTTCCAGGAGATCACTCTGTCCCTATATTTTCTACAGTACTTACCTTCTGTAAAGGCGATCTCCACCCCAGCCAGGAACAGGAATAAAACCATCTCCTAAAATCTAACACAGAATTAGAACACAGTAGGAGCAGAACAAGGCTACACGGCCCCTGGGCCCACTCCACTACCCACAGGGCCATGACCACTCCGAACCTAGACTCATGTCCAATTTCCTGCCTGCTCCCCGTAACCCTTAATTCCCTTTACTTCTAGGAAACTATCTATTTCTGTTTTAAATTTATTTAATGATGTAGCTTCCACAGCTTTCTGGGGCAGCAAATTCCACAAACCTACCACCCTCTGAGTGAAGAAGTTTCTCCTCATCTCAGTTTCGAATGAGCAGCCCCTTATTTTAAGATTATGCCCCCTAGTTCTAGTTTCACCCATTATTGGGAACATCCTCACCGCATCCACCCGATCAAGCCCCTTCACAATCTTATATGTTTCAATAAGATCGCCTCTCATTCTTCTGAACTCCAATGAGTAGAGTCCCAATCTACTCAACCTCTCCTCATATGACCACCCCCTCATCCCCGGGATTAACCGAGTGAACCTTCTTTGTACTGACTCGAGAGCAAGTATGTCTTTTCTTAAGTATGGACACCAAAACTGTATGCAG
This sequence comes from Somniosus microcephalus, assembly GCF_052327205.1. NCBI lineage: Eukaryota > Metazoa > Chordata > Chondrichthyes > Squaliformes > Somniosidae > Somniosus > Somniosus microcephalus. The sequence goes on from NC_141018.1 coordinate 37,540,889, forward strand.
TATTCCAGGTGCGGTCTCACCAATACCTTGTACAACTGCAGCAATACCTCCCTGTTTTTATATTCCATCCCCCTAGCAATAAAAGCCAACATTCCATTGGCCTTCTTAATCACTTGCTGCACCTGCATACTAACTTTTTGAGCTTCGTGCACCAGGACCCCCAGATCCCTTTGTACTACAGTACTTTCCAGTTTCTTGCCATTAAGATAATAACTTGCTCTATGATTTTTCCTGTCAAAGTGCATAACCTCACACTTTCCAGTATTGTATTCCATCTGCCAAATCTCTGCCCACTTGCTTAGCCTGTCTATGTCCCTTTGCAGGTTTTTTATGTCCTCCTCACTCACTACTTTCCGTCCCATCTTTGTATCATCTGCAAACTTTGATATGTTACACTCGGTCCCCTCCTCCAAATCGTTAATATAGATTGTAAAGAGTTGGGGACCCAGCACTGACCCCTGCGGAACACCACTAGTTACTGGTTGCCAATCTGAGAACGAACCATTTATCCCAACTCTCTGCTTTCTGTTAGAGAGCCAATCCAACATTTGAGGTGTTACTGAAACGCAAGTTGATGTTCCTGAGATGTGATGGGAAGTGTTTGATGGGACAGTGTAGAGGGCGCTTTACTCTGTATCTAACCCGTGCTGTCCCTGTCTTGGAAGTGTTTGATGGGACAGTGTAGAGGGAGCTTTACTCTGTATCTAACCCGTGCTGTACCTGCCCTGGGAGTGTTTGATGGGACAGTGTAGAGGGAGCTTTACTCTGTATCTAACCCGTGCTGTCCCTGTCTTGGGAGTGTTTGATGGGACAGTGTAGAGGGAGCTTTACTCTGTATCTAACCCGTGCTGTACCTGCCCTGGGAGTGTTTGATGGGACAGTGTAGAGGGAGCTTTACTCTGTATCTAACCTGTGCTGTACCTGCCCTGGGAGTGTTTGATGGGACAGTGTAGAGGGAGCTTTACTCTGTATCTAACCCGTGCTGTACCTGCCCTGGGAGTGTTTGATGGGACAGTGTAGAGGGAGCTTTACTCTGTATCTAACCCCGTGCTGTACCTGCCCTGGGAGTGTTTGATGGGACAGTGTAGAGGGAGCTTTACTCTGTATCTAACCCGTGCTGTACCTGCCCTGGGAGTGTTTGATGGGACAGTGTAGAGGGAGCTTTACTCTGTATCTAACCCGTGCTGTACCTGCCCTGGGAGTGTTTGATGGGACAGTGTAGAGGGAGCTTTACTCTGTATCTAACCCGTGCTGTTCCTGCCCTGGGAGTGTTTGATGGGACAGTGTAGAGGGAGCTTTACTCTGTATCTAACCCGTGCTGTACCTGCCCTGGGTGTGTTTGATGGGGCAGTGTAGAGGGAGCCTTACTCTGTATCTAACCCGTGCTGTACCTGCCCTGGGAGTGTTTGATGGGACAGTGCAGGGGGAGCTTTACTCTGTATCTAACCCGTGCTGTACCTGCCCTGTTAGTGTTTGATGGGAGAGTGCAGAGGGAGCTTTACTCTGTATCTAACCTGTGCTGTACCTGCCCTGGGAGTGTTTGATGGGACAGTGTAGAGGGAGCTTTACTCTGTATCTAACCCGTGCTGTACCTGCCCTGGGAGTGTTTGATGGGACAGTGCAGAGGGAGCTTTACTCTGTATATAACCCGTGCTGTACCTGCCCTGGGAGTGTTTGATGGGACAGTGCAGAGGGAGCTTTACTCTGTATCTAACCCGTGCTGTACCTGCCCTGGGAGTGTTTGATGGGACAGTGTAGAGGGAGCTTTACTCTGTATCTAACCCGTGCTGTACCTGCCCTGGGAGTGTTTGATGGGACAGTGTAGAGGGAGCTTTACTCTGTATCTAACCCCGTGCTGTACCTGCCCTGGGAGTGTTTGATGGGACAGTGTAGAGGGAGCTTTACTCTATATCTAACACGTGCTGTACCTACCCTGGGAGTGTTTGATGGGACAGTGTAGAGGGAGCTTTACTCTGTATCTAACCCATGCTGTACCTGCCCTGGGAGTGTTTGATGGGACAGTGTAGAGGGAGCTTTACTCTGTATCTAACCCGTGCTGTACCTGCCCTGGGAGTGTTTGATGGGGCAGTGTAGAGGGAGCTTTACTCTGTATCTAACCTGTGCTGTACCTGCCCTGGGAGTGTTTGATGGGACAGTGTAGAGGGAGCTTTACTCTGTATCTAACCCCGTGCTGTACCTGTTCTGGGAGTGTTTGATGGGACAGTGTAGAGGGAGCTTTATTCTGTATCTAACCCGTGCTGTACCTACCCTGGGAGTGTTTGATGGGACAGTGTAGAGGGAGATTTACTCTGTATCTAACCCGTGCTGTACCTGCCCTGGGAGTGTTTGATGGGACAGTGTGGAGGGAGTTTTACTCTGTATCTAATCCGTGCTGTACCTGCCCTGGGAGTGTTTGATGGGACAGTGTAGAGGGAGCATTACTCTGTATCTAACCCGTGCTGTACCTGCCCTGGGAGTGTTTGATGGGACAGTGTCGAGGGAGCTTTACTCTGTAACTAACCCGTGCTGCACCTGCCCTGGGAGTGTTTGATGGGACAGTGTGGAGGGAGCTTTACTCTGTATCTAACCCGTGCTGTACCTGCCCTGGGAGTGTTTGATGGGACAGTGTAGAGGAAGCTTTACTCTGAATCTAACCCGTGCTGTACCTGCCCCGGGAGTGTTTGATGGGACAGTGTAGAGGGAGCTTTACTCTGTATCTAACCCGTGCTGTACCTGCCCTGGGAGTGTTTGATGGGACAGTGTAGAGGGCGCTTTACTCTGTATCTAACCCGTGCTGTACTTGCACCGGGAGTGTTTGATGGGACAGTGTAGAGGGCACTTTACTCTGTAACTAACCCGTGCTGTACCTGCCCTGGGAGTGTTTGAAGGGATAGTGTAGAGGGAGCTTTACTCTGTATCTAACCCGTGCTGTACCTGCCCTGGGAGTGTTTGATGGGACAGTGTAGAGGGAGCTTTACTCTGTATCTAACCCGTGCTGTACCTGCCCTGGGAGTGTTTGATGGGACAGTGTAGAGGGAGCTTTACTCTGTATCTAACCCGTGCTGTACCTGTCCTGGGAGTGTTTGATGGGACAGTGTAGAGGGAGCTTTACTCTGTATCTAACCTGTGCTGTACCTGATCTGGGAGTGTTTGATGGGGACATTTTAGAGGGAGCTTTACTCTGTATCTAACCCGTGCTGTACCTGCCCTGGGAGTGTTTGATGGGAAAGTGTAGAGGGAGCTTTACTCTGTATCTAACCCGTGCTGTACCTGCCCTGGGAGTGTTTGATGGGACAGTGTAGAGGGAGCTTTACTCTGTATCTAACCCGTGCTGTACCTGCCCTGGGAGTGTTTGATGGGAAAGTGTGGTGGGAGCTTTGCTCCGAGTCACTGATTCCCTTGGTTTGGCGAATGGGCTCTTGGCGTCTCTCTAAGTCGAAAGACTTGCATTTCTACAGCGCCTTTCACAATCACCGGACGTCCCAAAGCGCTTTACAGCCAATGCAGTACTTTTTGAAGTGTAGTCACCGTTGTAATGTAGGAAACGCAGCAGCCAATTTGTGCATAGCAAGCTCCCAGAAACAGCAATGTGATAATGACCCAGATAATTTGTTTTCGTGATGTTGGTTGAGGGATAAATATTGGCCCAGGACACCGGGGAGAACTCCCCTGCTCTTCTTCGAAATAGTGCCCTGGGATCTTTTACGTCCACCTGAGAGAGTAGACGGGGCCTCGGTTTAACATCTCATCCAAAGACGGCACCTCCAACATTTCAGCACTCCTTCAGTACTGCCCCTCCGTCAGTGCAGTGTTCCCTCAGTACTGACGCTCCGACAGTGCAGCGTTCCCTCAGTACTGACCCTCCGACAGAGCAACGCTCCCTCAGTACTGACCCTCCGACAGTGCAACGTTCCCTCAGTACTGACCCTCCCACAGTGCAGCGTTCCCTCAGTATGCCCCGCCGACAGTGCGGCGCTCCCTCAGTACTGCCACTCCGACAGTGCAGCGCTCCCTCCGTACTGCCCCTCCGACAGTGCGGCGCTCCCTTAGTACTGCCCCTCCGACAGTGAAGCGTTCCCTCAGTACTGCCCCTCCGACAGTGCGGCGCTACCTTCAGTACTGCCCCTCCGACAGTGCAGCGCTCCCTCAGTACCGCCCCTCCGACAGTGCGGCGCTCCCTCAGTACTGCCCCTCTGACAGTGCAGCGCTCCCTCAGTACCGCCCCTCCAACAGTGCAGCGCTCCCTCAGTACCGCCCCTCCGACAGTGCAGCTCTCCCTCAGTACCGCCCCTCCGACAGTGCGACGCTCTCTCAGTACTGACCCTCCGACAGTGCGGCGCTCCCTCAGTACTGCCCCTCCGACAGTGCGGCACTCCCTCAGTACTGACCCTCCGACAGTGCGGCGCTCCCTCAGTACTGACACTCCGACAGTGCGGCTCTCCCTCAGTACTGACCGTCTGACAGTGCGGCGCTCCCTCAGTACTGCCCCTCCGACAGTGCGGCGCTCCCTCAGTACTGCCCCTCCGACAGTGCAGCGCTCCCTCAGTACTGCCCCGCCGACAGTGCGGCGCTCCCTCAGTACTACCCCTCCGACAGTGCGGCGCTCCCTCAGTACTACCCCTCCGACAGTGCAGCACTCCCTCAGTACTGCCCCTCCGACAGTGCAGCACTCCCTCAGTACTGCCCCTCCGACAGTGCGGCGCTCCCTCAGTACTGCCCCTCCGACAGTGCGGCGCTCCCTCAGTACTACCCCTCCGACAGTGCAGCACTCCCTCAGTACTGCCCCTCCGACAGTGCGGCGCTCCCTCAGTACTGCACTGGGAGTGTCGGCCTGGATTATGCGCTCGAGTCCCTGGAGACTGAAGTCTATGTGATTGTGACAGGGTCGAGAGTGCTACCACTGAGCCACGGCTTACACAGAAAATCTGAAATCTCCCCAGAAGGCTGTCATAGGCAAGCAGCTGGTGGTTGAGGAATTGAGGCTGAATCAGACATCAGGAAGGGCCCTGATTTACTCCCCAGCCTGTGCTGCATTACCTGAGCTCAGACAGGGTGGCGGTAGACAATACTGCAGTTGGCTCCGGTAGCACAGTGGTTATGTTACAGGACCAGTACTCCAGAGACCTGGACTAATGGTCCAGAGATATTAGTTCAAATCCTGGGGAATTGAAATTCAATTAAGTAAATCTGAAAGCTGGACCGTGAAACTACCGGATTGTTGTCAAAACCCATCTGGTTCACGCATGTCCTTCAGGGAAGGAAATCTACTGTCCTTACCCGATCTGGCCTAATGTGACCCACAGTTGATTTGTAACTGCCCTCTGAAATGGCCCAGCAAGCCCCTTCATTGTATTCAAAAAGGCAGCCCACCACCTTCTTGAGGGCAATTAGGGATGGGCAATAAATGCTGGCCTTGCCAGCGACGCCCACATCCCATGAATGAATTTTAAAAACTTGAGAGAGAGAGAAGAATTGGCCGGGGTTGCTTCTCCTGAGCTTTATCCAACTGGCAAGTGCACATTTATGGACATGGGGTGAGGACCAGCTCAGATCCAGCTGTGAGGCATCTCCCCTCCCCACCCCCCCCCCAACCCCAAGACCAAAAAAATACCCAGCGAACCTTTGCAGCCTGGGTTCAGCATGAAGAGCGGCCCAGAGAGCCATGGGACCAGAGTACAGGAAGGACTCCATACCTTCAGGAATGGAATATTCAATTCCCCGCTGTGTATTCAGATCGTATTATTACCTTGTATCCATCTCACTTCAGCCCAACCCATACCATCTTAACCCACTTTGATGGGTGAAATCTGATTCACTTCCCTGTCTGTCCTCCACCCAATTCCATTAGCCCCTACCAGCCCCCCCGCCCCCACCGCAGTCCGTTCTGCTCTGGCAACTTTCTGCTTTTAACCATTTCATGCCTTGTGTTTTCTGGCCACTGGTATTGGGCTGATTTGCGAATGACAATCCCACAGCCCAGAATGAAGCCAGTGTCCGCAGTGAGGCAGAAAGTTACCGGACTTCAGTGCAGCCAGAAAATCTCGGGATGCAGAGTAATGGCACAGATAAAGTAGCACAGGAGGCCTGTGAAAGGCGAAATAACTCACAGCCTGAGCTGGAGAAGTAATAGTAAGCCAGACAGCCCTGTAATTTGTCCAAGAGACACTTACTTTCTCCAGGAGTAATAGCTTTGAAGAAGCTCGTTTTCCTATGTAAACAGCATGCTCAAGATTCATGAAAATCTGTTTCTAATTAGTAAATCAATATCAATGACTGACTTTCTCCATGACAACCAACATTATGATTTGGAAGTCAGATTACACGCAGTACATGGCACTGGTTTATTGAAAGGAGGAGGCACTAGTCTCATTCTTTCCATCTCCCTCCTTGGCCACTGTTCCAGCTTGAACCCGACCCTTAGCCGAGCTACCAACCCCAGATCCTCTGCATCACAAAGACCGCCTACATCCACCGCTGTAACATTGCCTGTCTCTGCCCCATCTGCTGCTGAAATCCTTCACACTTGACTATTCCAAAGCTCTCCTGGCCAGCCTCCCTTCCGGCACACTCCTTAAACTTCATCTTATCCAAAATTCTGCTGCCCCACATTCTGTCCCCCACCAAGTCCCACTCGCCCATCACCCCCTGTGCTCGCTGACCGACACTGGCTCCCACTCCCCCAGTGTCTCCAGTTTAAAATCCTCAGCATTGTGTTTCAATCCCTCCATGGCCCCTCGCCCCTCCCTATCTGTAACCTCCTCAAGCCCTACAACCACCCCCCGGGATCTCTGTCCCTTTGACTCCGGCCTTTTGTGCACCTGCGCCAACTTTGCCTCACCTTTGTCGGCCGTGCCTCCAGTCGTCTAGCCCCACGCCCTGGAATTCCCTCGCTAAACCTCTCCGCCTCTCCACTTCCCTCTCCCCCTGAAAATCTCTGTCCTAATCTCCGTCTTCAGCTCGGTGAACATCTTTGTCTCATGAAGCCTCTCTGAAGCTCCCTGTGAGGATTTTTTTTCTTTGTTAAAGGTGCTATTTAAATGCATGCTGATGTTGAGGCCCTTCCTGTCGATGAGTTTGTTTACCTCAAATTCCCCCCCTCGGCTGCTGAAAGCACCGATTCCTGATGAGCTACAGATCCCTAACCCACGACCTTCCCATTCCCCACCACCCAAGCGGTTAATATATTTCAATATTTCTTCCTGTTTAGACAGAGAATACTTTGCATCTGAGACAATAACTGTGTTCAGCATACTGATTTCCTCAAAGATTAAATTTTGTCTCTATTACTGTGACTGATGCAGAGGCAGAGCGAGAGTAAAGGCCTGATTTTAACCCTTCCTGTCAGGCAGAAACTGGGCGAGCGGGCAATTAAAATCAGGGGGGCGACTTGCCCCCCACCCCGCATCCGATCCCACTGCCTTCCACCGGGATGCAATTTTAACCTGTTGACGTTAGCAGGTGAGCGGGACACCCGTCAGAAACCAGCGGGGTCCCGTCCCGTCATTGGGGCCCCGACTGCAATTTTCACCCGAGCCCTAAGTTGTTGCGGCTTCCCCGCCAGGCTGGATCGGCGCGGGGGTGGGGGCGGGGGGCTGCGGGGCGGGAGGGTGAGAACAGCCGGCCCCACGCCTCACGGTGGCCAGAGCACCAGAACTAGATACTTCCTAACCCACCCGCCCCCAAGAGCAGAGGCCCAAGGTTTATATAATTTAGTTTGGCTAGGAGGATCTGCAGTGCTCCTCCAGGCCCCACAAGGAAGCCTTGGGCCTCCCCTTTGCTCTGGGCTCCCTCACCACCCGCCCGCTCCTATGCATTTACCCGACTGCCAGGTCCGTTCCTTTGGGTCCCTGCCGGCGGCCTCCCACTGCCCGAAATGCCCCTCCCGCCTGCGGCCCTGCTCCCCGGGTTTGGGCAGGAGGCTGATGGGGCCCATGCAGTTGAGGCCCGGGTGTTCAGCTCTCCAGGGTTTCACGCTGTGGGGGTGGGAGGGAGGGCAGATTGTTTGCCGCCCGCCCAGATTTTGTGCTCAAATCTCTGGAGTTATTTTTATATTCAGCCATGGGATGTGTGTGTCGCTGGCAAGACCGGCATTTATTGCCCATCCCTAATTGCCCTCGAGAAGGTGGTGGTGAGCCGCCATTTCAGAGGGCAGTTAAGAGTCAACCACATTGCTGTGGGTCTGGAGTCACGGACAGGCCAGACCGGGTAAGGACAGGTTTCCTTCCCTGAAGGTCATTAGTGAACCAGATGGGTTTTTACGACAATCCAGCAGTTTCATGGTCACCATTACTGACACTAGCTTTTTATTCCAGATTTATTTAATTAACTGAATTTCAATTCCCCAGCTGCTGTGCTGGGATTTGAACTTGTGTCTCTGGATGATTTGCAGGCCTCTGGATTACTAGTCCAGTAACACACGACCCTCTGACTCGGGGGCGACTGCGCGCAATTCTGAACGTCAGATTCTCAGCCCAGTGATGGGAGTGACTGGCCCCACTGAACCTGAAAATACTACGGCAGACCTGGAGTCTGTATATAATTTTAAAAAATCCCTTCCTTTTGCACGTTGTCGTGTGATATTAAAACTGGCGCTGTCTCTGTGTCTGGCGCTGACTCTGTGTCTGGCGCTGACCCTGTGTCTGGCGCTGACCCTGTGTCTGGCGCTGTCTCTGTGTCTGGCGCTGTCTCTGTGTCTGGCGCTGTCTCTGTGTCTGGCGCTGTCTCTGTGTCTGGCGCTGTCTCTGTGTCTGGCGCTGTCTCTGTGTCTGGTGCTGACGCTGACTCTGTGTCTGGTGCTGACTCTGTGTCTGGCGCTGGCGCTGACTCTGTGTCTGGCGCTGACTCTGTGTCTGGCGCTGTCTCTGTGTCTGGCGCTGTCTCTGTGTCTGGCGCTGTCTCTGTGTCTGGCGCTGACTCTGTGTCTGGCGCTGTCTCTGCCAGTGACAAAATGTCGACACAGCCGTATTCACTGTCAGCAGCTGTGCATTACCTGGTGCTAAATGACCATTAGCGATGCTCTCACCTGCTACTCTGCCCACCCTTCCACTTCCTGCCCCCATGACATTTAATGAAGTGTGTTTTTGGGTGAATGAAATCTCCCAGGCTCAGCAGTATTTCCCTTATCCCAGAGGCTCCAGCAGTTTCTGGTTCCCAGCAACATTCCTGGCACTTCACCAACCAGGACGAACCAGAATCCAGGGGCTGACTTCCACTTATCAAGGACAGTCTCTTCTTGCTCCAGGAGTTCCCCTGAGTAACTGCCTGTCACCAGGCTGAGAGCGGCAGAGTCCCATCTCTGGCTGATCCAAACTTATCCCATGCTCTCAGTGACCACATCCAGGTGTCCTGGCCAATGTTTATCCCTCCACCAACATCATTAGAAGAATACAGATTCCCTGGTCATTATCTCGTTGTCTGTGGGAGCTTGCTGTGCGTAAATTAGCTGCCGCGTTTCCTACATTACAACAGTGATGACAGAACACTTCAATAGTACTTCATTGGCTGTAAAGCGCTTTGGGATGACCTGAGGTTTTGAAAGGCGCTATAGAAATGAAAGTCTTTCTTTTATCTCTCTTCTCCAATAAGGTTGCCAATGCCAACCCTCCAGGATTGTCCCAGAGTCTCCAGGAATTGAATATAAACCACCAGGACACGGATATGAGCGAACCAGGAGAAATGTCAAAGGGGCATTAAAAAAAATGGTGTGTTTTATGGCCTAGCTGTCTCGCTCCAAGCCTGGTCGAGGCCTGGCTCTCTCTCTCGCTCCAAGCCTGGTCGAGGCCTGGCTCTCTCTCTGTCTCGCTCCAAGCCTGGTCGAGGCCTGGCTCTCTCTCTCTCGCTCTAAGCCTGGTCGAGGCCTGGCTCTCTCTCTCGCTCCAAACCTGGTCGAGGCCTGGCTCTCTCTCTCGCTCCAAGCCTGGTTGAGGCCTGGCTCTCTCTCTCTCTCTGTCTCCAAGCCTGGTCGAGGCCTGGCTCTCTCGCTCCAAGCCTGGTCGAGGCCTGGCTCTCTCTGTCTCCAAGCCTGGTCGAGGCCTGGCTCTCTCTCTTGCTCCAAGCCTGGTCGAGGCCTGGCTCTCTCTCTTGCTCCAAGCCTGGTCGAGGCCTGGCTCTCTCTCTCACCCCAAGCCTGGTCGAGGCCTGGCTCTCTCTCTCTCTCTCGCTCCAAGTCTGTTCGAGGCCTGGCACTCTCTCTCGCTCCAAGCCTGGTCGAAGCCTGGCTCTCTCTCTCGCTCCAAGCCTGGTCGAGGCCTGGCTCTCTCTCTCGCTCCAAGCCTGGTCGAGGCCTGGCTCTCTCTCTCTCTCTCTCGCTCCAAGCCTAGTCGAGGCCTGGCTCTCTCCCTCTCTCGCTCCAAGCCTGGTTGAGGCCTGGCTCTCTCTCTCGCTCCAAGCCTGGTCGAGGCCTGGCTCTCTCTCTCGCTCCAAGCCTGGTCGAGGCCTGGCTCTCTCTCTCTCTCGCTCCAAGTCTGGTCGAGGCCTGGCTCTCTCTCTCTCGCTCCAAGCCTGGTTGAGGCCTGGCTCTCTCTCTCTCTCTCGCTCCAAGCCTGGTCGAAGCCTGGCTCTCTTTCTCGCTCCAAGCCTGGTCGAGGCCTGGCTCTCTCTCTCTCTCTCTCTCTCGCCCTAAGCCTGGTCGAGGCCTGGCTCTCTCTCTCGCTCCAAGCCTGGTCGAGGCCTGGCTCTCTCTCTCGCTCCAAGCCTGGTCGAGGCCTGGCTCTCTCTGTCTCCAAGCCTGGTCGAGGCCTGGCTCTCTCTGTCTCCAAGCCTGGTCGAGGCCTGGCTCTCTCTCTCTCTCTCTCTCTCGCTCCAAGCCTGGTCGAGGCCTGGCTCTCTCTCTCTCTTGCTCCAAGCCTGGTCGAGGCCTGGCTCTCTCTCTCTCTCGCTCCAAGCCTGGTCAAAGCCTGGCTCTCTCTCGCTCCAAGCCTGGTCGAGGCCTGGCTCTCTCTCTCGCTCCAAGCCTGGTCGAGGCCTGGCTCTCTCTCTCGCTCCAAACCTGGTCAAGGCCTAGCTCTCTCTCGCTCCAAGTCTGGTCGAGGCCTGGCTCTCTCTCTCTCCAAGCCTGGTCGAGGCCTGGCTCTCTCTCTCGCTCCAAGCCTGGTCGAGGCCTGGCTCTCTCTCTCTCTCTCTCGCTCCAAGTCTGGTCGAGGCCTGACTCTCTCTCTCTCTCCAAGCCTGGTCGAGGCTGGCTCTCTCTCTCTCTCTCTCGCTCCAAGCCTGGTCGAGGCCTGGCTCTCTCTCTCTCCAAGCCTGGTCGAGGCCTGGCTCTCTCTCTCTCTCGAAGTCTGGTGGAGGCCTGGCTCTCTCTCTCGCTCCAAGCCTGGTCGAGGCCTGGCTCTCTCGCTCCAAGCCTGGTCGAGGCCTGGCTCTCTCTCTCGCTCTCTCTCCAAGCCTGGTCGAGGCCTAGCTCTCTCTCGCTCTCTCGCTCCAAGCCTGGTTGAGGCCTGGCTCTCTCTCGCTCCAAGCCTGGTCGAGGCCTGGCTCTCTCTCTCGCTCCAAGCCTGGTCGAGGCCTGGCTCTCTCTCTCTCTCTCTCTCGCTCTAAGCCTGGTCGAGGCCTGGCTCTCTCTCTCTCGCTCCAAGCCTGGTCGAGGCCTGGCTCTCTCTCTCTCTCGCTCCAAGCCTGGTCGAGGCCTGGCTCTCTCTCTCGCTCCAAGCCTGGTCGAGGCCTGGCTCTCTCTCTCGCTCCAAGCCTGGTCGAGGCCTGGCGCTCTCTCTCGCTTCAAGCCTGGTGGAGGCCTGGCTCGCTCTCTCGCTCCAAACCTGGTCAAGGCCTGGCTCTCTCTCGCTCCAAGTCTGGTCGAGGCCTGGCTCAGTTCAGTTCAGTTCAGTTCAAATGCTTTATTGGCATGAAAGTTTACAGAGAACCATATTGCCAAAGCTTACATAGCAAAAAGGTACAGTTTTCCAACATTCTGTAGGTGTCAATCGATTTGACATTTGTTGGGTATATACAATATTACTTTTAAACAATATTAATTTTAAACAGTCTTTCTACTTCATTTGGTATGTTCAATATTAATTTTAAACAGTCTTACTTTTAAACAGCTCTCTCTCTCTCCAAGCCTGGTCGAGGCCTGGCTCTCTCTCTCTCGCTCCAAGCCTGGTCGAGGCCTGGCTCTCTCTCTCTCTCTCTCGCTCCAAGTCTGGTCGAGGCCTGGCTCTCTCTCTCTCCAAGCCTGGTCGAGGCTGGCTCTCTCTCTCTCTCCCTCGCTCCAAGCCTGGTCGAGGCCTGGCTCTCTCTCTCTCTCTCTCTCGCTCCAAGCCTGGTCGAGGCCTGGCTCTCTCTCTCTCCAAGCCTGGTCGAGGCTGGCTCTCTCTCTCTCTCCCTCGCTCCAAGCCTGGTCGAGGCCTGGCTCTCTCGCTCCAAGCCTGGTCGAGGCCTGGCTCTCTCTCTCTCTCGCTCTCTCTCCAAGCCTGGTCAAGGCCTGGCTCTCTCTCTCTCTCGCTCTCTCTCCAAGCCTGGTCGAGGCCTGGCTCTCTCTCTCTCTCTCGCTCCAAGCCTGGTCGTGGCCTGGCGCTCTCTCTCTCTCCAAGCCTGGTCGAGGCCTGGCTCTCCCTCTCTCTCCAAGTCTGGTGGAGGCCTGGCTCTCTCTCTCGCTCCAAGCCTGGTCGTGGCCTGGCGCTCTCTCTCTCTCCAAGCCTGGTCGAGGCCTGGCTCTCCCTCTCTCTCCAAGTCTGGTGGAGGCCTGGCTCTCTCTCTCGCTCCAAGCCTGGTCGAGGCCTGGCTCTCTCTCTCGCTCCAAGCCTGGTCGAGGCCTGGCTCTCTCTCTCTCTCGCTCTCTCTCCAAGCCTGGTCGAGGCCTGGCTCTCTCTCTCTCTCTCTCGCTCCAAGCCTGGTCGTGGCCTGGCTCTCTCTCTCTCCAAGCCTGGTCGAGGCCTGGCTCTCTCTCTCTCTCGCTCCAAGCCTGGTTGAGGCCTGGCTCTCTCTCTCGCTCCAAGCCTGGTCGAGGCCTGGATCTCTCTCGCTCTCTCTCCAAGCCTGGTCGAGGCCTGGCTCCCTCTCTCTCGCTCCAAGTCTGGTGGAGGCCTGGCTCTCTCTTGCTCTTGCTCCAAGCCTGGTCGAGGCCTGGCTCTCTCTCTCTCTGTCTGCAAGCCTGGTCGAGGCCTGGCTCTCTCTCTCTCTCTCTCTCGCTCCAAGCCTGGTCGAGGCCTGGCTCTCTCTCTCTCCAAGCCTGGTCGAGGCTGGCTCTCTCTCTCTCTCCCTCGCTCCAAGCCTGGTCGAGGCCTGGCTCTCTCGCTCCAAGCCTGGTCGAGGCCTGGCTCTCTCTCTCTCTCGCTCTCTCTCCAAGCCTGGTCAAGGCCTGGCTCTCTCTCTCTCTCGCTCTCTCTCCAAGCCTGGTCGAGGCCTGGCTCTCTCTCTCTCTCTCGCTCCAAGCCTGGTCGTGGCCTGGCGCTCTCTCTCTCTCCAAGCCTGGTCGAGGCCTGGCTCTCCCTCTCTCTCCAAGTCTGGTGGAGGCCTGGCTCTCTCTCTCGCTCCAAGCCTGGTCGTGGCCTGGCGCTCTCTCTCTCTCCAAGCCTGGTCGAGGCCTGGCTCTCCCTCTCTCTCCAAGTCTGGTGGAGGCCTGGCTCTCTCTCTCGCTCCAAGCCTGGTCGAGGCCTGGCTCTCTCTCTCGCTCCAAGCCTGGTCGAGGCCTGGCTCTCTCTCTCTCTCGCTCTCTCTCCAAGCCTGGTCGAGGCCTGGCTCTCTCTCTCTCTCTCTCGCTCCAAGCCTGGTCGTGGCCTGGCTCTCTCTCTCTCCAAGCCTGGTCGAGGCCTGGCTCTCTCTCTCTCTCGCTCCAAGCCTGGTTGAGGCCTGGCTCTCTCTCTCGCTCCAAGCCTGGTCGAGGCCTGGATCTCTCTCGCTCTCTCTCCAAGCCTGGTCGAGGCCTGGCTCCCTCTCTCTCGCTCCAAGTCTGGTGGAGGCCTGGCTCTCTCTTGCTCTTGCTCCAAGCCTGGTCGAGGCCTGGCTCTCTCTCTCTCTGTCTGCAAGCCTGGTCGAGGCCTGGCTCTCTCTCTCTCTCTCTCGTTCCAAGCCTGGTTGAGGCCTGGCTCACTCTCGCTCCAAGCCTGGTCGAGGCCTGGCTCTCTCTCTCTCTCCAAGCCTGGTCGAGGTCTGGCTCTCTCTCGCTCGCTCCAAGCCTGGTCGAGGTCTGGCTCTCTCTCTCTCGCTCCAAGCCTGATCGAGGCCTGGCTCTCTCTCTCTCTCTCTCGCTCCAAGCCTGGTCAAGGCCTGGCTCTCTCTCTCTCGCTCCAAGCCTGGTCGAGGCCTGGCTCTCTCTCTCTCTCGCTCCAAGCCAGGTCGGGGCCTGGCTCTCTCTCTCTCGCTCCAAGCCTGGTCGAGGCCTGGCTCTCTCTCTCTCTCTCGCTCCAAGCCTGGTCGAGGCCTGGCTCTCTCTCGCTCCAAGCCTGATCGAGGCCTGGCTCTCTCTCTCTCGCTCCAAGCCTGATCGAGGCCTGGCTCTCTCTCTCTCTCTCTCGCTCCAAGCCTGGTCGAGGCCTGGCTCTCTCTCTCTCGCTCCAAGCCTGGTCGAGGCCTGGCTCTCTCTCTCTCTCTCTCGCTCCAAGCCTGGTCGAGGCCTGGCTCTCTCTCTCTCGCTCCAAGCCTGATCGAGGCCTGGCTCTCTCTCTCTCTCTCTCGCTCCAAGCCTGGTCGAGGCCCGGCTCTCTCTCTCTCGCTCCAAGCCTGGTTCAGGCCTGGCTCTCTCTCTCTCTCGCTCCAAGCCTGGTCGAGGCCTGGCTCTCTCTCTCGCTCCAAGCCTGGTCGAGGCCTGGCGCTCTCTCTCGCTCCAAGCCTGGTGGAGGCCTGGCTCGCTCTCTCGCTCCAAACCTGGTCAAGGCCTGGCTCTCTCTCGCTCCAAGCCTGGTCGAGGCCTGGCTCTCTCTCTCGCTCCAAGCCTGGTCGAGGCCTGGCTCTCTCTCTCGCTCCAAGCCGGGTCGAGGCCTGGCTCTCTCTCGCTCTCTCTCCAAGCCTGGTCGAGGCCTGGCTCCCTCTCTCTCGCTCAAAGCCTGGTGGAGGCCTGGCTCTCTCTTGCTCTTGCTCCAAGCCTGGTCGAGGCCTGGCTCTCTCTCTCTCTCTCTCTGTCTCCAAGCCTTGTTGAGGCCTGGCTCTCTCTCGCTCCAAGCCTGGTTGAGGCCTGGCTCTCTCTCTCGCTCCAAGCCTGGTCGAGGCCTGGCTCTCTCTCTCTCGCTCCAAGCCTGGTCGAGGCCTGGCTCTCTCTCTCTCTCGCTCCAAGCCTGGTCGAGGCCTGGCTCTCTCTCGCTCCAAGCCTGGTTGAGGCCTGGCTCTCTCTCTCTCGCTCCAAGCCTGATCGAGGCCTGGCTCTCTCTCTCGCTCCAAGCCTGGTCGAGGCCTGGCTCTCTCTCTCTCGCTCCAAGCCTGATCGAGGCCTGGCTCTCTCTCTCGCTCCAAGCCTGGTCGAGGCCTGGCTCTCTCTCTCTCGCTCCAAGCCTGATCGAGGCCTGGCTCTCTCTCTCTCTCTCTCTCGCTCCAAGCCTGGTCGAGGCCTGGCTCTCTCTCTCTCGCTCCAAGCCTGGTCGAGGCCTGGCTCTCTCTCTCTCTCTCTCTCGCTCCAAGCCTGGTCGAGGCCTGGCTCTCTCTCTCTCTCGCTCCAAGCCTGATCGAGGCCTGGCTCTCTCTCTCGCTCTCTCGCTCCAAGCCTGGTCGAGGCCTGGCTCTCTCTCTCGCTCCAAGCCTGGTCGAGGCCTGGGGCTCTCTCTCGCTCCAAGCCTGGTGGAGGCCTGGCTCGCTCTCTTGCTCCAAACCTGGTCAAGGCCTGGCTCTCTCTCGCTCCAAGTCTGGTCGAGGCCTGGCTCTCTCTCTCTCTCTCTCTCGCTCCAAGCCTGGTCGAGGCCTGGCTCTCTCTCTCTCTCGCTCCAAGCCTGATCGAGGCCTGGCTCTCTCTCTCTCTCTCTCGCTCCAAGCCTGGTCGAGGCCTGGCTCTCTCTCTCTCTCGCTCCAAGCCTGGTCGAGGCCTGGCTCTCTCTCTCGCTCCAAGCCTGGTCGAGGCCTGGGGCTCTCTCTCGCTCCAAGCCTGGTGGAGGCCTGGCTCGCTCTCTTGCTCCAAACCTGGTCAAGGCCTGGCTCTCTCTCGCTCCAAGTCTGGTCGAGGCCTGGCTCTCTCTCTCTCCAAGCCTGGTCGAGGCCTGGCTCTCTCTCTCTCGCTCCAAGCCTGGTCGAAGCCTGGCTCTCTCTCTCTCTCTCTCGCTCCAAGTCTGGTCGAGGCCTGACTCTCTCTCTCTCTCTCTCTCTCGCTCCAAGCCTGGTCGAGGCCTGGCTCTCTCTCTCCAAGCCTGGTCGAGGCTGGCTCTCTCTCTCTCTCTCCAAGTCTGGTGGAGGCCTGGCTCTCTCTCTCGCTCCAAGCCTGGTCGAGGCCTGGCTCTCTCGCTCCAAGCCTGGTCGAGGCCTGGCTCTCTCTCTCTCTCGCTCTCTCTCCAAGCCTGGTCGAGGCCTGGCTCTCTCTCTCTCTCGCTCTCTCTCCAAGCCTGGTCGAGGCCTGGCTCTCTCTCTCTCTCTCGCTCCAAGCCTGGTCGTGGCCTGGCTCTCTCTCTCTCTCCAAGCCTGGTAGAGGCCTGGCTCTCCCTCTCTCTCCAAGTTTGGTGGAGGCCTGGCTCTCTCTCTCTCGCTCCAAGCCTGGTCGAGGCCTGGCTCTCTCTCTCGCTCCAAGCCTGGTCGAGGCCTAGCTCTCTCCAAGCCTGGTCGAGGCCTGGCTCTCTCTCTCTCTCTCTCTCTCTCTAAGCCTGGTCGAGGGCTGGATCCCCTATCTGTGAATGATCCAGCTCTAGCTTTTCTTACATTTTAATTCCCCGCTGTCACAAGTTGGCTGATTCTGCCGATTTGACCTTCATATGAGCTTATCTCAAATACTTAAAAATCCTTCTAACTGAATTTAATTAGTGAAGCTATTGAAGCAGACAGTATATAAAGAAGAGGCGAGGAGCCAGCAGGGATGTCAGGTGAAGCTTTTTCACCTGGAAGGGTAATCGAGTTATCGAGTTGGTTACTAGGGAAGGGCATTGAAGAGCACCATATAATTAGTCGTGTTTCTGTAGTGAGATGTGATTGACAGAAATAGACAGAAGGCTTCTTGGGCCTAAAGATCATCCAATGGCCAGCTTACATTTGGTCACTGCCCCCAGTGTTTCAACTCAGAACCTCATTGTTGTACTCTCCACTTGCCTGGATGAGTGCAGCTCCAACAACACTCAAGAAGCTCGACACCATCCAGGACAAAGCAGCCCGCTTGACTGGCACCCCATCCACCACCTTAAACATTCACTCCCTCCACCACTGGCGTAC
This sequence comes from Somniosus microcephalus, assembly GCF_052327205.1. Classification (NCBI taxonomy): domain Eukaryota; kingdom Metazoa; phylum Chordata; class Chondrichthyes; order Squaliformes; family Somniosidae; genus Somniosus; species Somniosus microcephalus. The sequence goes on from NC_141018.1 coordinate 37,558,157, forward strand.
CGTGGCTGCAGTGTGTACCATCTACAAGATGCACTGCAGCAACTCGCCAAGGCTTCTTCGGCAGCACCTCCCAAACCCGCGACCTCTTCCACCTAGAAGGACAAGGGCAGCAGGCGCATGGGAACACCACCACCTCCAAGTTCCCCTCCAAGTCACACACCACTCTGACTTAGAAGTATATCGCCGATCTTTCATCGTCGCTGGGTCAAAATCCTGGAACTCCCTCCCTAACAGCACTGTGGGAGTACTATCACCACATGGACTGCAGCAGTTCAAGAAGGCGGCTCACCACCACCTTCTCAAGGGCGATTAGGGATGGGCAATAAATGCTGGCCTTGCCAGCGACGCCCACATCCCATAAGCAAATTTAAAAAAAAGAATGGCAGGTCTAGACTTCAACCTGTCGCAGCATTCCCGAGAGAGGTCTTTGAGCAAGGCGTTGGGGTAATTTTGACTTTGAGCACTGGTGTAACTAAACAATATTTGACTGTTGGAAAGGAGCTTCGCACTCAATTAAATGTCACATTCGGTAGATTAAGACAACACAAGACTGAACTTTAACGTGACTTCACATTTTTCCTAATATTAATTTACTGACCTTACTTTGATTGTCAGCTCTTCTTTGTAGTGTTTGCATAAAAGTAATTCTACTAATTAGAGGAAGTGAGCTGGGATGCTAATTAATTTTCCAATTCATTACTACAATTAATTAAACACAATTTATTTGTGCATAATCCAATGTGGCTGCTGGGATATTAAAAAAAAGTGAACGCGGACACTGGGAATTGAAAACGTGACTGCTGTTTGACTGAGGTATGTGACAGTCACTGCTGGTCACGGGGCCCATCCGACAGGTTCAGGAACACGGGAACAGGAGGAGGCCATTCAGCCCCTCTAGCCTGTTACATAACTCGCTGTGCCTCCTAACTTAGCTTCAGCCTCATGGAGGTGTCTGGCAGTCGCTGCTGGTTACAGGGCCCATCAGACAGGCCTGGTGGTGCCCCAGTCACGTGAAAAATCCCACTTGCTTTACAGAGCTGATTTCACAACTAACGATGGAAAAGTATCAAAATGCTGCACTAGAGTTACACAGGATATACAGCACGGAAACAGGCCATTCGGCCCAATCAGTCCATGCCGGTGTTTATGCTCCACTCGAGCCTCCTCCCGTCTTTCCTCATCTAAATCTATCAGCCTAACCCTCTAGTCCTTTCTCACTCATATGCTTGTCCAGCCTCCCCTTAAATGTATCTATACTATTTGCCTCAACCACTCCCTGTGGTAGCGAGTTCCACATTCTCACCACTCTCTGGGTAAAGAAGTTTCTTCTGAATTCCCTATTGGATTTCTTGGTGACTATCTTATATTGATGGCCTCTAGTTTTGCTCTTCCCCACAAGTGGAAACATTCTCTCTGTATCCACTCTATCAAAACCTTTCATCATTTTAAAGACCTCTGTTAGGTCACCCCTCAGCCTTTTTTCAAGAGAAAAGAGACCCAGTCTGTTCACCCTTTCCTGATATGTATACCCTCGCATTTCTTGTGTCATCCTTGTAAATCTTCTCTGCACCCTCTCCTATATCCTTTTTATAAAATGGTGACCAGAACTGTGGACAGTACTCCAAGTGTATTAGTTTGCAATTCAAGCATCGATATAGTTTTATTAAAGTTAAAATGAATGTTTAACTTTTATTATTTTAATGTTGGTTATCCCTCCGCCGAGTGACACTGATTGGTTTTCACCTGGTTGACCGCCTTGCCTTTTCCCATTCTCCACTTCCCATAAACTCCAACTTGTCCAAAGCTATGTTGTCTGCACCCTGTCCATACCAAGCCCTACTCGTCCGTCACTGCCATCCTCACTCCCCTACACTGGTCCCCTACCCTCCCCCCTGGTGCTGTGAATTTAAAGTCCTTGGCCCTCCCGCCCCTCCTGCACCCTCTGGTCCTCTGACTTGGTCCTTCTGTGCATCACTCCCTCCCTTCGCCCCTCTATTATAGAATCATAGAGTGTAGAGGAGTCCATTCGGCCCATCGTGTAAGGGGGCCTTCTCCCCCTGGGCCCCCCAGCCTCAGCCATACTCTCTCGAACTCCCTCCCTAATCCCCGCTCTCTCTCCACTTCTTTCTTCACCTTTCAGAATCCTTCTGAAAACCCATCTTTTCAACTTAGGCCATGTCATCCTTGGATACAGTGTCTTCATTTTACCTGTTTATTTTCCCCTCTTTGTGAAGCAGCTTGGGATATTTGCTGCTTTAGAAGGTGTGATAAATGCCAGCTGGTGTCTGCTGGTCTTCAGCTGGTGTCTGCTGGTTTTGTAACAACAGTAATTACTCCTGTGAGGGAGATAAACCCACTTTATCCTTTTTAACATCCAGCTGGCCACGATCACCCCGTGAGGTCCAGCATTGACCACAGGGTAACTGTGAGGACTAGCGCTGACCACGGAGCGACCGTGAGGACCAGCGTTGACCACGGAGTGACCGTGAGGTCCAGCATTGACCACGGAGTGACCGTGAGGACCAGCATTGACCACGGAGTGACCGTGAGGACCAGCGCTGACCACGGAGTGACCGTGAGGACCAGTGCTGACCACAGAGTGACCATGAGGTCCAGCATTGACCACGGAGTGACCGTGAGGACCAGCATTGACCACGGAGTGATCGTGAGGTCCAGCATTGACCACGGAGTGACCGTGAGGATCTGCGTTGACCACGGGGTGACCGTGAGGACCAGCATTGACCACGGGGTGACCGTGAGGTCCAGCGCTGACCACGGGGTGACCGTGAGGACCAGCGCTGACCACAGGGTGACCGTGAGGACCAGCGCTGACCACGGGGTGACCGTGAGGACCAGCGTTGACCACAGGGTGACCGTGAGGGCTAGCACTGACCACGGAGTGACCGTGAGGACCAGTGCTGACCACGGGGTGACCGTGAGGGCTAGTGCTGACCACGGAGTGACCGTGAGGACCAGCGTTGACCACGGGGTGACCGTGAGGTCCAGCATTGACCATGGGGTGACCGTGAGGACCAGCGTTGACCACGGAGTGACCGTGAGGACCAGCGCTGACCTTGGATGGCCTCATCGGCCAAGGGTACCCTATTTATTTTGGCTTCTCCAACTTCAGGAGTTGTACCTCGCAGTAAATAGAGACTGGGGCAGCGAGCACAGCCCTGTTGAAGCATGCGTGGCCCGAGTCAGTGCTGGAATCATGTCACCAATCTCTTCCCGGAGCTGTTTTGCTGTTCACAGCGGTACTGGGTGAAGGAGGAATCATCAGCAACGTTCCCACTAAGCTGAGTGGCCACACAACGGCCTGGAGGTCCCGCGCAGGCCGCTCATCGGCATTTACGGGGAAGAAACCGCGCAAGTGTGAGAATTTGAATGAGCTGCGCAGCCAGTTTAAGGGACTGCGCATAAAAAAAATTAGAGGGAACATTGGTGATCAGCGCAGAGATTACATGATGACTCGCATTTCTCCAGCGCCTTTCACATCCCCCGGACGTCCCAAAGCGCTTTACAGCCAATGAAGTACTTTTGAAGTGTAGCCACTGTTGTAATGTAGGAAACGCGGCAGCCAATTTGTGCACAGCAAGCTCCCACAAACCGCAATGAGAGGCACGACCAGGTAATTAAAAATAACAATGTTTGAGATATAGCCGAGAACTCTCCTGCATTTCTTCCAAAAGTATTGCCATGGGATCTTTTATACCCATCTGAATGTTGAACATCTTATCCGAAAGCTGGCAAATAAGGAGGAGTTAGATATATTTCTTAAGGCTAAAGGGATCAAGGGTTATGGGGAGAAGGCAGGGACAGGGTACTGAATTTGGATGATCAGCCATGATCTCATTGAATGGCGGAGCAGGCTCGAGGGGCCGAATGGCCTACTCCTACTCCTATCTTCAATGTTTCTATGTTTAAATCTGACAGTCCGGCATTTAACACATTGCTGTTTGTGGGAGCTTGCTGTGCGCAAATTGGCTGCCGTGTTTCCTACATTACAACAGTGACTACACTTCAAAAGTACTTCATTGGCTGTAAAGCGCTTTGGGACGTCTGGAGGTCGGGAAAGGCGCTATAGAAATGCACGTCTTTGATGATTTGAGTATCTGTCCGGCCAATGCTCAATATTTAGGCTCGGACATGATGAATGGCCATTTGGCTACCAGATAGGGTCGCACTCTTGGAGGTGGCATCACATGACCTCCTGCCACCAACTGCCCCGCCCGCACTCTCCCGCCATTGATCGACCAACACGTCAATCCTCGCAGCTCCCCGCCTTCCCACAGCCAATCGGAAAGCCAATAGACTCTTCATTACCTGATTGGATGACTTTTTGACCATCAGTCAAACATCCTTTTTTCCCCATCTCTCATATTTTTATTACTAATAAACAAAGTGTGCAAAGAATTTGGTTTAATGCCCTTGCGATGATTTTTCTCTCGGTTGTCGCTCGCAGCCATGCCCTGGAGATTAATCTGTGATTCCTGGAGACTCCAGGCCAATCCCGGAGTGTTGGCAACCCCCTGGTGCCAGAGGGAGACGGGCATCTGGCGTGGGTCAGTCCCATCGGGAGGGGAGGGCTGAATATTAAGAAGAAACCAGCTCCAGCTCCAACACCCTCAGACACACTTACAGATGGCAGTAGCTCCCCTGAGGAATGCACGGTGGGATATTCAACCACGGGGTGCACCAGCCTGCTGTTCAAATCCGAGAAGTAATTGACACAAGTGCTGGGAAGGGGCGATGGGAAGGGGGTCCTAGCCCCAGAAGCTGCCGGCAAGCACAGGGGGGGCCAGTGGGAGGTGCGACTGTTCCAGCAGAGCCTCGTTCAGCCTCTGCACTACCAGCAGGCGAGTGAGTAACAGAATCCAGGACAGCACCGGACCAGACCCAGACCCAGCCGAGTGGTGAGCTGTGCGAGAGAAGGCGACTAAAGGTGTCCCCTGGGGAGGAGAGAGAGAGAGAGAGCTGCTTTTGTTGTCAGGGACTTTTATTGCAAAAGGGGGAAAGCTGTGCAATTGTTTAGGGGGGAAGAAAATGCAAAAAAAAAGCCGGAAAATGGATCAGGACCTGTAAACTGCACAGATTGAGTTGGATTCTATCACTCGATTCCGGGCAGCGTGTCCCTTAAGTAGCAAATTAAAAGCACCTCGCACAGGACGGGGCTGAACTGAAGGTTGCTGATCAGCTGGGAGTGCATTCTTGCTCAAGGGAGGAGAAGGAATCCAAAAAAACACACACACACGGGGCGCGGGCAGCGGCTCAGATAAAAGGATAATGTTTGCCCAACCTGACTCGGGAATGTGCAATCACTAAGTGAAGAATCTCCTGTGAAGGCAGACTTTCACCAGCACTGCCCCTGCGGAGCAGCTTCTCCCCAAACCGTGTGTGTGTCTGTCTGTCTCTCCATTTAATTTTTACATCCAGACTAGCGGAGGGCGAGAGAGGTACCACAGTCAGGAATTCTCAACCCTGCTCTTTATTCTGGGTGTTATGTTGGAGCTGCAACGGGTGAAAAATCGGCCGGCGAACTGGGTAAGTGTCTTGTCAATTGAGAAAATGTGGGAGCTTGTTGTTGCGGGGTGTGTGTGTTGTGTGTGTGTGTGTAAGAGCCGTGTGTGTGAGAGAGCCTTGTGTGTGTGTGTGTGTGTGTGTCAGAGCCTTGTGTGTGTGTGTCAGAGCCTTGTGTGTGTGTGTGTGTGTGAGAGCCTTATGTGTGTGTGTGTGTGTGTGTGTCAGAACCTTGTGTGTGTGTGTGTGTGTCAGAGTCTTGTGTGTGTCAGAGCCTTGTGTGTGTGTGTGTGTCAGAGTCTGTGTGTGTGAGCCTTTGTGTGTGTGTGTGTGTGTCAGAGCCTTGTGTGTGTGTGTGTGTGTCAGAGCCTTTGTGTGTGTGTGTGTCAGAGCCTTGTGTGTGTGTGTGTGTGTCAGAGCCTTTGTGTGTGTGTGTGTGTGTCAGAGCCTTTGTGTGTGTGTGTGTGTGTGTCAGAGCCTTGTGTGTGTGCGTGTGTGTCAGAGCCTTGTGTGTGTGTGTGTCAGAGCCTTGTGTGTGTGCGTGTGTGTGTGTGTGTCAGAGCCTTGTGTGTGTGTCAGAGTCTTGTGTGTTTGTGTGTGTGAGAGCCTTGTGTGTGTGTGTCAGAGCCTTGTGTGTGTGTGTGTGTGTGTGTCAGAGCCTTGTGTGTGTGTGTGTGTGTCAGAGCCTTGTGTGTGTGCGTGTGTGTGTGTGTCAGAGCCTTGTGTGTGTGTGTCAGAGCCTTGTGTGTGTGTGTGTCAGAGCCTTGTGTGTGTGTGTCAGAGCCTTGTGTGTGTGTGTGTCAGAGCCTTGTGTGTGTGTGTCAGAGCCTTGTGTGTGTGTGTGTGTCAGAGCCTTGTGTGTGTGTGTGTGTGTGTGTGTCAGAGCCGTGTGTGTGTGTGTCAGAGCCTTGTGTGTGTGTGTGTGTGTGTGTGTGTCAGAGCCGTGTGTGTGTGTGTGTGTGTGTGTGTGTGTCAGAGCCTTGTGTGTGTGTGTGTGTGAGAGCCTTGCCTGTTTAGCTGGGCTTCCAGCACTCTGCATGGGGAAGAGGGGGAGAGAGACACACACACGAAGCAAATCAGCTTTGCCTCGAGAGCTCAACTTAATCTAATGATGTGAGCAGACATAATATTGGTGTTATTCTGAGGCGTGCATATTCATCAGCTGCGGCCGGGCACTTGCGCTGGGTAAACCCGGGGGATTGCAATGATGCCTGGCTGGGAATGTGTCCGAAGACCAGAGGAGGGTCGGAGCCGCAGCGAGATGGTAAAATGCACCCGGCAAAAATTAAAATACCGAGGTGTCGCATCTTCGCAACTTTTGCATCCAGCTGTTCCAAAAAACACCCCAGGGATTGGGTGATTTTTTAAATATAGATGTTCCTCCTGTAGTGGGTCCTGCTCTGGTTCCCCCTGCACAGTGCCTCGCACTTGTCGGGGTGAGGTTGTGTGGAGAGGGGGGAAGAAGCGAGCTGCCTCTGCAGATCTAGAGAGGGATAAATCGGGAGGCTGCGGGAGGGGTTGGCTGGGAAGGTTGGCGGGGAGATTGGGGCCATCTGGTGCAGGGCGGCATGTTCCAGGGGTCTGTCAGAGTCTGTCACCGCTCTGATCACAGTCTCTCTCTCCGGGTCCCTCTCTCTTTTGGAAAGAAAGATCAGTGAAAATATGTGCTCCACGTATGAAGTGTCTCACTGGCTCATACAGCGAGCCTGCACTGGGCCAGTTAGTGAGGAGAAGTGCATTCACACAGATGCAGCTCGGCAGCCAAGGGAAACAGTTTGACATTGAGAATATTTGCTGGTTAAGGACACGGAAAAAAAAGCCCTTTTTGATTTTTGAGGTTGACGTTTGACCATAAAGATTTCTGCTGAAGCACAAGCCAGCAAGCCCAGCTGGAGAGCAAGCTCAGCCTAAAAGAGCTCTTAATCTTTTCTAGTCAAATCAACCCCTTTCCCTTTTGTTCCCTATTGTGAAAAATTATCACCAACGTCACTCTCTCCTGCCTCGGTTATATATTTATCTTCATTAAAAATTAGCAAACCTCAGAAGCCGCTCCGTTCTGCCAGCTCTAATTGTGGCGTTTGCTGTCGATTTGTTTAGAAGTCTCTTTCAGATTCTATTAGGTGAAAAGGGGCATTTAATGCAGGATAGGGTGTGGGGGGCACAGGATTCTCCGGCTCTCAGTGTGGTTGGGAACGAGCTGGTTTGCATGCTGTGAATTACGCTCTGTGAACACGGACTGACCAAAGTAAGAGGGTGGCAGATGGTGATGGGAGGGGTGCATGCAGGCCATTATGTTTATAGTAACGGGGATTTTCACACTGAATGTTTCTGTCACCGTGGAGTACACGAGTGGCAAGTGCCCGGCGCCTGTGGGTTCTACAGCAGTCTGCACGCCCTGGATTCTGAGTGATTGGCAGTATTTTTGTTCTGCTTCTCCCAGTTTTCTCCTTTCCTGTGGGGAGGGGTTCACCCACACTTACTTGAGACTTGAGCGCATAATCCAGGCTGACACTCCCAGTGCAGTACTGTGGGAGCGCCGCACTGTCGGAGGGACAGTACTGAGGGAGCGCCGCACTGTCGGAGGGACAGTACTGAGGGAGTGCCGCACTGTCGGAGGGGCAGTACTGAGGGAGCGCCGCACTGTCGGAGGGGCAGTACTGAGGGAGAGCTGCACTGTCGGAGGGTCAATACTGAGGGAGCGCCGCACTGTCGGAGGGGCAGTACTGAGGGAGCGCCGCACTGTCGGAGGGGCAGTACTGAGGGAGTGCCGCACTGTCGGAGGGACAGTACTGAGGGAGCGCCGCACTGTCGGAGGGTCAGTACTGAGGGAGCGCCGCATTGTCGGAGGGACAGTACTGAGGGAGCGCCGCACTGTCGGAGGGTCAATACTGAGGGAGCGCCGCACTGTTGGAGGGTCAGTACTGAGGGAGCGCCGCACTGTCGGAGGGGCAGTAGTGAGGGAGCGCCGCACTGTCGGAGGGGCAGTACTGAGGGAGCGCTGCACTGTTGGAGGGGCAGTACTGAGGGAGCGCCGCACTGTCGGAGGGACAATACTGAGGGAGCGCCGCACTGTCATAGGGGCAGTATTGAGGGAGCGCTGCACTGTCGGAGGGGCAGTATTGAGGGAGTGCTGCACTGTCGGAGGTGCTGTCCTTCGGATGAGACATTAAAACTGAGGCCCCGTCTGCTCTCTCAGGTGGACGTAATAGATCCCACGGCACTATTGTGTGCAGCTGCACATTACCCGGTGGTAAATGACCACTAGCGATGCTCTCACCTGCTACTCTGCCCACCCTTCCACTTCCTGCCCCCATGACATTTAATGAAGTGTGTTTTTGGGTGAATGAAATCTCCCAGGCTCAGCAGTATTTCCCTTATCCCAGAGGCTCCAGCAGTTTCTGGTTCCCAGCAACATTCTATTTCTGGCACTTCACCAACCAGGACGAACCAGAATCCAGGGGCTGACTTCCACTTATCAAGGACAGTCTCTTCTTGCTCCAGGAGTTCCCCTGAGTAACTGCCTGTCACCAGGCTGAGAGCGGCAGAGTCCCATCTCTCTCTGGCTGATCCAAACTTATACCATGCTCTCAGTGACCACATCCAGGTGTCCTGGCCAATGTTTATCCCTCCACCAACATCATTAGAAGAATACAGATTCTCTGGTCATTATCTCGTTGTCTGTGGGAGCTTGCTGTGCGTAAATTGGCTGCCGCGTTTCCTACATCACAACAGTGACGACACTTCAAAAGTACTTCATTGGCTGTAAAGTGCTTTGGGACGTCCCGAACTGGAGAAAGGCGCTATAGAAATGCAAGTCTTTCTTTGTTTCTAATACTGAGCGACTGGCATCCTTGGAGTCAGCCTGCCGCAGGGACCCAGTCCCTCAGGAGATGGCAGAGAAAGATAATGAGAAGAACAGGAGCGTGAGCCTACAGATTGGAAGGAACTGGGTTCCCATGGCTCAGTGGATCTGGGGCGGAGTCCCAGCAACAACAGCCAAGGCCAAGCTGATCAACCCCTTCATATACGGGCTCGGCAATGATCTGGTTGGGAATGGGATTGGAGATTATTGAGGATAGGGACAGATTGAATTCATTAAATATTCCATGAAACGCGATGGTTCCTGCCCAGTTGGGCGGGAGAATGTTGTGTATAGATGGTAACAGAGAAGGAGTGAATAGTCAAACTGTGAGGGTGGAGAATTATTCTGGAGTTTTGCTCACTTTCAATTGTCCAGGGCGTATTTATGTAGATATTTCTCTCAGTAAATTAAATGGGTGGGTAGAGTCCATGATAGGGGAGAGTGTACACGGGCTGTGGGAGGAGATTAAATGGGTGGGTAGAGTCCATGATAGGGGAGAGTGTACACGGGCTGTGGGAGGAGATTAAATGGGTGGGTAGAGTCTGTGATAGGGGAGAGTGTACACGGGCTGTGGGAGGGGATTAAATGGGTGGGTAGAGTCCGTGATAGGGGAGAGTGTACATGGGCTGTGGGAGGAGATTAAATGGGTGGGTAGAGTCTGTGATAGGGGAGAGTGTACACGGGCTGTGGGAGGAGATTAAATAGGTGGGTAGAGTCCATGATAGGGGAGAGTGTACACGGGCTGTGGGAGGAGATTAAATGGGTGGGTAGAGTCCATGATAGGGGAGAGTGTACACGGGCTGTGGGAGGAGGTTAAATGGGTGGGTAGAGTCTGTGATAGGGGAGAGTGTACACGGGCTGTGGGAGGAGATTAAATGGGTGGGTAGAGTCTGTGATAGGGGAGAGTGTACACGGGCTGTGGGAGGAGATTAAATGGGTGGGTAGAGTCTGTGATAGGGGAGAGTGTACATGGGCTGTGGGAGGCGATTAAATGGGTGGGTAGAGTCTGTTATAGGGGAGATTGTACATGGGCTGTGGGAGGAGATTAAATGGGTGGGTAGAGTCTATGATAGGGGAGAGTGTACATGGGCTGTGGGAGGAGATTAAATGGGTGGGTAGAGCCTGTGATAGGGGAGAGTGTACATGGGCTGTGGGAGGAGGTTAAATGGGTGGGCAGAGTCCGTGATAGGGGAGAGTGTACATGGGCTGTGGGAGGCGATTAAATGGGTGGGTAGAGTGTGATAGGGGAGAGTGTACATGGGCTGTGGGAGGCGATTAAATGAGTTGGGTGGAGTCCATGATCAAGTAGACTGGACATGTGCTGTGGAACAGGTAGGTTTGATGGACTGGCCTTGTCTTGTTCTTTGCTTTCTCATGTTCTCAGCTTTCTTTAGTTCCTGTAGAATCAGAAGTCTATCCCATGAATCTTTGTGAATATTTAACTGCATCCAGGTTCAGTGTACTAAGCACCCAGTTTATTGGAACCGTATCTGCAGTCGGGGCACTGGGTGGCAGTCTACACCAATAGTAAGAGCCTTCACTGTGCTAGATGGCAGTGTGTCCCTTAAGTTATCAGCTCAAAATGTGAATGAAATCTGAAGCTCTATTTAGGTTGCGTTTCCTCTCTGTACACACAATGGGGGATCAACAATTATATTTTTTAGGCTTTGCTAAGGAAGGTGCTTAAGCCAATTTGATCCAACCCTATTGTCTTCCCATCACAACTTTAACATCCAAATGGACAGGCAGTCGGGCTCGGTTTATCATCTTGTCTGAAGAATGGCACCTCCAACAATGCAGCACTCCCTCAGTACTGCACAGGAGTGATAGATTATTATGGGCTGAATTCGTAGAGTGGGGCTTGAACCCACAGTGTTCTGACTCGCAGGCAACTGAGCCTAGGTGACAATGGAATGGAATGATTTATTTATTCGTTCATGGGATGTGGGTGTTGCTGGCAAGGCCAGCATTTATTGCCCTTCCCTAGTTGCCCTTGAGAAGGTGGTGGTGAGCCGCCTTCTTGAAACACTGCAGCCCGTGTGGTGAAGGTACTCCCACAGTGCTGTTAACGAGTGAGTTCCAGGATTTTGACCCAGCGACGATGAAGGAACGGCGATATTCTTCCAAGTTAGGATGGTGTGTGACTTGGAGGGGAACTTGGAGGTGCTGGTGTTCCCATGCACCTGCTGCCCTTGTCCTTCTAGGTGGAAGAGGTCGCGGGTTTGGGAGGTGCTGCTGAAGAAGCCTTGGCGAGTTGCTGCAGTGCATCTTGTAGATGGTACACACTGCAACCACGGTGCGCCGCTGGTGGAGGGAGTGAATGTTTAAGGTGGTGGATGGGGTGCCAATCAAGCAGGCTCCTTTGTCTTGGATGGTGTCGAGCTTCTTGAGTGTTGTTGGAGCTGCACTCATCCAGGCAAGTGGAGAGTATTCCATCACACTCCTTACTTGTGCCTTGTAGATGGTGGAAAGGCTTTGTGGATTCAGGAAGTGAGACACTCGCCGCAGAATACCCAGCCTCTGACCTGCTCTTGTTGCCACAGTATTTATATGGCTGGTCCAGTTAAGTTTCTGGTCAATGGTGACCCCCAGGATATTGATGGTGGGGGATTCGGTGATGATAATACTGTTGAATGTCAAGGGGTGGTGGTTTAGACGCTCACTTGTTGGAGATAGTCATTGCCTGGCACTTGTGTGGCGCGAATGTTACTTGCCACTTATCAGCCCAAGCCTAAATGTCGTCCATGTCTTGTTGCATGTGGGCATGGACTGCTTCATTATCTGAGGAGTTGTGAATGGCACCGAACACTGTGCAGTCATCAGCGAACATTCCCACTTCTGTCCTTATGATGGAGGGAAGGTCATTAATGAAGCAGCTGAAGATGGCTGGGCCTAAGACACTCTCCTGAGGAACACCTGCAGCGATGTCCTGGGGCTGTGATGATTGACCTCCAACCATCACAACCATCTTCCTTTGTGCTCGGTATGACTCCAGCCAGTGGAGAGTTTTCCCCGATTCCCATTGACTTCAGTTTTACTCGGGCTCCTTGATGCCACACTCGGTCAAATGCTGCCTTGATGTCAAGGGCAGTCACTCTCACCTCACCTCTGGAATTCAGCTCTTTTGTCCATGTTTGGACCAAGGCTGTAATGAGGTCTGGAGCTGAGTGGTCCTGGTGGAACCCAAACTGGGCATCGGTGAGCAGGTTATTAGTGAGCACTGTTGATGACACCTTCCACCACTTTGCTGATGATTGAGAGTAGACTGATGGGGCGGTAATTGGCCGGATTGGATTTGTCCTGCTTTTTGTGGACAGGACATACCTGGGCAGTTTTCCACATTGTTGGATAGATGCCAGTGTTGTAGCTGTACTGGAACAGCTTGGCTAGACAAGCGGCTAGTTCTGGGGCACAATTCTTCAACATGATCGCTGGGATGTTGTCGGGGCCCATAGCCTTTGCTGTATCCAGTGCGCTCAGCCGTTTCTTGATATCACGTAGAGTGAATCGAATTGGCTGAAGACTGGCTTCTGTGGTGGTGGGGACCTCAGGAGGAGGTATTTGCAATAATCTATTTAATTGTACATCAATTGTGCAGTAATTGTATATCACGATGGATGCACATCAATAACTGTCAGTGAACTGGTAGCATCCAGGATTGACTGCGCTCTCACACGCTGCATACTTGAGTGTATCTGTGGAAATGCAAGCCATTTATTTCCCACCCTATATCTAGTTATGCAATAAATATCAACAAATTGTCATATTTTGAAGGTCTTTGAAATTATTTCCTATTCATTTGTTGCTGTTATTGTGGCTCAGTTAGTAGCACATCTTGTCTCCAAGTCCGAAAGTTAGGGGTTTTAAGCCCCACTCCCAGACTTGAGCACGTGATATGTTACTGTGGGAGTGCTGCACTGTCGGAGGTGCCGTCCTTCAAGTGAGACAATGTCATGGCCACCATTTCTCGTTCGCCCAACGCCACCAAAAAAACCGATGCACTGACCATTCACCTCACTTGATATTCCGTGATCTTACTGTCTGCTAATTGGCCGTCGCGTTTACCTACATAACAAATGACCACACTTCAAAAACGAAACAAATAATCGTATGTAAGGTGCATTCGGACATCCTGAGAGATAGAAGGCATCATGTAAGTACAAGATATTTCTATATTATGTGATGGTTCAAAGGGTACCATGTCATGTTTGTGATGCCATTGATAGAATGTACAGCACAGAAACAGGCCTCTAGCCCAGCCAGCCCATGTTTCTGCTTGACTCAAGCCATGATGGTAACAATGATGTTAACGTTGGTCATTTTGCTGTTTTATAATGCTCATGATTCATCAAAACACTGCGACTGCTTTGTGAATTGAGAAGTGCCGATGGAAGGCCAAAGCCCACAGTGCAGGACACCACGAAGAGTAGAAGACTAGTTTATAAAGGGCTGTAGGTTGTAGGAAGAAAGGAAGAGGTGAGGAGTTCCACAGTTTTGAGATCCTGGAAAAGATTGAGTTAGAGGAGGAGAGGGTGCGAGGAATCTTAATTTCCACACAGCGAGGATACAATGAGGCGGAAAAGTGTGTGGGAGACAGCCTGCAGCAAATGGAGAGAGGCCAGAGAGGTTGCAACGTGGAGAGAGAGAGGTTGACAATGAGAGGTGAGAGCAGGACTAGCTATCTGGAGCCATGTATGTGAAAAGGAAAAGACTGGCAAAGGTAAATGTAGGTCCTTTACAGTCAGAGACAGGAGAATTTATAATGGGGAATGAGGAAATGGCAGAGAAATTAAATAAATACTTTGTTTCTGTCTTCACGGAGGAAGACACACAAAATCTCCCAGAAATACGACAAAACCAAGGGTGTGACAAGAATGAGGAACTTAAAGAAATTATTATTAGTAAAAAAACAGTACTAGCAAAATTAATGGGACTAAAAGTTGACAAATCCCAAGGACCGAATGACCTACATCCTAGGGTTTTGAAAGAGGTGGCCACTGGAATAGTGGATGCATTGGTTGTCATCTTCCAAAATTCTATAGATTCTGGAACGGTTCCTGCAGATTGGAGGATAGCAAATGTAACCCTGCTATTTAAGAAAGGAAGGAGAGAGAAAATGGGGAACTACAGACCTGTTAGCCTCACATCAGTAGTTGGGAAAATGCTGGAATCTATTATAAAGGATGCAATAACTGTGCACTTAGAAACTAATAGTAAGATTGGGCAGAGTCAACATGGATTTATGAAAGGGAAATCCTGTTTGACAAACCTATTGGAGTTCTTTGAGGATGTAACTGGTGGAGTAGACAAAGGGGAACCAGTAGATGTGGTGTATCTGGATTTTCATAAGGCCTTCGATGAGGTCCCACACAAGAGGTTGGTGAACAAAATTAGGGCACATGGAATTGGGGGTAATATACTAGCATAGATTGAGAATTGGTTAACAGACAGAAAACAAAGAGTAGGGATAAACAGGTCTTTTTCAGGATGGCAGGCTGTGACTAGTGGGGTACCGCAAGGATCGGTGCTTGGGCCCCAGCTATTCACAATCTATATCAGTGATTTGGATGAGGGGACTAAATGTAACATTTCCAAATTTGCTGATGATACAAAGCTAGGTGGCAGTGTCGGTTGCGAAGAGGATATGAAGAGGCTTCAAGGGGATCTCGATAGGCTCAGTGAGTGGGCGAGAACATGGCAGATGGAATATAATGTGGATAAATGTGAAGTTACCCACTTTGGTAGAAAAAACAGAAAGGCAGAGTATTTCCTAAATGGTGAAAGATTGGGGAATGCAGATGCTCAAAGGGACCTGGGTGTCTTTGTACACGAGTCACTGAAAGTGAATGTGCAAGTGCAGCAAGCCATTAGGAAGGCAAATGGTATGCTGGCCTTCATTACAAGAGGATTTGAGTACAGGAGTAAAGAAGTCTTACTCCAATTATATAGGGCCTTGGTGAGACCACACCTGGAGTATTGTCTACAGTTTTGGTCTCCTTACCTAAGGAAGGATATACTTGCCGTAGAGGGAGTGTAACGAAGGTTCACGAGATTAATCCTGGGATGGCGGGACTGTCGTATGAGAAGAGATTGAGTAAACTAGGCCTGTATTCTCTTGAATTCAGAAGAATGAGAGGGGATCTCATTGAAGCATACAAAATTATTACAGGGCCTGATAGGGTGGATGCTGGGAGAATGTTTCCCTTGGCCGGGGAGTCTAGAACCAGGGGCCACAGCCTGAAGATAAAGGGTAGGCCATTCAGGACTGAGATGAGAAGAAATTTCTTCACTCAGATGGTGGTGAATCTTTGGAATTCTCTACCCCAGAGGGCTGTGGAGGCTCAGTCATTGGGTATATTCAAAACAGAAGTCGATAGATTTCTGACTAGTAAGGGTATCAAGGGATATGGCAATAGGGCCGGTGAATGGGGTTGAGGCAGAAGATCAGCCATGATCTCATTGAATGGCAGAGCAGGCTCGAAGGGCTGAATGGCCGACTCCTGCTCCTATTTCTTATGTTCTTATGTGAGAGTCACAGTGGCTACGCTGCCCCTTTCCTGCCAGTGTCCTTACTCTGTTGATCGACTTACTGGCCTGGGTCACATAGAGTACATCTCGCGCCAACAGTAACCCACGGGAGTGACACAGCAGGCAAAGTCCTTTGAGCCTGTGTATGTGAGGGGCTCTCACTCAGCTCAATCCCAGCACACACTGCTGCAGATAAAGCTGATGGATGGTGATCATTATATCATGTCACTTCTGGTTGTTGAGCTTCACACACAGATTATTCTATTCTAGTTTTTCCATTTAGAATCTCTCCCACAGAATACATTGTTGTATTAAACCCACAGGCTGAATGCATTTCTGCGTGAAAATAGTGGGTCAAAATTCCGGGAAGTGGTTGATTCTGTGGTGGAAATGAAACATGTCTTTCTAACATATTACTCATTTTGTGCACGTGCACCTCTCGCACTGCGCTGTACCTGCCCTGGGAGTGTTTGATGGGACAGTGTAGAGGGAGCTTTACTCTGTATCTAACCTGTGCTGTGTCTGTCCTGGGAGTGTTTGATGTGACAGTGTCAGGAAGGGACAGAAGGTATGGAGTAAAAGGTAAAGTAGTAAAAGGGGAGAAAACAGGAACTAAGTGTCACAAAACATATTTGAAAGTTCTTTATCTGAATGCACGTAGCATTCGTAACAAAATGGATGAGTTAACGGCACAAATAACTACATATGGGTATGATCTTGTGGCCATTACAGAAACATGGCTGCAGGGTGACCATGACTGGGAATTAAACATACCAGGTTATTTAACAATCAGGAAGGACAGGCAGGAAGGAAGGGGAGGTGGGGTGGCTATGTTAGTAAAGGAAGGAATCACTATAATACAGAGAAATGATATTGGGTCAAAGGAGCAGGATAGTGAAACAGTTTGGGTGGAGATAAAGAATAATAAGGGGAAAAAAACACTAGTGGGCATAGTCTATAGGCCTCCAAACAGTTGCAACTCTGTTGGACGGAGTATTAATCAGGAAATAGTTGAGGCTTGTAATAAGGGAACAGCTATAATTATGGGGGATTTTAACTATCATATTAACTGGACAAATCAAATTGGGCAGCGCAGCCTTGAGGATGAGTTCATTGAGTGTATTAGGGATGGGTTTCTTGAGCAGTATGTAACTAAACCGACCAGGGGGCAAGCAACCTTAGATTTGGTCCTGTGTAATGAGACAGGATTAATTAAAAATGTCCTAGTAAAGGATCCCCTTGGAATGAGTGACCATAACATGGTTGAATTCCATATTCAATTAGAGGGTGAGAAGATTGGATCTCAAACAAGCGTGCTGAGCTTGAATAAAGGAGACTATGAAGGTATGAGAGCGGAATTGATTAGAGTGGACTGGGAAAATAGATTAAAGGGTAAGACAGTACATGATCAGTGGTGTACATTTAAGGAGTTATTTTACAACTTCCAAAAAAAAAATATTCCACTGAGGAAAAAAGGGTGTAAAAGCAAAGATAGCCATCCGTGGCTAAGTAAAGTAATTAAGGATAGTATCCGACTAAAAACAAGGGCATATAAGGTAGCTAAATCTAGTGGGAGGATAGAAGATTGGGAAGTCTTTAAAAGACAGCAAAAAATAACTAAAAGATTGATTAAGAAAGGGAAGATAGATTATGAAACTAAATTAGCAAAAAATATAAAAACAGATAGCAAAAGTTTCTATAGTTATATAAAAAGAAAAAGGGTGGCTAAAGTAAATGTTGGTCCCTTAGAGGATGAGACCGGGAAATTAATGGTGGGAAACATGGAGATGGCAAAAACGCTGAACAAATATTTTGTATCAGTCTTTACGGTAGAGTATACTAAGAATATCCCAACACTGGACAGGGGGCTCTAGGGGGGGAGGAGATAAATACGATTAAAATCACTAAGGAAGTGGTACTTGGTAAAATAATGGGACTCAAGGCGGATAAATCCCCTGGACCTGATGGCTTACATCCTAGGGTCTTGAGGGAAGTGGCGGTAGGGATTGTGGATGCATTGGTAATAATTTTCCAAAACTCCCTGGACTCAGCAAAGGTCCCGGCAGATTGGAAAACTGCTAATGTAACACCCTTATTTAAAAAGGGTAGTAGGCAGAAGGCTGGAAACTATAGACCTGTTAGCCTAACATCTGTGGTTGGTAAAATTTTAGAGTCCATTATTAAGGAGACAGTAATGGGACATTTGGATAAACATAATTTAATAGGACAAACTCAGCATGGTTTCCTGAAGGGGAAGTCATGTTGACAAATTTGCTTGAGTTCTTTGAGGAAGTAACATACAGGGTGGATAAAGGGGAACCAATGGACGTAGTGTATTTAGACTTCCAAAAGGCATTTGACAAGGTGCCACACACAAGATTATTGCTCAAGATAAAAAAATCATGGGATTGGGGGTAATATTCTGGCGTGGGTGGAGGATTGGCTCTCTAACAGAAAGCAGAGAGTTGGGATAAATGGTTCATTCTCAGACTGGCAATCAGTAATTAGTGGTGTTCCACAGGGGTCAGTGCTGGGTCCCCAACTCTTTACAATCTATATTAACGATTTGGAGGAGGGGACCGAGTGTAACATATCAAAGTTTGCAGATAATACAAAGATGGGAGGGAAAGTAGTGAGTGAGGAGGACATAAAAAACCTGCAAAGGGACATAGACAGGCTAAGTAAATGGGCAGAGATTTGGCAGATGGAATACAATACTGGAAAGTGTGAGGTTATGCACTTTGGCAGGAAAAATCATAGAGCAAGTTATTATCTTAATGGCAAGAAACTGGAAAGTACTGTAGTACAAAGGGATCTGGGGGTCCTGGTGCACGAAACTCAAAAAGTTAGTATGCAGGTGCAGCAAGTGATCAAGAAGGCCAATGGAATGTTGGCTTTTATTGCTAGGGGGATAGAATATAAAAACAGGGAGGTATTGCTGCAGTTGGTGAGACCGCACCTGGAATACTGCATACAGTTTTGGTGTCCATACTTAAGAAAAGACATACTTGCGCTCGAGTCAGTACAAAGAAGGTTCACTCGGTTAATTCCGGGGATGAGCGGGTGGACATATGATGAGAGGTTGAGTAGATTGGGACTCTACTCATTGGAGATCAGAAGAATGAGAGGCGATCTTATTGAAACATATAAGATTATGAAGGGGCTTGATCGGGTGGATGCGGTGAGGATGTTCCCAATGATGGGTGAAACTAGAACTAGGGGGCATAATCTTAGAATAAGGGGCTGCTCTTTCAAAACTGAGATGAGGAGAAACTTCTTCACTCAGAGGGTGGTAGGTTTGTGGAATTTGCTGCCCCAGAAAGCTGTGGAAGCTACATCATTAAATAAATTTAAAACAGAAATAGATAGCTTCCTAGAAGTAAAGGGAATTAAGGGTTACGGGGAGCGGGCAGGAAATTGGACATGAGTCTAGGTTCGGAACGGTCGTGGCCCTGTGGGTAGTGGAGCGGGCCCAGGGGCCGTGTAGCCTGGTTCTGCTCCTACTACTTGTGTTCTAATTCAGTTAGATTTCAGGCGATGGTTTTATTGTTGTTCCTGGCTGGGGTGGAGATCGCCTTTACAGAAGGTAAGTACTGTAGAAAATATAGGGACAGAGTGATCTCCTGGACGAGTTTCGATCGCCTAGATGGGTCGGAGAGGAATTTCCCCGATTTTTTTTCTCCCAAATTGGCGATTGGGTTTTTTAAAAACTGGTTTTTCGCCTCTCCCGGGAGATCACATGGGTTCGGGTGGGATGGAGAGTGATAGTACATTTGAGGTTAGGATCAGATCAGCCATGATCTTATTGAATGGTAGAGCAGGCTCGAGGGGCCATTTGGCCTTCTCCTGCTCCTATTTCTTATGTTCTTATTACTCTGTATCTAACTCGTGCTGTACCTGCCCTGGGAGTGTTTGATGGGACAGTGTAGAGGGAGCTTTACTCTGTATCTAACTCGTGCTGTACCTGCCCTGGGAGTGTTTGATGGGACAGTGTAGAGGGGGTTTTACTCTGTATCTAACCCGTGCTGTACCTGCCCTGGGAGTGTTTGACGGGACAGTGTAGAGGGAGCTTTACTCTGTATTTAACCCCGTGCTGTACCTGCCCTGGGAGTGTTTGATGGGACAGTGTAGAGGGAGCTTTACTCTGTATCCAATCTGTGCTGTACCTGCGCTGGGAGTGTTTGATGGGACAGTGTAGAGGGAGCTTTACTCTGTATCTAACCCCGTGCTGTACCTGCACTGGGAGTGTTTGATGGGACAGTGCAGAGGGAGCTTTACTCTGTATCTAACCCGTGCTGTACCTGCCCTGGGAGTGTTTGATGGGACAGTGTAGAGGGAGCTTTACTCTGTATCCAATCTGTGCTGTACCTGCGCTGGGAGTGTTTGATGGGACAGTGTAGAGGGAGCTTTACTCTGTATCTAACCCGTGCTGTACCTGCCCTGGGAGTGTTTGATGGGACAGTGTAGAGGGAGCTTTACTCTGTATCTAACCCGTGCTGTACCTGCCCTGTGAGTGTTTGATGGGACAGTGTAGAGGGAGCTTTACTCTGTATCCAATCTGTGCTGTACCTGTGCTGGGAGTGCTAATGGAAAGGGTGAGCTGCTTTGCTCTGATTGTAATCATTAGCATAATGTGTGGTATTCCAGCTCTCTGAGTTTTGCGAATCCCTAATCGGCACCAAGATAAATCTCCTGCTTACCACAGCCCCTGAAAGATTCAGCGAAATCTCTTTAATGTAGGAAGCAGATGAGAGAGCTCAGGAATATTACATTAAACATTAGTCAGAAATATTGACTTGCTCCTGGAGTCAAACACTTCTATAATCATTATTTAGATCATCATTTATTAAAATTATCCTCGTAATTTGTCCAAAATTATCATAAAATCATAATTTGCATTAAATTATCATAATTTGTGTATTTCTGATTGAACAGTTTATTAAAATGTCCTTTTTATTTAGTCTCGGAGATTTTATTCCCCATTTTAATCACAATGATCAGCAACTTCCTCCTCCTTTGCTGTTTGTGGTGCAAGGTGTTTCCTCCTCCAGGTTTCTCTGCTCGCCTGCCCTCCGGGAGTACTGCCCCCGACTGGGTACAGTGCCATGGGCACCAGCCTTCCCCTAGCATCGTGCCCGGTAGCCAATGGTCCTGTGTGAGCCGGGTGTCAGCACAGGGTATTCAGCGTGTTCCAGGCAAAATACCGAATCTGCTGTGAATATAGAAACGTGTGTTCAATAATAACCAGTAATGGTGATGCAGTCAATCCGTCTTCCTTTCGCCTTCCCTCAGCCTCTACAGTATCATGTAGATTCTGCTTAATGTACCCAATTTCCCCCTCCCCTTCCCCAGGGGTGGCACAGCACCACCTTCCCACAGCCCAGGCCTCCCGGCTTGTTGCCGTAGACAGTGCGATCGGCAGGATATTTGACTCTGTGGTGCATCGCCGTAGAGCTTCCCTCTCCCGATAATGAATGAGCTTTCTGCCCATTAAGATGAGAGATGGCGGTGGGGGCACTTTCTTCCCCCCACAGTGTCATCCAGTGGCAGCAAGAAGCATTCCTTCCTCTGCGCCAACATTAATATTCAAGCCCCAATCTCAGAGGAGCTCCCCCCTTACTGCGCACACCATGCTCCTGGCTTCTTGAAGTGAGACCAATATAGGGTCAAGTTAAGGATGGCTGTCTGCTGTGAGCTCACACCTCCTGGGAACTAGGATTGCACTCCCCAAACACGTTTCATTTATGGAGAACAGAAGTAGAACTCAGACCACAGGAGGCGACAGGAAAGTGGCAACATGCTGAGCCGCCATTAATCTCACTTTCAGGGGTGGTCATCACTGATTCACGTCTACCCTAAGGTTCCTTTTTCAATCTAAGTATGATTAAATCACAATAGAAGAAAAACACAGTATTGCATTGCAGTGTCAGCCAGTGGCTCAGTGAGCAGCACCCTCGCTGTTGAGTCTAGAAGGTTGTGGGTTCGAGTCCCACTCCAGAGACTTGAGCACAAACACTAGGTTGACACTCCCAGTGCAGTACCGAGGGAGTGCTGCACTGTCTGAGGTGCTGTTTTTCGGATGAAGCGTTAAACCGAGGCCCCGTCTGCTCTCTCAGATCCCAGGGCACTGTTTCAAAGAAGAGCACAGGAGTTCTCTCTGGTATCCTGGGCCAATATTTATCCCTCAATCAACATCACTAAAACAGATTAACTGGTCATTATCACGTTACTGTTTGTGGGAGCTTGCTGTGCGCAAATTGGCTGCCACATTTCAACAGTGACTACACTTCAAAAAGTACTTCATTGGCTGTAAAGTGCTTTGAGACGTCCTGAGGTAGTGAAAGGCAGTATATAAATGCAAGTCTTTTTTCTTTTTAGTATTTCCAGCACAGAAACAGGCCACTCCACCCAACCTATGCCGGTATATCTGCTCCACACGAGCCTCCTCCCACCTACTTCATCTCACCCCATCAGCATAACCTCTATTCCTTTCTCCCTCGTGTTTATCCAGCTTCCCCTTAAATGCCTCTATACTATTCACCTCAACCACTCCCTGTGGGAGTGAGTTCCACATTCTCACCACTCTCTGAGTAAAGAAGTTTCTCCTGAATTCCCGATTGGATTTATTAGTAACTTCTTAGATTTATGGCCCCTAGTTCTGGTCTCCCCACAAGTGGAAACATCCTCTCTACGTCTAACCTATCGAAACCCCTTTATAATTTTAAAGACCTCTATCAGGTCACCCTCAGCCGTCTCTTTCCTGATAGGTATAACCTCTCAGTTCTGGTATCATTCTAGTAAATCTTTTTTGCACCTTCTCCAGTGCCTCTATATCCTTTTTGTAATATGGAGACCAGAACTGTGCCCAGTGCTCCAAGTGCGGTCTAACCATGGTTCTACACGAGTTAACACAACTTCCCTGCTTTTCAATTCTATCCCTCTAGAAATGAACCCAGTGCTTGGTTAGCTTTTTTTTAATGGCCTTATTAACCTGGGTCGCTACTTTTAGCGATTTGTGAATCTGTACCCTCAGATCCCGCTGCTCCTCTGCCCCATTTAGACACTTACTTTCCAAGGAGTGTGTGGCCTCATTCTTCCTACCAAATGCACCACCTCACATTTATTGAAGCTCATTTGCCAGTTTAAAGGAGGATTACTTAGGAAATCGTAAATGTTATGTTTGGATTTGTTAAATAGACAAATGTAAAGAATGAATTTAGTGAATCATATTTAAATAACTATTAATATTACTATTAATATTACTGTCCAAACACTCTTCCTTTAGGCTGAACAATGGACCTAATGGTGGGATTTTTAGCTCTGCAATTTAGCCTTTGTTAAGCTAACCACTCACTCCATATTGTCTCCATTGGGACCCCCTTTAAGGAGGGAGTCTCTCCATCCCTTTCTAAGAATAAATCAAACCCTTTGAAAAGTTGTTGCTGTTTAATTCTATTTGTAATGCATTTTGACACCTTGGGGTAGTCACGTGGTTTGATTGGATGTATATCAGAGGGATGGAGAGCATCCAAAGTAAACCCATTCTCAAAACAGGGAGACAGAGCCAACCTGGATAATTACAGGACAGTTAGTTTAACATCTGTGGAATCTTTAATTGAAGGTGAATCTAGATGAAGAGGAAATAATTAGAAGCAGCCAAGACGGATTTCAGAAAGGGAAATTAGTGTCCAGCAAACTTGCTGGAGTTTCTCTGAGGCGGTGACAGATATGCTGGATAGGGGGGAAATGCAGTGGATGTGGTGTACATGGACTTTGACAAGGTACCGCGCAGGTGACAATCAGAGAAGATTTAAGGGGTATGGAATTAGAAGATGGGTAACAAATTGTATTAAAAACTGGTTAGAAGGGAGGGAAGAGAGAGTAGGAGTTGAGGGCAGATTCTCAGGGGGGTTGGGCAGTGGTGTCCCACAGGAGTTCCGCTCTTGGGATCACCTCTGTTCACTGTGCACATCAATGATTTGGATGTAAGGCGAGAGGGAGTGGTGCCCAAATTTGCAGACAATACGAAAACAAGAGACACGGTAAATAATTCTGAAGGCCAAAGGAAGCTGCAAGATGATTTTGATACGGTGGTGGAATGGGTAAGAAAGTGGCAGATGGAATAAAATGCAAGGTGGCACAGTTTGGTTAAAAAATATAAAAGTAATAATTGTAATTTGGGGGCAAGCTGCGTGAGGTGGAGGATCAGAGGGATTTGAGGGTTCAGGTTCACAAGACATTTTAACACGACCCCTCAAGTGGATAAGCCATCAAAATAGCGAATGGAATGCTGGGCTTTATGGCAAGACATAGAGAATACAAAAGTAGAGGTGCAATGGTGAATCTATATAAAACCTTTGTAAGGTTACAGTATTGTGCGCAGTTCTGGGCTCCACACTCTAGGGAGGATGTTGAGGCAATAGAGAGGACGCAGTGCGGATTCACTGGGATGCTGCCTGGTAAGAGGAACTGCAAATACAAAGGAAGACTGGAAAAATTGGGGCGTGGTTGTTGGAACAGATTAAGGGGTGATTTGATAGAAGTGTTTATAATTATGAAAGAATGAAACAGTGTAGATGTTTCCAGTGATTGAGGAGGCTAGAGTAAGGGGACATAGATAAGAACATAAGAAATAGGAGCAGGAGTCGGCCATTCGGCCCCTCGAGCCTGCTCCACCATTCAATGAGATCATGGCTGATCATCGACCTCAACTCCACTTTCCCGCCCGATCTCCATATCCCTCGATTCCCCGAGAGTCCAAAAATCTATCGATCTCAGCCTTGAATATACGCAAAGACTCAGCATCCACAGCCCTCTGGGGCAGAGAATTCCAAAGATTCACAACCCTCTGAGTGAAGAAATTCCTCCTCATCTCAGTCTTAAATGGCCGACCCCTTATTCTGAGACTGTGACTCCCTAGTTTGAAACTCTCCAACTAGGAGGTATAGTTTCAGGATAAGGGGTCGCCCATTTAAGACGGAGATGAGGAAGAATTTCTTCTCTGAGGGTCATGAATCTTTGGAATTCTCGACCCCAGAGAGCTGTGGAGGCGGAGTCAGTGAATATATTTAAGGCGGAGTTAGACAGATATTTGAGCTACAGGGGGGTCAAGGGTTATGGGGAGCGGGCGGGAAAGTGGACCTGAGGCCAAGATCAGATCAGCCAAGGTTTTATTGAATGGTGGGGCAGGCTTGAGGGGCCGAATGGCCGACACCTGCTCCTAATTTTTATGTTCTTAGGGGAAACAACCTCTCCGCATCTACCCTGTCAATCCCCCTCAGAATCTTATATGTTTCAATGAGATCACCTCTCATTCTTCTAAACTCCAGAGAGTATCGGCCCATTCTACACAATCTCTCCTCATAGGACAGCCCTCTCATCCCAGGAATCAATCTAGTGAACCTTCGCTGCACCGCCGCTAAGTCCTTTCTCGGATAAGGAGACCAAAACTGTGCGCAGTACTCCAGGTGTGGTCTCACCAAGGCCCTGTACAATTGTAGTAAGACTTCCTTACTCTTATACTCCAACCCCCTTGCAATAAAGGCCAACATGCCATTTGCCTTCCTTATTGCTTGCTGTATCTGTGTACTAGCGTTCTCTGTTTTCTGTACGAGGACACTTAAATCTCTCTGAACGCCAACATTTTATAGTTTCTCACCATTTAAAATGTTCCGTTTTTCTATTCTTCCTACCAAAGTGAATAACCTCACATTTTGCCCACATTATACTCCATCTGCCACCTTACTGCCCACTCACTGAACCTGCCTATATTCCTTTGCAGGCTCTTTGTGTCCTCTTCATAAATTACTTTCCCACCTAGCTTTGTATTGGCAGCAAACTTGAATACCTTGCACTCGGTCCCTTCATCTAAGTCATTAATATAGATTGTAAATAGCTGATCCTTGCGGCACCCCACTAGTAACAGCCTGCCAACCTGAAAATGACCCATTTATTCCTACTCTGTTTTCTGTCCGTTAACCAATCCTTTATTCATGCTAATACATTACCCCCAACCACATGAGCCCTTACCTTGTGTAACAAGTAAGAGATTTAGGACAGAGAGCAGGAGGAACATTTTACACAGAGGGGTGTGAGGTTGTGGAATGCACTACTGGAGTTAGTGATTGACCTTGTCCAGGACCACTCGGCTCTAGACCTCATTACAGCCTTGGTCCAAACATGGACAAAAGAGCTGAATTCCAGAGGTGAGGTGAGAGTCAAGGCAGCATTTGACTGAGCGTGACACCTAGTAAAACTGAAGTCAATGGGGATCAAAACTCTCCACTGGCTGGAGTCATACCTAGCACAAAGTAAGATGGTTGTGGTTGTTGGAAGTCAATCATCACAGCCCCAGGACATCGCTGCAGGAGTTCCTCAGGGTCAACCACCTTCAGCTGCTTCATCAATGATCTTCCCTCCATTATAATGTCAGAAATGGAGATGTTCGCTGATGACTGCACAGTGTTCAGTTCCATTCGCAATTCCTCAGATAATGAAACAGTCCATGCCCACATGTAGCAAGATCTGGACAACATTTCAGCCTTGGGCTGATAAGTGGCAGGTAACATTCGCACCACACAAGTGTCAGGCAATGATCATCTCCAACAAGTGAGAGTCTAACCACCTCCCTTTGGTATTCACTGATATTGCCATCGCCAAATCTCTTGCCATCGCCAAATCTCCTACCATCAACATCCTGAGGGTCGCCATTGACCAGAAACTCACCTGGACCAGACACATGAATGCCGTGGCTACCAGAGCAGTTCAGAGACTGGATATTTTGTGGCAAGTGGCTCATCTCCGGACTCTCCAAAGCCTCCCAACATCCTACAAGGCACAAGTCAGGAGTGTGATGGAATACTCTCCACTTGCCTGGATGAGTGCAGCTCCAACAACACTCAAGAAGCTCGACACCATCCAGGACAAAGTAGTTTGCTTGGTCAGTAGCCCATCCACCATCTTAAACATCCACTCCCTCCACCCCTGGCTCACCATGGCTGCATTGCAGCAAGTTACAAAGGCTTTTTCAACAGCACCTCCCAAGCTCCAGACCTCCACCACCTAGAAGGACAAGGGCAGCAGGTACATGGGAACACCATCTTATCCTGACTTGGAAATATATTGCCGTTCCTTTATCGTCGGTGGGTCAAAGTCCTGGAACTCCCTCCCTAACAGCACTGTGGGAGTACCTTCACCACACGGACTGCAGCGATTCAAGGAGGCGGCTCACCACCACCTTCTCAAGGGTAATTGGGGATGGGCAATAAATGCTGGCCTTGCCAGCGATACCCACATCCCGAGAATGAACTTCAAAAAACCCAAAGATCTCCTGCAGCATGCATGGCTCCGATTCCCCATGAAAGTGACACTTGCATCTTTCTCCGAGCTCTCAGTGACAGAATGTAGTGAACTGATTCCGAACAAGAGGAACGAGGCTCCATGCTGTACTCTGTCAGTGTAGCAACACAATGCTTTGAAGTGACTGCGGTGAATTATCATTCCAGTCAGCAATCTGCAGCAATAAGCAGGCAGCTTAGAAAGTCTTGTGGTTTCTGTCTGCAATCTTCTATTCGAGTCTGCCCACTGCCTCGCTCATCAGTGAGGCGTGTGACAGAGTGGGAGAAGGAGACAGTGACAGCGCTGTGCACTCACTCCCTAGTTAGATATGGTACTGGGCTCGTGCAATGTATCCTGAAGCGATCACTTTGAAAATACGATTCAAAGGATCCCCTGATGCCCAGTGGGTAACTGCACCCTCTGGTGTGACACTGATATTGGCTTGTTTTCTCTTGAGTGTAGGAGCTCATGGGGCGATCTAATTGAGGTGTTTACGATGATTAAAGCATTCAACAGAGTAGACACGGAGAACCTATTTCCTTTGGTGGGGGGAATCAAGAACAAGGGGACATAATAAAATTAGAGCCAGGCCGTTCAGGAGAGAAATCCGTAAGCACTTCTTCACACAAAGGGTAGTGGAAATCTGGAACTCTCCCCCCCCCAAAAGGCTGTGGATGCTGGGTGTCAAGTGGAGTTTTCGAGACTGAGATCGATTGATTTTTGTTAGGTAAGAGTATCAATGGGACTCTGGCAAATTGAAGGAGTTGAGGTGCAGATCAGCCATGATTTAATTGAATGGTGGAGGAGGTGCGAGGGGCTGAATGGCCTCCTCCTGTTCCTAATGCTCCTGTGAGCCGACCACAGCAGCACGGTGCCAAGCTTGAACCCTGGTCTGTGCTGAGCAAACCTCTCAGGTGAGGTGCCACAATTGGCATCATGCCCCTGGGCTAGGGGAGGGAGGGTGGAAATCAGCCAGGGTTCCTGCTGCTGGTCATAATCCAGTGGCTCTTACCAGAAAGTGGGCGTGAGGACAGGATCTGTCTCGGCTGTGGTGCCCCTCGTGTTAAGTAGTCTGTCATCACTCACCGCCTGGGCTCACACATGAAGCATGGTCACTTGGGTGAGGTACTGGAGACTGACCGCCACCAACTGTGGAACTGTACGGCAGCAAGAGTCCGTGTCTTCAGGAGGGCGGATAAGGGATGAAAATTGGCACAAAAAAAGGACAGGAAAAGTTCAGACTGTTCTCCCTGGAACAGAGGTTAAGAGGTGACCCAATAGAGGTTATCAAGCTGACGAGAGGTTTGATCAGAGTAGAGTAAACCTGTTCCTGCTGGCGAGTGAGTCAATAACCAAGAGGTCATAGATTCAAAATCATTGGCAAAAGATCTAGAGGGGAAATGAGGAGAATTTTTTTCAGAGAGTTGTGGGGACCGGGGACGCTGCACCTGAAAAGGTGGTGAGAGCTGATTCCATCAATAATTTTAAAAGGGAGTTGGACGGGTACTGGAGGATGAGGTGTTCGTAGGGTTACGGACAAACAGCGGGGGGAGGGGGGGGCGGACTGAGCACGACTGCTCTTTCCGAGAGCCAGCGCGGGCACGGCGGGCCGAAGGGCCTCCTCCTGTTCTGTACGTTTCTATGGCTGTGATTTTGCTCACCTCGGCGGGTCCGTGGCGGGCGATGTCGGTGGCAGGTCCCGACCCCGCTGCCTGCTCCATCCCGCTCTGTGAAATGAATTTCCCTTGATGGGGCTTGATAAGCCCGCCCAGCACGTTTCCCGGCCAATTAGAGGAAGCTGGTCTGGTGATGTCATTTGATGATGCGTCATCAGCCAGTTTCCTTAAAGGGACCATGGCCAACTTTACTTTGACAGTTGTGCTGTCAGTGTTCTGCAGCATTGAGGTGCTGCAAACACTGACAATGACTGCACAGAGGTGCAGGGCTGCACCCAGGCTCTCCCATGACTCCCTCCATATGCTTACGGAGGAAGTCACAGCACGCAGGGAGGTTCTCTTCCCTTCCCATGGGCGGAAGAGACCGCCCCAGGACACCAACGCAGCCTGGTTGCACATTGCACAGGAGGGCACAAGCAGGGATGTCGTCAGGAGGACCAGGCTGCAGTGGCGCAAACCTTTCAATGATCTCAGTAGATCACGAAACGTTAGTACCAAACCACACTCAACCTCATCCTGCTGTGCCTCTCATCACATCCACATCACGCTGCCTTCCCTACCCTACTCCTGCACATCCTTACTCTCACCAACTTACCTTGCACCTCCACCCATCCCTCTCTCTCTACATTCTCACATCCCCATCTCACTAGCCACCCCTCACACTCTCCCTCATCCTAGTGCAGTCATACCAACTAACAACACACAAGGGTAGGCACTTGGGTGTTTTATCCAATGTTTAAGTAAAGTTTCTGTTAATGTGCTGTCAAACATTGAAACCTTTATTTTCAACACTTTGCATTCTTGGACAGAGTTGTGTGCACCTTTGGAAGTGGCTTAGTGAGTTACAGTGAATGGTGAGACATAACGGTACCACCCGCAATGGTCATGAGTGTGAAAGGAATGGCTTGGGCATTGCAGGGATGCTTTGTGGTGTTGGTGTGGGATGGTGCCAACCTGGCACATCATGTGGCAACCAGGGTGTAGTGTCAAGTGAAGTAAATCCTGCCATGGTGAGGCCATCCCTGGTGTCCCGGGCAGCAATGTGGTCGGGTGCTGATGCCCTGGGTCCTGTGCAACATCAGGTGATTGTGGAGAAGGTTGGTGTTGGGGCTGATCATGATGGGATTCTGCGGACCAAGGTGAGAGAGTGTAAAGGGCACCCGTGTTGATGGAATGGATGGCAGGTGAAGTAGAGATGACAGAAGTGATCTGTTAATGGTGGGAAAGGTAATGAGATCAGACTGGATGGAGACTTGTGTAAAGACTTGCAGCATGGTGAATCTGTTGTGGAAATGCAGTGAGGAAGAGCTTGTGGCTGAGGGAAGATATCTCTGTAAGGTGGGAGCTTTTACTCTACATTTGAAGCTGTCAACTCAACAGCTGATTCAATGGCCACTGAACTCCTGCCTCAGCTTAACAGACATGGTCCACAACCAGCGGGGACCCCGTGGGCGAGCAGGTAAAATCAAAAGGTGAGCTCAAATGTGTTCTTAATCATCTCTAAACAAGGTCACAATGACCTGAATTGGGTCTCCCGCCGCTGCGTGTTAGGTCTGCTCAGCGCTGACAGACCCGACATCGGGGAAAGGCGCATGGCGGTGGGTTCACAGAGGGGTCCCGACCCGCCAGAGGGAAAAAGACCACTTTCCCACCCGACCCGCCACTGATCACGCCCGCCAACCCCCCGGGAAATCTCGGCCTATGATTCTCGGATTGTTGAGCTTAGAAGGCTTTCCAAACGTTCTTTTGGAATAAATCAGCGACGGGCAGTCCAGCCACTCAGCTGATTTTTGGACAGAAAGGAGCTTCCCAGGAGCACGTCTGAAGAGATTGTTTGTTCCTGCAGTTTCCAGAAGCTCGGGCTTATTTTTCTGTCTTGCTTTTTGTCACGTTTTATTTCACAGATTGAACCCAACAGATGCTGTTCAGCCAACATGAAGCACAGAGTGAGCCAATCAGAGCCCGGCTCTGGGCCATTCCCATGTGTCAGTCATGTGTGAGCAACGTGAGCTGACTCTTCCCACCAGGTGTGCTCCCTGCCTCTCGGGCTTTGCTTTTAATTGTCAGCCATGGCTCAGTGGGTAGCACTCTCGCCTCTGAGTCAGGAGGCTGTGGGTTTGAGCCTCGCTCCAGAGACTTGAAGATAAAATCTAGGCTGACATTCCAATGCAGTACTGAGGGAGCGCCGCACTGTCGGAGGGGCAGTACTGAGGGAGCGCCGCACTGTCGGAGGGGCAGTACTGAGGGAGCGCCGCACTGTCGGAGGGGCAGTACTGAGGGAGCACTGCACTGTCAGAGGGGCAGTACTGAGGGAGGGTCAGTACTGAGGGAGGATCAGTACTGAGGAAGCGCCGCACTGTCGGAGGGTCAGTACTGAGGGAGTGCAGCACTGTCGGAGGGTCAGTACTGAGGGAGTGCCGCACTGTCGGAGGGGCTGTACTGAGGGAGCGCCGCACTGTCGGAGGGTCAGTACTGAGGGAGCGCCGCACTGTCGGAGGGTCAGTACTGAGGGAGCGCCGCACTGTCGGAGGGCCAGTACTGAGGGAGCGCCGCACTGTCGGAGGGTCAGTACTGAGGGAGCGCTGCACTGTCGGAGGGGCAGTAGTGAGGGAGTGCTGCATTGTCGGAGGTGCGGTACTAAGGGAGCGCTGCACTGTCGGAGGGTCAGTACTGAGGGAGCGCCACATTGTCGGAGGGTCAGTACTGAGGGAGCGCCGCACTGTCGGAGGGGCAGTAGTGAGGGAGTGCTGCATTGTCGGAGGTCCCGTCTTTCAGATGAAATGTTAAACCAAGACCCCACCTGCCCTCTCGGGTGGACGTAAAAGATCCCAGGGCACTATTTCGAAGAGGAGCAGGGGAGTTCTCTCCAGTGTCCTGACCAATATTTATCTTTCAGCCAACATCACTAAAACAGATGATCTGGTCATTACCACATTGCTGTTTGTGGGAGCTTGCTGTGCACAAATTGGCGGGTGCGTTTCCTACATTACAACAGTGACTACACTTCAGAAAGTACTTCATTGGCTGTAAAGCGCTTTGGGACGCCCGGTGGATGCGAAAGGTGCTATAGAAATGCAAGTCTTTCTTTTGGCAACAGCAATATCACTGAGCTAGACACAGATGTCCAGCCAATGAATGAATATGAAGGTTAGCAAGGTCGTGAAATAAGTCCGTTCAGTATCCTAATGCTTAACAGAACTGGTTTCTTTCTTGAAGGATGAAAAAGACTCAGGAGAGATACACACAGGCCAAAAAAACTTTAACATCTTTCAATACAGTCTCTGGTGTCACTGGTTGGTTCCCATGAATTTGGAATATAATGGAGTTCATCCAAGAGTATCTTATGTGGTGGTTGTTCTGATGATGGAAGTGCCCCCCTCCCATGACCTCGCAGATACGGTCTTTGCCCCGTAGTGCACGAACCCGCGTGGGTTCCGGATTCAATCCCTGGTGTGTGCCAGAGTAGCTTTTAGGGCTCAACAACTGGTTTGAGTGCTGTGGGCTCGGGAGAGGAGGTGGATGCATTGAGGGTTCATGCTACTGGAAGGTGCAGCCACACGGATGTTGGGTGTCACTATCAGGTGCTTTACATTGTTGAAGTATGTGCTGTTGTAATGTAGGAAACGCGGCAGCCAATTTGCGCACAGCAAGCTCCCACATGAAGAATGGCCGGGAGTGAGGTACTGGAGGGCAGAAGGTGCCCGTGGAACCCACACCCCAGTGCGAGTCACAGCCTTCAGGAGAAGTAGGAGGGAATCTTATTGAATGATGACCAGGAGGTGACTGTACTACTTCCTGGGCCGAACGGATTGAAACCACATTGGAAACTGGGCAAGAGGAAAGGGTTACTGTGAGAAGACTCTGCCACAAGCGTCAAATGGTCCCAATGAGCTTCACTCTTCCCAAACTAGTTTTCAAAGTTGTTTCAGTTACAAGTGAATCTGAAGTGTTGAAGTTGCTGAAGATTAACTTCGTATTGATTGTTTCATCTGTGTGTTGCTGCAGTCTGTAAAGAGAGGATTAGTACTAGCAGTGTTGGCTGTTGAAGCCACAGGTATTGTTTGGGTATTGGCATAACCACGCCCGATAGCTTGGAAATCAATAAGGACTTATCCTGTCAACAGCACAGTGTAGGGCCTGTGCTTAAGTGCTTTCAAGCTTACATTCTCTGACAAGGGAGGGGTGCTGTTTTAGCACTGCATGAAACCTATGCAATTATCCAGCTCTGGCCTCCTGTGTATTCCCCCTGCACCACTTCCCACCAGCCCCCACGATTGGTGCTGATCGCTCGATGGTGTCTCGGGCCAACCCTTCCCAACTCCCCTCCTAAACCTTTGTAACTTAACTCCCCAGTTTCAGAAGCAACCTTTTAAAACATACCTGTTCAGCCGTGTCTTTGGCCAGTTCTCCGAACTCCAGAAAAGCTGGAAATGTGAAATAAAAACAGAAGATGCCGGGAACACTCAACAGGTCACAGACCTGAAACGCTAACTCTCTCTCTCGCTCCTGCTGAGTGTTTCCAGCACTTTTTGTTTTTATTCCCCTAATTCTAATCGTGCCCAGCCCCTTCTCCCCTGCAGGCAGTGCTTGTGATGCTCCATTATGTCAAAGATGCTTCACAAATGCAAGTTGTTGCTGAATCTTCCATTGGAAACATTCCACAGCTTGGGCGATGGTCTGGTTGATGCAGGTGATGCCCAGTGTGATATGGGACCGTGCAGGCCAGGGGTGGCCCACCTTTGATCCCTGTGTCACCCTGTCTGATCGTCCCGGACCAGTAGTTGAAGCCCTACAATGAAAAGAGACTTGCATTTCTATAGCGCCTTTCACCACCTCAGGACATCCCAAAGCACGTCACAGCCAATGAAGTACTTTTTGAAGTGTGGTCACTGTTGTAATGTAGGAAACGCAGCAGCCAATTTGCGCACAGCAAGCTCCCACAAACAGCAGTGTGATAATGACCAGATAATCTGTTTTAGTGGTGTTGGTTGCGGGATAAATATTGGCCCCAGGACACCGGGGAGAACTCCCCCTGCTCTTCTTCGAAATAGTGGCCATAGGATCGTTTACATTCACCTGAGACAGACACATTTTTGTTCTTTCCATCCCATCAGACCATGCAAGCTCTTCTCTCACTCCTTTCTATTCAACACAGCATTTCTTGCTCCAGGCAACACCTGCGATGGGCATTCACACAAATCACAGCCTGGCCTTAATCACTGCAACTGCCGCACTCCTGGGACGTAGTTAGCTGAGAACCCAACCTTGCATGCTGTAATAAATTATTTACTAGTCTATCTAAGCATCTCCAGCAAGGAAACATACTGCTATAAAAAAGTAAAAGTTTCCGAATGTAAAACAAATAGCTTATAATTGGACTGAGCCAGCAGAGAGTGGGATTAGACTGGGTGGGATATTAAAGGGTGCGAGGAGTGAGGGGGAGAGTGGGATTAGACTGGGTGGGTTATTAAAGGGTGTGGGGAGTGAGGGGGAGAGTGGGATTAGACTGGGTGGGATATTAAAGGGTGCGAGGAGTGAGGGGGAGAGTGGGATTAGACTGGGTGGGATATTAAAGGGTGCAGGGAGTGAGGGGGAGAGTGCGATTAGACTGGGTGGGATATTAAAGGGTGTGGGGAGTGAGGGGGAGAGTGGAATTAGACTGGGTGGGATATTAAAGGGACGTGGAGTGAGGGGGAGAGTGGGATTAGACTGGGTGGGATATTAAAGGGTGCGGGGAGTGAGGGGGAGAGTGGGATTAGACTGGGTGGGATATTAAAGGGACGTGGAGTGAGGGGGAGAGTGGGATTAGACTGGGTGGGATATTAAAGGGTGAGGGGGAGAGTGGGATTAGACTGGGTGGGATATTAAAGGGTGTGGGGAGTGAGGGGGAGAGTGGGATTAGACTGGGTGGGATATTAAAGGGTATGGGGAGTGAGGGGGAGAGTGGGATTAGACTGGGTGGGATATTAAAGGGTACGGGGAGTGAGGGGGAGAGTGGGATTAGATTGGGTGGGATATTAAAGGGTACGGGGAGTGAGGGGGAGAGTGGGATTAGACTGGGTGGGATATTAAAGGGTGCGGGGAGTGAGGGGGAGACTGGGATTAGATTGGGTGGGATATTAAAGGGTACGGGGAGTGAGGGGGAGAGTGGGATTAGATTGGGTGGGATATTAAAGGGTACGGGGAGTGAGGGGGAGAGTGGGATTAGACTGGGTGGGATATTAAAGGGTACGGGGAGTGAGGGGGAGAGTGGGATTAGACTGGGTGGGATATTAAAGGGTGCGGGGAGTGAGGGGGAGAGTGGGATTAGATTGGGTGGGATATTAAAGGGTGTGGGGAGTGAGGGGGAGAGTGGGATTAGACTGGGTGGGATATTAAAGGATGCGGGGAATGAGGGGTGAGAGTGGGATTAGACTGGGTGGGATATTAAAGGGTACGGGGAGTGAGGGGGAGAGTGGGATTAGACTGGGTGGGATATTAAAGAGTACGGGGAGTGAGGGGGAGAGTGGGATTAGACTGGGTGGGATATTAAAGGGTACGGGGAGTGAGGGGGAGAGTGGGATTAGACTGGGTGGGGTATTAAAGGGTACGGGGAGTGAGGGGGAGAGTGGGATTAGACTGGGTGGGGTATTAAAGGGTACGGGGAGTGAGGGGGAGAGTGGGATTAGACTGGGTGGGATATTAAAGGGTGTGAGGAGTGAGGGGGAGAGTGGGATTAGACTGGGTGGGATATTAAAGGGTACGGGGAGTGAGGGGGAGAGTGGGATTAGACTGGGTGGGGTATTAAAGGGTACGGGGAGTGAGGGGGAGAGTGGGATTAGACTGGGTGGGGTATTAAAAGGTACGGGGAGTGAGGGGGAGAGTGGGATTAGACTGGGTGGGATATTAAAGGGTGCGGGGAGTGAGGGGGAGAGTGGGATTAGACTGGGTGGGATATTAAAGAGTACGGGGAGTGAGGGGGAGAGTGGGATTAGACTGGGTGGGATATTAAAGGGTACGGGGAGTGAGGGGGAGAGTGGGATTAGACTGGGTGGGGTATTAAAGGGTACGGGGAGTGAGGGGGAGAGTGGGATTAGACTGGGTGGGGTATTAAAGGGTACGGGGAGTGAGGGGGAGAGTGGGATTAGACTGGGTGGGATATTAAAGGGTGTGAGGAGTGAGGGGGAGAGTGGGATTAGACTGGGTGGGATATTAAAGGGTACGGGGAGTGAGGGGGAGAGTGGGATTAGACTGGGTGGGGTATTAAAGGGTACGGGGAGTGAGGGGGAGAGTGGGATTAGACTGGGTGGGGTATTAAAAGGTACGGGGAGTGAGGGGGAGAGTGGGATTAGACTGGGTGGGATATTAAAGGGTGCGGGGAGTGAGGGGGAGAGTGGGATTCGACTGGGTGGGATATTAAAGGGTATGGGGAGTGAGGGGGAGAGTGGGATTAGACTGGGTGGGATATTAAAGGGTATGGGGAGTGAGGGGGAGAGTGGGATTAGACTGGGTGGGATATTAAAGGGCATGGGGAGTGAGGGGGAGAGTGGGATTAGACTGGGTGGGATATTAAAGGGTATGGGGAGTGAGGGGGAGAGTGGGATTAGACTGGGTGGGATATTAAAGGGTACGGGGAGTGAGGGGGAGAGTGGGATTCGACTGGGTGGGATATTAAAGGGTACGGGGAGTGAGGGGGGGAGTGGGATTAGACTGGGTGGGATATTAAAGGGTACGGGCAGTGAGGGGGAGAGTGGGATTAGACTGGGTGGGATATTAAAGGGTACGGGGAGTGAGGGGGAGAGTGGGATTAGACTGGGTGGGATATTAAAAGGTACAGGGAGTGAGGGGGAGAGTGGGATTAGACTGGGTGGGATATTAAAGGGACGGGGAGTGAGGGGGAGAGTGGGATTAGACTGGGTGGGTTATTAAAGGGACGGGGAGTGAGGGGGCGAGTGGGATTAGACTGGGTGGGATATTAAGGGGACGGGGAGTGAGGGGGAGAATTGTTCCGATTCACTTGCTGTGTGCTGTAAAGGTTGGGTATAATTGAGTTGAGCGATGCTACAGATGTGCTAATGAGCAGCTGGTGCTGCAGGTCCAGCGAGCTTGTACAAGGTGTTTCGAGGCAGCAGGCAATGGAGCTTTGAAATCCCCAAGTGTCTGTTATAATCAGCTGACTGCTGGAAGTGTGTTATATGATGATTGTACAACTCTCAAGCTTGCCCTTTGTACACTAGTCAGGGACATACTCACTCAGCAAGTTGAGGATGTGTGTCCAGGGGCACTGACATTAAGTGGGGTGAAAGCAAAACTGAAGGGTGACCGAACCACAAACCTTCTGATTTCCACAGAAGCCTCTCCACCTGCAGTTACTTAAAGGAACACAGGAGGAGGCCACTCAGCCCCTCGAGCCTGTTCCACCATTCAATCAGATCGTGGCTGATCTGTGCCTCATCTCCATTGACTCGCCTTTGCTCCGTATCCCTCGATACCCGTAACTGACAACAATCTATCGCTCTCAGATTGCCCCCAGCATCCACAGCCCTTTTGTTGACAGTGTTCCAGATTTCCACTGCCCTTGGTGTGACAGAGTGCTTCCTGATTTTAATACTGAATGGGCGAGTTCTAACTTTAAGGTTCTGCCCCCTCGTTCTTGATTTCTACAGCTAGAGGAAGTAGTGTCTAACTACCCTATCGAATCATTCTAACATCTTAAACACCTCGATTAGATCACTCCTCATTCTTCTATACTCGAGGGAATACAAGCCCAGTCTGGGCAGCCTGTCCTCGTACTTTAACCCTTTTAGCCCCGGGATCATTCTGGTGAATCTGCGCTGCCCCCGCTCCGAGGCCGATATATCCCTCCTGAGGTGCGGGGCCCAGGACTGAAGGCAGTGACTCCAGGTGGGGTGTGACCAGGGCTCTGTCCAGCTGAAGCCTCGCCACCTCCTTTGTACTCCAAGCCCCCTCGGGACAAAGGCCAACATTCCACGACCTAGCTTTTTAGTGATTTCTGTACTTTGACTCCCAAATCTCTCTGCTCCTCCACAGCTCCTAGTTTCTTATCATTAAGAAAATACTCCAATTTATCTTTCGTGGGTCCAAGGCGGATGACCTCATGCTTGCCCACGTTGAACTCCATCCGCCACAGTTTTGCCCACTCACCGAAGCGGTCGGTGTCTGCTTTCTTGGTGCTCCTTTGAAGCCCCGGCCCCCAGGAATGGAGATATCCGTTGCCAAGC
Source organism: Somniosus microcephalus (assembly GCF_052327205.1). Classification (NCBI taxonomy): domain Eukaryota; kingdom Metazoa; phylum Chordata; class Chondrichthyes; order Squaliformes; family Somniosidae; genus Somniosus; species Somniosus microcephalus. The sequence continues at coordinate 37,596,301 of NC_141018.1, forward strand.
CCAGCTGGCAGCACCTGGCCCCATCAGTGAAATGACACCTTCACCCTCTGTCAGTTGGGTAGCCAGCGCAGGATCATTCCCTAAATCATAAACGTCTTAACAACAGCAGAGAGTCAAAACAATATTCTCACAAGCAGCCACACAAGAGGCCAGGAGGAAGTGTCTCCAAATCACAGTCTGCTTCGTGACGAATCACAGGCAATGAAGCATAATCACCTTCGTTTCTGGGTTGGGAAGGGGGGGCGATGTCGATGATTTATGAATAATTCAATCTGCTCAAATTAAACTCGAGTGGCAATGTATGCAGTTCTTTAATGCTGGCAGTACAGACACCCAGCCCATCAGCCGAGCCTCTCATTCATTCTCGTCCCAAGTAATTTCATTTTGGTTGGCAAGACAATTCGGTGGATTAAAAACAAAAGCACTGGAAATGCGTCATTTGCCGTAAATTATTGTTGCTTTTTTATTTTGGCCTTGGCAGCTTATTTTTTCTCTTTCCATCTTAAATCAACCCTGATAGATGCAGCGAGATCACTCCCTCGGCAACACGGTGCGTGTGTGTGTGTGTGTGAGTGAGGTCTGTGTGTGTGTGTGTATGAGTGAGGTCTGTGCGTGTATGAGTGAGGTCTGTGTGTGTGTGTGTGAGTGAGGTCTGTGTGTGTATGAGTGAGGTCTGTGTGTCTGTGTGTGTATGTGTGAGTGAGGTCTGTGTGTGTATGAGTGAGGTCTGTGTGTCTGTGTGTGTATGAGAGGTCTGTGTGTGTGTATGAGAGGTCTGTGTGTGTGTGAGTGAGGTCTGTGTGTGTGTGAGTGAGGTCTGTGTGTGTATGAGTGAGGTCTGTGTGTCTGTGTGTGTATGAGTGAGGTCTGTGTGTGTATGAGAGGTCTGTGTGTGTGTGTGTGAGTGAGGTCTGTGTGTGTATGAGTGAGGTGTGTGTGTGAGTGAGGTCTGTGTGTGTATGAGTGAGGTCTGTGTGTGTATGAGTGAGGTCTGTGTGTCTGTGTGTGTATGAGGTCTGTGTGTCTGTGTGTGTATGAGAGGTCTGTGTGTGTATGAGAGGTCTGTGTGTGTGTGAGTGAGGTCTGTGTGTGTGTGTGTGAGTGAGGTCTGTGTGTGTATGAGTGAGGTCTGTGTGTGTGTGAGTGAGGTCTGTGTGTGTATGAGTGAGGTCTGTGTGTCTGTGTGTGTATGAGGTCTGTGTGTGTATGAGAGGTCTGTGTGTCTGTGTGTATGAGAGGTCTGTGTGTGTATGAGTGAGGTCTGTGTGTGTATGAGAGGTCTGTGTGTATGAGTGAGGTCTGTGTGTGTATGAGTGAGGTCTGTGTGTGTATGAGTGAGGTCTGTGTGTGTGTGAGTGAGGTCTGTGTGTGTGTGAGTGAGGTCTGTGTGTGTGTGAGTGAGGTCTGTGTGTGTGTGTGTGTGTGTGTGAGTGAGGTCTGTGTGTGTATGAGTGAGGTCTGTGTGTCTGTGTGTGTATGAGTGAGGTCTGTGTGTGTATGAGAGGTCTGTGTGTGTGTGTGTGAGTGAGGTCTGTGTGTGTGTGAGTGAGGTCTGTGTGTGTGTGAGTGAGGTCTGTGTGTGTGTGAGTGAGGTCTGTGTGTGTGTGTGTGTGTGTGTGAGTGAGGTCTGTGTGTGTATGAGTGAGGTCTGTGTGTCTGTGTGTGTATGAGTGAGGTCTGTGTGTGTATGAGAGGTCTGTGTGTGTGTGTGTGAGGTCTGTGTGTGTGTGTGTGAGTGAGGTCTGTGTGTGTATGAGTGAGGTCTGTGTGTGTGTGAGTGAGGTCTGTGTGTGTATGAGTGAGGTCTGTGTGTGTATGAGTGAGGTCTGTGTGTCTGTGTGTGTATGAGGTCTGTGTGTCTGTGTGTGTATGAGAGGTCTGTGTGTCTGTGTGTGTATGAGAGGTCTGTGTGTGTGAGTGAGGTCTGTGTGTGTGTGTGTGAGTGAGGTCTGTGTGTGTATGAGTGAGGTCTGTGTGTGTGTGAGTGAGGTCTGTGTGTGTATGAGTGAGGTCTGTGTGTCTGTGTGTGTATGAGGTCTGTGTGTCTGTGTGTGTATGAGAGGTCTGTGTGTGTATGAGTGAGGTCTGTGTGTGTATGAGAGGTCTGTGTGTGTATGAGTGAGGTCTGTGTGTGTATGAGTGAGGTCTGTGTGTGTATGAGTGAGGTCTGTGTGTGTGAGTGAGGTCTGTGTGTGTATGAGTGAGGTCTGTGTGTGTATGAGAGGTCTGTGTGTGTATGAGAGGTCTGTGTGTGTATGAGTGAGGTCTGTGTGTGTATGAGAGGTCTGTGTGTGTATGAGAGGTCTGTGTGTGTATGAGAGGTCTGTGTGTGTATGAGTGAGGTCTGTGTGTCTGTGTGTGTATGAGTGAGGTCTGTGTGTGTATGAGAGGTCTGTGTGTGTATGAGAGGTCTGTGTGTCTGTGTGTGTATGAGAGGTCTGTGTGTATGAGTGAGGTCTGTGTGCCGTGAGGGATGGGCAGGTGAATTGGAGCTGAAGGCTAGGTGCTGATGAGCCTGTTTTCTGCTGCAATGTCTGTTGATGGTTTGTTGCACTGTCTCGCTGGTGGGTGGCTGGGCATCTGAACACTCGGTACAGTCGGCTCTTTCGAGGAGAGGCAGGTGATTACCTCATTCCCCGAGCACCGCTGGCAATCAGAGGGTTGGTACTCCTGTCATTAGCAGCTGGGAACAGGGACAAATCTATATGGAATTGTATGCACAGAGGAAGTAGAACATACACACACACACTCGGAATTATTGAGTAACACAATCAACCAGCCAAGGCCGAAAGTGCAGGACACCATCAAGGTTGAAAAGAGTGAGGAAGAAGGCAGGAAAGTACTGGTTAATTGACAGCAAATTTGCATCTGACATGATTTTTTACAAGGGGAATGACTGGTTCTGTCCCTTTGCTCTCTCTTTATTTCCTAGTTTTCTGAAAATCTGGTCAGAATACATTAGTTAGCATTGCTGCCTCTTTTAACAATGCATTTGGAACCCAGACCCTAGAGATGAAAGGTCAATGTACAACCGACTGTGCTCCCTCAGTACTGCCCCTCCGACAGTTCGGCGCTCCCTCAGTACTGACCCTCCGACAGTGCAGCACTCCCTCAGTGCTGCCCCTTCGACAGTGCAGCGCTCCCTCAGTACTGACCCTCCGACAGTGCGGCGCTCCCTCAGTACTGCCCCTCCGACAGTGATGCACTCCCTCAGTACTGACCCTCCAACAGTGCGGCGCTCCCTCAGTGCTGCCCCTCCGACAGTGCGGCGCTCCCTCAGTACTGACCCTCCGACAGTGCGGCGCTCCCTCAGTACTGACCCTCCGACAGTGCGGCGCTCCCTCAGTACTGCCCCTCTGACAGTGATGCACTCCCTCAGTACTGACCCTCCGACAGTGCGGCGCTCCCTCGGTGCTGCCCCTCCGACAGTGCGGCGCTCTCTCAGTACTGACCCTCCGACAGTACGGCGCTCCCTCAGTACTAACCCTCCGACAGTGTGGCGCTCCCTCAGTACTGCCCCTCCGACAGTGATGCACTCCCTCAGTACTGACCCTCCAACAGTGCGGCGCTCCCTCAGTACTGACCCTCCGACAGTGCAGCGTTCCCTCAGCACTGCCCCCTCCGACAGTGCAGCGTTCCCTCAGTACTGCCCCTCCGACAATGCAGCGTTCCCTCAGTACTGCCCCTCCGACAGTGCAGCGCTCCCTCAGTACTGTTCCTCCGACAGTGCAGCATTCCCTCAGCACTGCCCCCTCCGACAGTGCAGCGCTCCCTCAGTACTGACCCTCCGACAGTGCAGCGCTCCCTCAGTACTGCCCCTCCGACAGTGCGGCGCTCCCTCAGTACTGCCCCTCCGACAGTGCGGCGCTCCCTCAGTACTGCCCCTCCGACAGTGCGGCGCTCCCTCAGTACTGCCCCTCCGACAGTGCGGCGCTCCCTCAGTACTGCCCCTCCGACAGTGCGGCGCTCCCTCAGTACTGACCCTCTGACAGTGCGGCGCCCCCTCAGTACTGACCCTCCGTCATATGGCCTGGATTGGAACCCAAGTCCCAGAGGCCAGCGGTCTGTGTCTACCCTTCCACTTTACCTACTCCCCAACAAAGAGAGGAGACCTCCATCCTGTACCTGCATGGATGTGAAGGCCTTAGAGAGGGTGCAGAAAAGATTCACGAGAATTATTCCAGGGGTGAGGGACTTCAGTTACCTGGATAGACTGGAGAAGCTGGGGTTGTTCTCCTTAGAGCAGAGAAGGTTGAGAGGAGATTAGATTGAGGTATTCAAAATCATGAGGGGTCTAGACAGAGTAGATAGAGAGAAACTGTTCCCATTGGCGGAAGGATCGAGAACCAGAGGACACAGATTTAAGGTGATTGGCAAAAGAACCAAAGGCCACGTAAGAAAAAGCTTTCTTACGCAGCGAGTGGTTCGGATCTGGAATGTACTGCCTGAAAGGGTGATGGAGGCAGATTCAATCTTATCTTTCAAAAGGGAGTTGGATAAGTGCCTGAAGGAAAAAAAATTGCAGGGCTACGGGGAAAGGGCGGGGGAGTGGGACTAGCTGAGGTGCTCTTGCAGAGAGCTGGCACGGGCTCAACGGGCCGAATGGCCTCCTGTGCTGTAACCATTCTATGATTCTAGGTGCAGGAAATCCAGACTGCTGACGTCAAGGTGTTGTGCCAGCACTCTCCCTCTAGATGTCACCAGTTCCTGTGGGACATTTTTTTTATTCGTTCCTGGGATCTGGGCGTCACTGGCAGGGCCAGCATTTATTGCCCATCCCTAATTGCCCTGAGAAGGTGGTGGTGAGCCGCCGCCTTGAACCGCTGCAGTCCGTGTGGTGAAGGTACTCCCACAGTGCTGTTAGGGAGGGGGTTCCAGGATTTTGACCCAGTGACGATGAAGGAACGGCCGATATATTTCCAAGTCAGGATGGTGTGTGACTTGGAGGGGAACTTGGAGGTGCTGGTGTTCCCATGCGCCTGCTGCCCTTGTCCTTCTAGGTGGAAGAGGTCGCGGGTTTGGGAGGTGCTGCTGAAGAAGCCTTGGTGAGTTGCTGCAGTGCATCTTGTAGATGGTACACACTGCAGCCACAGTGCGCCGGTGGTGGAGGGAGTGAATGTTTAAGGTGGTGGATGGGGTGCCAATCAAGTGGGCTGCTTTGTCCTGGATGGTGTCGAGCTCCTTGAGTGTTGTTGGAGCTGCACTCATCCAGGCAAGTGGAGAGTATTCCATCACACTCCTGACATGTGCCTGTCGATCCTGTATGATAGAGCATTTTGTGGTGTATCTAGTGGCACCTATTGGCAGTTCATGAAATCTGCACCTCCATTAACAAACTGGGCTGCATATAGAAATGATTGGGTCAGTCATGCCTGGAGACCACACTGCTGTAATTGACTGGGACTGATTTTAAATCACAGAATTTGTATTGCATATCTATCCTCCTCTCACTGCATTTTTCCGGAGAAATAATCCTGCTTTTATCGGGAGGCTTTGCTGCAGTTTTGTTCATGAGTTCTGTTTGCTGTAGTTCGTAAAGACTCTTTTAAAACTCTGTGGACTGTTTGCTGCAGTGCACTGTTTAAATAGACTCTGTTTGCTGAGTAAATAGACCTTGTTTGCTGTACATAGACTGTGAGCTGTGAGTGCTGCCGTAAGTCCCACCCCGCCTCCACCTCATTGGCTGACACAGGGGTGTTGATAGACACTCTGAACAAACAGTGGGCCAATTCCATCTGCTCTGCGCCGAGTTCACCTACTCGTTGGGCCAGCTGATCTGCCGGTGGATTTGTGGAAGTTTAAAAAAAGTCACAGCAGCGTTACAGGCTTATACAGCAGTGTTACAGGCTTACACAGCAGCGTTACAGGCTTACACAGCAGCGTTACAGGCTTATACAGCAGTGTTACAGGCTTACACAGCAGTGTTACAGGCTTACACAGCAGTGTTACAGGCTTACACAGCAGGAATGCCCTGGTTAGACATAAAATCTTACAGTATAGAAGGAGGCCTATCGTGCCTGTGCCGGTAGTGCTCTCCAATTAGTCCCACTCCCCCGCTCTTTCCCCAGAGCCCTGCAATTTATTTCATTTTCAAGTATTTATCCAATTCTCTTTTGAAAGTTACGATTGAATCAGCTTCCACCGCCCTTTCAGGCAGTGCATTCCAGATCACAACAACTCGCTGCGTAAAAATAATTCTCCTTTCCTCTCTGGTTCCTTTTGCCAATTATCTTCAATCTGTGCCACTGGAAAAAGTTTCTCCCTCTCCACTCTATCAAAACCCCTCTTAATTTTGAACACTTCTATTAAATCTCCCCATAACCTTCTCTGCTCGAAGGAGAACAATCCCATCTTCTCCAGTCTCTCCCCATAACTGAAGCCCATCAACACGTGGAGCTCCTGCTCTCCGTGCACTGGTGGTCTCCTTCTGTCCCCATCCTCTGCCCTGGAGATATCCCTGTCTCCACCCCACTGCTGCACTGACCCGAACCTCCTGCTCTGTCCCTTGCTCTGTCGCCATCCTCTGCTCCGTCTCCAACCCCCGTCCTGACCCCAGACCCCACCGTCCTGACCCCAGACCCCACCGTCCTGACCCCAGTCCCCCCGTCCTGACCCCAGTCCCCCCGTCCTGACCCCAGTCCCCCCCATCCTGACCCCAGTCCCCCCCATCCTGACCCCAGTCCCCCCCATCCTGACCCCAGTCCCCCCCATCCTGACCCCAGTCCCCCCCATCCTGACCCCAGTCCCCCCCATCCTGACCCCAGTCCCCCCCATCCTGACCCCAGTCCCCCCCATCCTGACCCCAGTCCCCCCCATCCTGACCCCAGTCCCCCCCATCCTGACCCCAGTCCCCCCCATCCTGACCCCAGTCCCCCCCATCCTGACCCCAGTCCCCCCCATCCTGACCCCAGTCCCCCCGTCCTGACCCCAGTCCCCATCCTCTGCCCTGGAGATATCCCTGTCTCCACCCCACTGCCGCACTGACCCGAACCTCCTGCTCTGTCCCTTGCTCTGTCGCCATCCTCTGCTCCGTCTCCAACCCCCGTCCTGACCCCAGACCCCACCGTCCTGACCCCAGTCCCCCCGTCCTGACCCCAGTCCTGACCCCAGTACCCCCGTCCTGACCCCGGTCCCCATCCACTGTCCTGCCCCCACCCCGCTGCCTTGGCCCCTACCATTTTTTGGTCTTGGCAAAAGTTAGTGACCCATCTGGGAAGGTTCCCCACGACGCACTGCAGTTGATACACAGTGCCAGCTCTTGAGGAATAAATGTTATTACAGTTCACAACCGCCAGGCTGATGGGGTGAAAGACTCCACAATCTGTTGGCAAGAAGGGTTCTGTGAGAAATGAGTTCAGCAGTCTCGGTCCAGTTCCTCACTCGAGCAGTCTCGGTCCAGTTCCTCACTCGAGCAGTCTCGGTCCAGTTCCTCACCCGGGCAGTCTCGGTCCAGTTCCTCACTCGAGCAGTCTCGGTCCAGTTCCTCACTCGAGCAGTCTCGGTCCAGTTCCTCACTCGGGCAGTCTCGGTCCAGTTCCTCACTCGGGCAGTCTCGGTCCAGTTCCTCACTCGAGCAGTCTCGGTCCAGTTCCTCACTCGAGCAGTCTCGGTCCAGTTCCTCACTCGAGCAGTCTCGGTCCAGTTCCTCACTCGAGCAGTCTCGGTCCAGTTCCTCACTCGGGCAGTCTCGATCCAGTTCCTCACTCGGGCAGTCTCGGTCCAGTTCCTCACTCGAGCAGTCTCGGTCCAGTTCCTCACTCGGGCAGTCTCGGTCCAGTTCCTCACTCGGGCAGTCTCAGTCCAGTTCCTCACTCGAGCAGTCTCGGTCCAGTTCCTCACTCGAGCAGTCTCGGTCCAGTTCCTCACTCGGGCAGTCTCGGTCCAGTTCCTCACTCGGGCAGTCTCGGTCCAGTTCTTCCCTCGGGCAGTCTCGGTCCAGTTCCTCACTCAAGCAGTCTCGGTCCAGTTCCTCACTCGGGCAGTCTCAGTCCAGTTCCTCACTCGGGCAGTCTCGGTCCAGTTCCTCACTCGGGCAGTCTCGGTCCAGTTCTTCCCTCGGGCAGTCTCGGTCCAGTTCCTCACTCGGGCAGTCTCGGTCCAGTTCCTCACTCGGGCAGTCTCGGTCCAGTTCCTCACTCGGGCCGTCTCGGTCCAGTTCTTCACTCGGGCAGTCTCGATCCAGTTCCTCACTCGGGCAGCCTCGGTCCAGTTCCTCACTCGGGCAGTCTCGGTCCAGTTCCTCACTCGAGCAGTCTCGGTCCAGTTCCTCACTCGAGCAGTCTCGGTCCAGTTCCTCACTCGGGCAGTCTCGGTCCAGTTCCTCACTCGGGCAGTCTCGGTCCAGTTCCTCACTCGGGCAGTCTCGGTCCAGTTCCTCACTCGGGCAGTCTCGGTCCAGTTCCTCACTCGGGCAGTCTCGGTCCAGTTCCTCACTCGGGCAGTCTCGGTCCAGCTCCTCACTCGGGCAGTCTCGGTCCAGTTCCTCACTCGGGCAGTCTCGGTCCAGTTCCTCACTCGGGCAGTCTCGGTCCAGGTCTTCCCTCGGGCAGTCTCGGTCCAGTTCCTCACTCGGGCAGTCTCGGTCCAGTTCCTCACTCGGGCAGTCTCGGTCCAGTTCCTCACTCGGGCCGTCTCGGTCCAGTTCTTCACTCGGGCCGTCTCGGTCCAGTTCTTCACTCGGGCCGTCTCGGTCCAGTTCCTCACTCGGGCCGTCTCGGTCCAGTTCCTCACTCGGGCCATCTCGGTCCAGTCCCTCACTCGGGCAGTCTCGGTCCAGTTCCTCACTCGGGCCGTCTTGGTCCAGTTCCTCACTCGGGCAGTCTCGGTCCAGTTCCTCACTCGGGCCGTCTCGGTCCAGTTCCGCACTCGAGCAGTCTCGGTCCAGTTCCGCACTCGGGCAGTCTCGGTCCAGTTCCTCACTCGGGCAGTCTCGGTCCAGTTCCTCACTCGGGCAGTCTCGGTCCAGTTCCTCACTCGGGCAGTCTCGGTCCAGTTCCTCCCTCGGTCCAGTTCGGTCCAGTTCCGCACTCGGGCAGTCTCGGTCCAGTTCCTCACTCGGGCAGTCTCGGTCCAGTTCCTCACTCGGGCCGTCTCGGTCCAGTTCCTCACTCGGGCAGTCTCGGTCCAGTTCCGCACTCGGGCCGTCTCGGTCCAGTTCCGCACTCGAGCAGTCTCGGTCCAGTTCCTCACTCGGGCAGTCTCGGTCCAGTTCCTAACTCGGGCAGTCTCGGTCCAGTTCCTCACTCGAGCAGTCTCGGTCCAGTTCCTCACTCGAGCTGTGTCGGTCCAGTTCCTCACTCGGGCCGTCTCGGTCCAGTTCCGCACTCGAGCAGTCTCGGTCCAGTTCCTCACTCGGGCAGTCTCGGTCCAGTTCCTCACTCGGGCAGTCTCGGTCCAGTTCCTCACTCGGGCAGTCTCGGCCCAGTTCCTCCCTCGGGCAGTCTCGGTCCAGTTCTTCACTCGGGCAGTCTCGGGCCAGTTCCGCACTCGGGCAGTCTCGGTCCAGTTCCTCCCTCCGGCAGTCTCGGTCCAGTTCCTCACTCGGGCAGTCTCGGTCCAGTTCCTAACTCGGGCAGTCTCGGTCCAGTTCCGCACTCGGGCAGTCTCGGTCCCATTCCTCACTCGGGCAGTCTCGGTCCAGTTCCTCACTCAGGCAGTCTCGGTCCAGCTCCTCACTCGGGCAGTCTCGGTCCAGTTCCGCACTCGGGCAGTCTCGGTCCAGTTCCTCACTCAAGCAGTCTCGGTCCAGTTCCTCACTCGGGCAGTCTCGGTCCAGTTCCTCCCTCGGGCAGTCTCGGTCCAGTTCCTCCCTCGGGCAGTCTCGGTCCAGTTCCTCCCTCGGGCAGTCTCGGTCCAGTTCCTCCCTCGGGCAGTCTCGGTCCAGTTCCTCCCTCGGGCAGTCTCGGTCCAGTCCCTCACTCGGGCTGTCTTGGTCCAGTTCCTCACTTGGGCAGTCTCGGTCCAGTTCGGTCCAGTTCCGCACTCAGGCAGTCTCAGTCCAGTTCCTCACTCGGGCAGTCTCGGTCCAGTTCCGCACTCGGGCAGTCTCGGTCCTGTTCCTCACTTGGGCAGTCTCGGTCCAGTTCCTCACTCGGGCAGTCTCGGTCCAGTTCCGCACTCAGGCAGTCTCGGTCCAGTTCCTCACTCGGGCAGTCTTGAACAGGGCAAGAGGGCAGCGGGGCCTCGGTTTAACGTCTCATCTGAAAGACAGCACCCTCGACAGTGCAGCGCTCCCTCAGTACTGCACTGGAGGGAGGTTGTTGGTGTGTGTGTATAAAGAACAGGCTTATTGGGCCTAATGGTCCTTCACCATTGCTGAACATCCTCCTGAGGTTTAGAGCCATTATGGCCATGGGCTGGCTGAGTTGGAGGAAAGATCCCAACATTAATGTTTCAGACATTGTTGTACTGACCTTTCTGACCTCCTCGAGTGTTTACTGAACATTTATTATATGAGAGGAAGGTGGAACATATGGATGTGATCGGTGGTGATGGATAAGCCCAGTCGGAGGCCAGAGTAATCAGTGTCGATGACACATTGATAGCATGGTGTGCGAGTGTGTTTACACAGAGAACTCCAGAAAATGAAATTCCTTTTAAATGTCAGCTGGAAATTGAAACAGTTTCCGAGCCCCCAGAAGTGATCTCGGTTATTGCTGTGTGTCCCTGTGGAGATGGCAGACCAAAAAAGATTAAAAATCCCACATAGACAGATCCAAACACTGCCCTGGGAGTGTGAGAAATATCAGTGAAGTATTGAGGTGTCTCAGTGATCCAGCCGTCACGGCCTCTCACTGCCCCCCCAGTCACTGCCCCGCAGTCACTGCGCCCCCAGTCACTGCCCCCCAGTCACTGCCCCCCAGTCACTGCCCCCCCAGTCACTGCTCCCCAGTCACTGCCCCCAGTTAATTCCCCCTCCCCTCCTAACCTCTCGGTGTGAGGATGAGATGTGAGGATCCTGCCCTTGTTGTGAAACCAAACTTTGTGCTTGCTCCAGATGCAAGTGGCTGTGAGTGAATTTCTATTGGCTGATGGCCTTGGACGAGGGAATCGATGAAGAAAGCTCACATTCAGGAACATTCTTCTCCCTCCCCCCTTCACCCTCCTCCCCCACTCCTCCTGCACCCGCTTCCCCCTTCCTCTCCCTCCCCCTCTCTCCCCCTCTCTCCCTCTCTCCCGCTAGCTCCCTCTCTTTCTTCCTCTCCCCCCTCCCTCTCTCTCCCTCTTTCTCCATCTACCCCCTCTCCCTCCCCCTCTCTCTCTCCCTCTCTCTCTCCTCCTCTCCCTCTCTCCCCCTTCCTCTCCCTCTCTCTCCCTCTCTCTCTCTCCCCCTCCCTCTCTCCCTCTCTCTCTCTCCCCCCTCCCCCTCTCTCCCCCTCCCTCTCTCCCCCCTCCCTCTCTCCCCCTCCCTCTCTCCCCCCTCCCTCTCTCTCCCCCTCCCCCCTCTCTCTCTCCCCCCTCTCTCTCTCTCCCCTCCCTCTCTCTCCCCCTCCCTCTCTCTCCCCCTCCCCCCCTCTCCCCCTCCCCCCCTCTCCCCCTCCCCCTCTCTCCCCCTCCCCCTCTCTCCCCCTCTCCCCCTCTCCCTCTCTCTCCCTCTCTCTCTCTCTCCCTCTCTCTCCCCTCTCCCTCTCCCCTCTCTCTCTCTCTCCCTCTCCCCCCTCCCCTCTCTCTCTCTCTCTCCCCCCTCCCCTCCCCTCTCTCTCCCCCGGTGCACACCTGGTGTACTCACAGGTCTGGGTTTGGAGTTGCGGTCTGAGCCAGGTTAGATGGTCTCGGCCCAGGTGGTGATGTGACAGTGTGATTGACCTCAGTGTTCCCCAAGCTGTAAATGAGCCAAGTTCCTGCCCCGATGGATGGGCAGTGAAGCTGCTCGAAAGGGCACGTGTATTGGCGTCAGGCTAGGACAGGATCGGGCTCAAGTGCAACACCCTGAACGGTTGAACAAATCCGCTGACGTTAGTTTGTCTGGGCTCACATGCAGAGTGATGAGGTGCAGCAGCAATGCCCCATGGAATCATGTCCCAGCAAGAGTCAACACCTTCACACTATATAGGAACAGGGGAAAGCCATTCAGCCCCTCGAGCCTGTTCTGCCATTTAATCAGATCATGGCTGATCTGTATCTTAACTCCATCCACCCGCCTTGGTTCTGTAACCTTTAATACCTTCCTAACAAAATCTATCAATCTTAGTTTTAAAATGTTCAATTGACCCCCAGCCTCAACAGCTTTTTGGGAGAGAGTCCAGATTTCCACCATTCTATGTGTGAGGAAGTGCTTCCTGACATCACTCCTGAACGGCCTGGCTCTAATTTTAAGGTTCTGCCCCCTTGTTCTGGACTCCCCCCACCAGAGGAAATGGTTTCTCTCTATCTCCCCTATCGAATCCTTTAATCATCTTAAACACCTCGATTGGATCACCCCTATAGAAGATAGGAGCAGGAGTAGGCCATTCGGCCCCTCGAACCTGCTCCGCCATTCAATGAGATCATGGCTGATCATCCAAACTCAGAACCCTGTCCCTGCTTTCTCCCCATATCCCTTGATCCCTTTAGCCTTAAGAAATATATCCAACTCCTTCTTGAATGTATCCTCTATACTCGAGGGAATAAAAGCCCAGTCTGTAATTTAACCCTTGGAACCCCGCTGTCATTCTTCATGGGAGAGGGGGAGAAAAACTGGGAAAGAATTCCCACCACGGCAGCTGGGGAATTTAAATTCAGTTAATTAAACAAATCTAATGGTGACCATGAAACTACCGGATTGTCGTAAAACCCATCTGGTTCACTAATGTCCTTTGGGGAAGGAAATCTGTCGTCCTTACCCAGTCTGGGCCTATATGTGACTCCAGACCCACAGCAATGTGGTTGAGCCTTAACTGCCCTCTGAAATGGCCGAGCCACTGGGCTGTACTCAAGAAGGTGGCTCACCACCACCTTCTCCATTGGGGATGGGCAATCAGCACTGGTCTTGGTGGCGAAGTCCACATCCCGTCAATGAATCAAAAAAACCTGTGTGTTGTGGCGAATCTCCGCTCCAATCGTTGCTGCTCAAATAGTTGGGCAAAAACTAACATTGAAAGGCACCCTGGAGCCAAACAGTGATTGTGATTGGCAGGAACATGACTGATTGGAGGTCTGCAGACCTGCTTGTACTTTGCTCTGCCTCATTACCCCAGTCACGGTTGGAAGCTCCTCTCTTTACATCGGGTTTAGCAATAAATTATCCAGCCAAGGGGTTTTAACATTTTTCACGTGATAAATTAATATTATCGCACGTGAGTGTTCCTCCATCACTTCCACACCTAATTCAGTAATTCACAATGGCGGGGTCACAATCACACCCTGTATTACGCAATGGAAGAAAGAAAGACTTGCATCTCTACAGCACTTTTCATGACCTCAAGACGTCCCAAAGCGCTTCACAGCCAAGTAAATACATTTGAAATGTTATGTAGGAAAAACAGCAGCCAATTTGAGCACAGCAAGCTCCCACAAACAGAAATGAGACAATGACTAGAGTAAAGCTCCCTCTACACTGTCCCATCAAACACTCCCAGGGCAGGTACAGCACGGGTTAGATACAGAGTAAAGCTCCCTCTACACTGTCCCATCAAACACTCCCAGGGCAGGTACAGCACGGGTTAGATACAGAGTAAAGCTCCCTCTACACTGTCCCATCAAACACTCCCAGGGCAGGTACAGCACGGGTTAGATACAGAGTAAATCTCCCTCTACACTGCCCCATCAAACACTCCCAGGGCAGGTACAGCACGGGTTAGATACAGAGTAAATCTCCCTCTACATTGTCCCATCAAACACTCCCAGGGCAGGTACAGCACGGGTCAGATACAGAGTAAAGCTCCCTCTACACTGTCCCATCAAACACTCCCAGGGCAGGTACAGCACAGGTCAGATACAGAGTAAAGCTCCCTCTACACTGTCCCATCAAACACTCCCAGGACAGGTACAGCACGGGTCAGATACAGAGTAAAGCTCCCTCTACACTGTCCCATCAAACGCTGCCAGGGCAGGTACAGCACGGGTTAGGTACAAAGTAAAGCTCCCTCTACACTGTCCCATCAAACACTCCCAGGGCAGGTACAGCACGGGTTAGAAACAGAGTAAAGCTCCCTCTACACTGTCCCATCAAATACTCCCAGAAGAGTTTTTCATGAAGCTGGTTTCCCTCGAATCAATCTTGTCTCCATTGGATGGTGTCCTTCTTGGAGTAATGGGCATCTATAATTTGCAGTGAATGGACAGGAGTTTTGTCCATTGCGATTGTTACTATTTAAAGCGTCTGTTTCTCTGGGATCGGCCTGATTGCTAGTGTAGTGAGCCTTTAATTACTGAGCACTTCTAACGAGTAATCAGGATGAACCCAGAGCCAATCCCCCAAGAAATCACTCCCTGTGAAAGGACCATTGGTGTGTGACAACACCTGAAAAATGGAGGGTAATTACAGGTGTTTTAATTACTCAGAAATGAAGTTGAATGATGGTGAGGGAGAGGATAAACTCAGGAGACCTGGTCCTTGACAAAGGGGCTAGTGAAGAGGCTGGTCTTTGTTTGAGTTTTAGCTGTTGGTAAGGTTAGAGTTCAGAGGAACATTTCAAAATGTCATTTGTTTTAATTTGATAAGTGCCTTGGGATGTTTTTCTGTGTTGAACAAAAACAACTTTAACCTAGTAAAACGTCCCAGTGTACTTCACAGAATTATAAAACAAAATCTGTTACCAGGCCACATGAGATATTAGGACAGATGACCAAGGTCATAGTGGCAGGTTTTAAGGAGCGTCTTAAAGGAGGAGAGAGAGGCGGAGAGGTTTAGGGAGGGAATTCCAGAGCTTGGAGCCCAGGCGGCTGAAGGCACGGCCGTCAATGGTGGAGCGGTGGAAATCGAGGATGCTCAAGAGGTCAGAATTAGAGGAACGCAGACGAAGGGACAAGATGTTGTGTATAAGCGACACAGGCTGGAGTGAGGAAGAAACAAATAAAAGGCCAGATTATAAAACGGTGGAGCTGAAAGGAATATAAATATATGGGAAATAAACTGGCCTGACGATTAACATCCAAGTACGCAGCCCAGAGAGAGCGTAAATGAGATCATCTCGCAGAACACTGAGAGATGGAGATTGGGGGCGAATGGGAAAAGGAAATCACTATGGACATTTTTGAAAATTAAAAGTAATTCTTTGAATATATTTGCAGCAAGCTAATTGTGAGCAAGTAGGTCTCCTTAAGGATGAGATATGGGGTGGCTAATGGCAAGATTTTTTCACAACTTTTAACGTGCAAGATGCCAAGAATATTCGGGCTGGTTTGAGTGTAGTTGGATGCACCCCAGTGAATTGCGGAGATGGCCATTCAGAAATAGGAACACTTACCTTACAGTAAAGCCCCATACCCAACAGGGAATGAGTTTGTGAGTAACTGAATCAAATATGTTTTTATGCAGAAACATTTATTTTGCCCTCAATAACTCCTAATTCTCTTAAAGCCATGCCCCCCAACTAATCTGCGGAGATCCTTGTCACATTGCTTTCATTCATAGATAGGATAGGTGAAAATGTCTGGCGTTATCCTGGAATGCAGTGTGCAAGAGGGGTTACAGGTTGAGACTATATATAAACATACTCATTACATCATTAGCACACTCAATCAAATATTTCCAATTGTTAATTGGCGCTGAGTGTTGGGGTTGTGTTTGGGGCCTGGGAGGGCTCAGTGGGTGTTTGGGGTCAGGGAGGGCTCGGTGTGTGTTTGGGGACAGGGAGGGCTCGGTGTGTGTTTGGGGTCAGGGAGGGCTCGGTGTGTGTTTGGGGACAGGGAGGGCTCGCTGTGTGTTTGGGGTCAGGGAGGGCTCGGTGTGTGTTTGGGGCCTGGGAGGGCTCGGTGGGTGTTTGGGGCCTGGGAGGGCTCGGTGTGTGTTTGGGGCCTGGGAGGGTTCGGTGGGTGTTTGGGGCCTGGGAGGGCTCGGTGGGTGTTTGGGGCCTGGGAGGGCTCGGTGAGTGTTTGGGGCCTGGGAGGGCTCGGTGTGTGTTTGGGGCCTGGGAGGGCTCGGTGAGTGGGGTCAGGGAGGGCTCGGTGAGTGGGGTCAGGGAGGGCTCGGTGAGTGTTTGGGGCCTGGGAGGGCTCGGTGGGTGTTTGGGGCCTGGGAGGGCTCGGTGGGTGTTTGGGGTCAGGGAGGGCTCGGTGAGTGTTTGGGGCCTGGGAGGGCTCGGTGGGTGTTTGGGGCCTGGGAGGGCTCGGTGAGTGTTTGGGGCCTGGGAGGGCTCGGTGAGTGTTTGGGGCCTGGGAGGGCTCGGTGGGTGTTTGGGGCCTGGGAGGGCTCGGTGTGTGTTTGGGGCCTGGGAGGGTTCGGTGGGTGTTTGGGGCCTGGGAGGGCTCGGTGAGTGTTTGGGGCCTGGGAGGGCTCGGTGTGTGTTTGGGGCCTGGGAGGGCTCGGTGAGTGGGGTCAGGGAGGGCTCGGTGAGTGGGGTCAGGGAGGGCTCGGTGAGTGTTTGGGGCTTGGGAGGGCTCGGTGGGTGTTTGGGGCCTGGGAGGGCTCGGTGGGTGTTTGGGGCCTGGGAGGGCTCGGTGGGTGTTTGGGGTCAGGGAGGGCTCGGTGAGTGTTTGGGGCCTGGGAGGGCTCGGTGAGTGGGGTCAGGGAGGGCTCGGTGAGTGTTTGGGGCCTGGGAGGGCTCGGCGTGTGTTTGGGGCCTGGGAGGGCTCGGTGGGTGTTTGGGGTCAGGGAGGGCTCGGTGAGTGTTTGGGGTCAGGGAGGGCTCGGTTGGTGTTTGGGGCCTGGGAGGGCTCGGTGAGTGTTTGGAGTCAGGGAGGGCTCGTTGAGTGTTTGGAGTCAGGGAGGGCTCAGCGTGTGTTTGGGGTCAGGGAGAGCTCGGTTGGTGTTTGGGGCCTGGGAGGGCTCGTCGTGTGTTTGGGGACAGGGAGGGCTCAGTGAGTGGGGTCAGGGAGGGCTCGGCGTGTGTTTGGGGCTTGGGAGGGCTCGGTGAGTGTTTGGAGTCAGGGAGGGCTCAGCGTGTGTTTGGGGACAGGGAGGGCTCGGTTGGTGTTTGGGGCCTGGGAGGGCTCGTCGTGTGTTTGGGGACAGGGAGGGCTCAGTGAGTGGGGTCAGGGAGGGCTCGGCGTGTGTTTGGGGCTTGGGAGGGCTCGGTGAGTGTTTGGAGTCAGGGAGGGCTCAGCGTGTGTTTGGGGCTTGGGAGGGCTCGGTGGGTGTTTGGGGCTTGGGAGGGCTCGGTGGGTGTTTGGGGCCTGGGAGGGCTCGGTGGGTGGGATCAGGGAGGGCTCGGCGTGTGTTTGGGGCCTGGGAGGGCTCGGTGGGTGTTTGGGGCCTGGGAGTGCTCGGTGGGTGTTTGGGGCCTGGGAGGGCTCGGCGTGTGTTTGGGGACAGGGAGGGCTCGGTGGGTGTTTGGGGCCTGGGAGGGCTCGGTGGGTGTTTGGGGCCTGGGAGGGCTCGGTGGGTGTTTGGGGCCTGGGAGGGCTCGGTGGGTGTTTGGGGCCTGGGAGGGCTCGGTGGGTGTTTGGGGCCTGGGAGGGCTCGGTGAGTGTTTGGGGCCTGGGAGGGCTCGGTGAGTGTTTGGGGTCAGGGAGGGCTCGGTGGGTGTTTGGGGCCTGGGAGGGCTCGGTGAGTGTTTGGCCCCTTGTGTTGAACATCAAGGTGTTGTGGATGTTGTAACTGGTGTCATTGTAGCAAGGCGATGTGATCCACTGTATATCTCAAATGATTACTGCTAACGTCACGTTAATGGAACGCTAGGCAGTCCAACAGCCAATGTTTATTTTTAAAATAACATCATTATCAGTAACTCTTTTTGTTAAAATCTAAAACCTGTTCCAGCTCCCTGAGTTGAATTTCCACTGGCTTTTGTATTTTTCTTTATACATTTTGTTCCCTTAGACCTGTATTATTTTTTTCTGGTTTCTTAATTTTCCCCTCGGCCTACTGGGAGCCTGGGCTCGGGCCTACAGAGCTCCTGTGTACTGAGCGAGCCTGGGCTCGGGCCTACAGAGCTCCTGTGTACTGAGCGAGCCTGGGCTCGGGCCTACAGAGCTCCTGTGTACTGAGCGAGCCTGGGCTCGGGCCTACAGAGCTCCTGTGTACTGTCAGAGCCTGGGCTCGGGCCTACAGAGCTCCTGTGTACTGTCAGAGCCTGGGCTCGGGCCTACAGAGCTCCTGTGTACTGTCGGAGCCTGGGCTCGGGCCTACAGAGCTCCTGTGTACTGTCAGAGCCTGGGCTCGGGCCTACAGAGCTCCTGTGTACTGTCAGAGCCTGGGCTCGGGTCTGCAGAGCTCCTGTGTACTGTCAGAGCCTGGGCTCGGGCCTACAGAGCTCCTGTGTACTATCAGAGCCTGGGCTCGGGCCTACAGAGCTCCTGTGTACTGAGCGAGCCTGGGCTCGGGCCTACAGAGCTCCTGTGTACTGTCAGAGCCTGGGCTCGGGCCTACAGAGCTCCTGTGTACTGTCAGAGCCTGGGCTCAGGCCTACAGAGCTCCTGTGTACTGTCAGAGCCTGGGCTCGGGCCTACAGAGCTCCTGTGTACTGTCAGAGCCTGGGCCCGGGCCTACAGAGCTCCTGTGTACTGTCAGAGCCTGGGCTCGGGCCTACAGAGCTCCTGTGTACTGTCAGAGCCTGGGCCCGGGCCTACAGAGCTCCTGTGTACTGTCAGAGCCTGGGCCCGGGCCTACAGAGCTCCTGTGTACTGAGCGAGCCTGGGCTTGGGCCTACAGAGCTCCTGTGTACTGTCAGAGCCTGGGCTCGGGCCTACAGAGCTCCTGTGTACTGTCAGAGCCTGGGCCCGGGCCTACAGAGCTCCTGTGTACTGTCAGAGCCTGGGCCCGGGCCTACAGAGCTCCTGTGTACTGAGCGAGCCTGGGCTCGGGACTACAGAGCTCCTGTGTACTGAGCGAACCTGGGCCCGGGCCTACAGAGCTCCTGTGTACTGAGCGAGCCTGGGCTCGGGACTACAGAGCTCCTGTGTACTGAGCGAGCCTGGGCCCGGGCCTACAGAGCTCCTGTGTACTGAGCGAGCCTGGGCTCGGGACTACAGAGCTCCTGTGTACTGAGCGAGCCTGGGCTCGGGCCTACAGAGCTCCTGTGTACTGAGCGAGCCTGGGCCCGGGCCTACAGAGCTCCTGTGTACTGAGCGAGCCTGGGCTCGGGCCTACAGAGCTCCTGTGTACTGAGCGAGCCTGGGCTCGGGCCTACAGAGCTCCTGTGTACTGTCAGAGGCTGGGCTCGGGCCTACAGAGCTCCTATGTACTGTCAGAGCCTGGGCTCGGGCCTACAGAGCTCCTGTGTACTGTCAGAGCCTGGGCTCAGGCCTACAGAGCTCCTGTGTACTGAGCGAGCCTGGGCTCGGGCCTACAGAGCTCCTGTGTACTGTCAGAGCCTGGGCTCGGGCCTACAGAGCTCCTGTGTACTGAGCGAGCCTGGGCTCGGGCCTACAGAGCTCCTGTGTACTGAGCGAGCCCGGGCCTACAGGCGCCTCTATGATGCTCTTCGGGTCACTGACACTGTATGTGGGTAATTTTATCCTGACCCGCCCAGCGGGAAACTCCAGGATCGGATCATCCGCTCGTTTTTCGCCCCGTTCAGTTTTTCTTTGGGGAGCCCCGTCGGGCGCTGGAGTGAAACGTGCTGACAATCCGCGCCTGGCGTTTGCCGCGGGGCGGCTCAGGTTACAATGAGCCCCGGGGTTTGTGGCAGACACCTGGGAACGGGTTAATGAGTGGAGTCTGCTGTAAGAGGCCTGGCCCTGGAGCAGGCAGCTCCTCCGCAGTCCATCATCTCCCTCGAACACACACGGTAATCAAAGCTCACAGGATATTTTGATTCCACTTCCCTGATCCGAGCTCCCTTTGATAAATAACACCCAGGCTCAGCTTCATTCTGTAACAGAAGCTTCCACAAAGACAATCATTTTTCATTCATAAGCCTCAAGATTACTCGTATAAAATCTCTGATAATGCCGAGCTCGAAATTCTAAAATGCCGTGAATGAGATTTGCAGAGGGGGCCAGGAGCCCGTCGGGTGTCATTTTATTCTCTCTGTGGCTGTAGACTCAACTCTGACCAACTTGTTTCACCCAAAGTATTGCCGCGGTGGCCCCTCCCCCCACACTGTGGCCCCTCCCCCTCACGCTGTGGCCCCTCCCCTCACGCTGTGGCCCCTCGCGCTGTGGCCCCCCCTCGCGCTGTGGCCCCTCCCCTCACGCTGTGGCCCCTCGCGCTGTGGCCCCCCCCTCGCGCTGTGGCCCCCCCCCTCGCGCTGTGGCCCCCCCTCGCGCTGTGGCCCCTCCCCCTCACGCTGTGGCCCCTCCCCCTCGCGCTGTGACCCCTCCCCCTCACGCTGTGGCCTCTCCCCTCACGCTGTGGCCCCTCCCCTCACGCTGTGGCCCCTCATGCTGTGGCCCCCCCCTCGCGCTGTGGCCCCCCCCTCGCGCTGTGGCCCCCCCCTCGCGCTGTGGCCCCCCTCGCGCTGTGGCCCCTCCCCCTCGCGCTGTTGCCCCTCCCCCTCGCGCTGTGGCCCCTCCCCCTCGCGCTGTGGCCCCTCCCCCTCGCGCTGTGGCCCCTCCCCCTCGCGCTGTGGCCCCTCCCCCTCGCGCTGTGGCCCCTCCCCCTCGCGCTGTGGCCCCTCGCGCTGTGACCCCGCCCCCTCGTGCAGTGGCCCCTCCCCCTCACGCTGTGGCCCCTCACCCTGTGGTCCCTCCCCCTCATGCTGTGGCCCCTCCCCCTCGCACTGTGGCCCCTCCCCCTCACGCTGTGGCCCCTCCCCCTCGCACAGAGGCCCCCTCACGCTGTGACCCCTCCCCTCGCATGGTGGCCCCACCCCCTCGCGCTGTGGCCCCGCCCCTTGTGCTGTGGCCCCTCCCCCTCACACAGTGGCCCCTCCCCCTCATGCTGTGACCCACCCCTCATGCCGTGGCCCCTCCCCCTCGCACCGTGACCCCTCCCCCTCGCGCCGTGGCCCCTCCCCTTGCACTGTGGCCGCCCCCATGATGTGACCCCTCCCCGTCGCACTGTGACCTCTCCCCCTCGCGCTGTGGCCCCCCCCATGATGTGACCCCTCGCGATGTGCCCCTCCCCCTCGCGCTGTGGCCTCTCCCCCTCGCGCTGTGGCCTCTCCCCCTCACGCTTTGGCCCCCTCCCCCGTGCTGTGACTTCTCCCCCTTGCGCTGTGGCCCCTCCCTCGTGCTGTGACCCCTCCCCTCTCCCAGTGCCCCCTCCCTCTGACATTCATGCTTGTTCTACACTTCATAACTGAGGGAATTCCAGAGCTTAGGGCCCAGGCAGCTGAAGGCGCGGCCGCTAATGGTGGTGCGATTAAAATCGGGGGATGCGCAAGAGACCAGAATTGGAGGAGCGCAGAGATCTCGGAGGGTCGTAGGGCTGGAGAGATTGGAAGGGGTGAGGCCAGGGAGGGATTTGAACACAAGGATGAGAATAAAAAGCGAGGCGTTGCTGGACCGGGAGCCAGTGTGGGTCAGCGAGCACAGGGGGTGATGGGCGAACGGTATAAATGTTGTGGTGTCCTGAGAGCTGGAAACAGCAGAGAGTGATGATATTTGTGGCACTTGCCTTCTGTCTGGGCTCCACCTCTCTCTCCTTTAAGATGCTCGTTAAAACCTACCTCAGCTGCCCTAATATAACCTGATCCGGTGTTAGATTTTGTTTGATTATCGCTCCTGTGAAGCACCTTGCAACATTTTACCACATTAAAGGCACTAGATAAATGCAAGTTGTTGTTTGAAGCAGGCAGGCAATGAAGGTAGGAGTTCGGCGCACAGTCTGGGCATCACTCTCTCCCAGAGCCGACACTTAGTGTAAAGGGACCTATTTTTCTAAGCCTCGAACAGTTCAACACCAGTATAATTTCCTCCCCACAGATTGTGTTACCGGGAGTACTGGAGTGAGGATTTCCAGATGGACCCTGTGGTTTGCAGAGATTTCCCTGCTCTGAAAATATTCCGGTGATTTGAGATTTGGACTACAGCCCGCTGCGTCTCCCAGCAACCTCCGCGTGGAGCCAACAGTCCATCCTCGCCCGGTTCAGGCCCAGACCCCTTGGGAGTTCAGCAGGTAGGAATTGGACAAGGGGCTGAAATGAAACTTGGCACACAGACCGTGAACGGATCCAAGCTAAGCTTGAGGGTGTGATTGAGTTGCGATGTGCAATCTGATGTTCAATATTGGGCCTTCAGATCCTGTAAGATCACAGGACTTGTATCGGGAAGTAATGGCGAGGCTTCCTTCTGTCAATCCTATTATCTCTCTGTCAAAATTTATTATTACAACTGGTCCGTACAGAGCAAGAGGATTCTGGTCTGTGATCAGTGAGGATGGAACCATGTATTAATGTAATGTATTACAGGGGGAATCTACTCCTCATTCTGTACTGTACACGGGGCAGTGTTATCAGGGGTAGTGTAGCCCTTCATGCTGAACTTTGCAGGGGTCGCTGAGCTTTGTGTTAATACTTACAGAGGCTCTCCCACACTGTAAAGTTTCAGCTGCCTTGTATCTAAAGGCCAGTTCACACGGATGTGAGACACACAGGCGTTTGAAAAGATGCCCTTGAGTGGCGGTGTCTCTTTTTTTAGGTGAGCCACATCCTGCCATTGCCGTCGGGTGCCAGGCGGAAGTGGAGTGGCCGCAGCGTGTGTCTCCACCCCGGGGTTAAGCCAAGCAGTTTCCAGGGCTCGCTCTCCCGGCTCCGCTCCCGCAGTGGGAATCTCGCTCGCTGAGAAACGAGTCGGAGATGGGACGAATACAAAAGCAAGATGCTGCGGATGCTGGAAATCTGAAATAAAAACAGCAAATGCTGGAAACACTCAGCAGGTCAGGCAGCATCTGTGGAGAGAGAAACAGAGTTAACGTTTCAGGTCGATGACCCTTCGGCAGAACTGGAATATGTTACAGATTTAGCAGGTTTTAAGCAAGTGCAGGGGCAGGGAAAAGGGGGGAGGGGAGGAAAGAACAAAAGGGAAGGTCTGTGATAGGGTGGAAGACAGGAGCGATTAAATGACAGAAGGGATGATGGTGCAAGGCAGAAGGAGATGGTAATGGGACAAGTAAAGAAACAAAAGCTGGGTTTAGAGGAGGTGTAAATGGGAATGGCAGAATCATCATCAACAGCTGCCGTCCGAAAAAATGGAGGCAGAGGTAATGATCTGAAATTGTTGAACTCGATGTTGAGTCCGGAAGGTTGTAAAGTGCCGAATCGAAAGGTGAGGTGCTGTTCCTCGAGCTTGCGTTGAGCTTGATGGGTCTATTACTCTGCAGTTCTGGTTCTCCGGCTCGCGCTGCCATCCATCGAGGCTGCGTTCCGGGGGGGACACGGGCTGCTGAAGCTGTCCTCGTGTCTGGCGGCGGGTGAGCTGTGTGCAGGACGTGCTTTAAGACCAAGCCGCGAGTCCACCGTCTCCAAGTCGGACAGAGTGTGAATGCCTGCGGGAGGGGACGGGGAGCCCGCCAGGGTTTGAATTGGGTTTCTTCTCTTCACGCCGAGCAGTCCTGTCGCAATCCAAGCTGAAGGGAGAGGTTATTTTGCGACTTGTTATTGAAGCGATAAGCTCCTCGGCAACACACACACTCTAAATATTTGTCCAGTCGATAATAATGATGAGGAGTTGACAGTCTGTGATTCTATCTCACGGGCTGCCCTTGGAGCAGTAGCTTGTATTTTATAGGTGTGGAGCATTTTATAATCATCTGAGGTCTCCTGGACAAGTCCCACAGGGTGAGCGATAATCGATGAAGGTTTTATAACCTTAACATTTCTTTCAAGCACCAAAGTAGGGCCTCAGCTCGCAAAGGCCGACTAAAAACACACAGAAAATCGACAAAGTCCTGTCCTTGCCTCTGTTTATTTCTGTCGGTTTATTTTTAAATGGAGCCGGGGTTACTGCCCTCATTGACACCCCAGGAGAGTGTCCTCATTAATCTCTCTCTCCTCGTTAGATGTGGAGTCCATGGGCTGTGTGTCTGCCTCCTCTAGCGAGGTGAATGCAGCATTATCAACCTACAAAGTCGCCATGAGTCTTTTCAAAAAATATCTCTCCTAATTTTTATTCTTGCTCTGCGAGCCCAGATAGTGAGTGTGGTAAAGACTGCCCAGTGAAGCAGGGATCTCCGCACATCAGCCTGGTTCCATTTAAAGAAAGACTTGCAGAAGTCGGGCCTGTTCCCTCTCCTGCCCTCCTGCAAAAGGTGCGATTGGGGTGGAGAGCGATCCCAGCTTCCGTGCAGTGAGTGAGAGGCCCCATTGAAGTTGAACCAATGGGTCTGTGGTAGTTTTCTCGTCCAGAGTGATATCCCTCGTCCTCCATTTAAGGCACAAAGGGGATTGAGTGAATCAGGAGCTGATCATGTGGGGAAATCACAGACCCACGCTCCTTCACTCTGTGGGGCAGTGTTCCCCTGGATGTCCTTCATATCCTTTAGGGAGTCACATATAGACCCAGACCGTCCTCACACAGTCTGGGCCTATATGTGACTCCAATCCCACTCCAACGTGGCTGACAGTCAATGGCCCTCTGAAGTGGTCCAGCAAGCTTCTCGGTTGTACCTCGAGGGATTGGCAATAAATCCCGGCCTCAGCCACGAGAATGAATTTTAAAAATTGAAAGACAATGGGGAAGAAATTCGGTGGAACCGCAAACGGAGCGCCCAGCTCGCCTGGGCGCCGGAATTACCGCTGCGATCGGAGCAGCTGCGACCGCCGGAAATTCAGCTTGTGCGCCCCAAGAGGGACACGGGGCGCTGCTCGAGGCGCTCCGCGTCCCTCTTAGGGCGTTGAAACTGAATATCGCAGCGAAACGTGACGCGCCTTCCTCCCATTCTTAAGGGGGAGGGGCCTGCACCAGCGCGATCAGAGATCGCGAGTGCCGGCAAAAGAGCCCGGCACCGAGGCGAAGTGCCGGGCTCTCGGAAAACAGCCGGCACTGCCGCCGGGGGCGATCAGGAGGCCGGGGACGGAGGTGCTGGCAGGCGGCCGCCGAAAAAAAACGGCCACCCCGCACCTCCACCTTAATTTGCGCCACTCCCGCCACAGGTAGGCCCCGTGAACCGGGCGCGATTTGCGAACGGCGCTACAGAGGCGGGCGCTACCAATATCGCGATCGGGGCGGTAGCGGGGCGCTGCGCACACCGATGACGTCATCGGTGGCGGCGCAGCGCAACAGGCTAACGCTGTCATTAGCGCCCCAGCTAAATATCGCGTGAGGCGTGGCCAGTGGCGCTAAAGCCACTGAGTGCCCTCTTTAGGCGCTAACTGGTGGCGCAGCCCACCAAATTTCTAGGCCAATGACTGGGCTTATCGCCCGTTACTAATGGGTGGGGAGTTGCCTGGTGCTGGTTGGATCCTGAAGCAGTAGAGGAGTCCGCTCCAACGCAGTGCTGAACGACGCCCCTACATGTGTCCTTGCCAATCCCATCGGCACCAGAATCTCAGCTCACGGGAATCCTGTTAATTAGCCAACTCCCAGAGGAGAGATCTGTGGAATAAATGTCCTACTTAACCTACAGAAAGAGACGGCCTTGGAGCCACTTTAATGCAACGAGAAGAACATAAATTGTAATTAATGTGACTAATTACTGTGGGATTTCATCCCCTTAGTGTACGAGCGATTCTGACTGAATGGAGCCAGGCCCCTTTGTCTTGGGAAACATAATGGGAGTGAGCCCTGGCGCTGATGTTTCTGGGAGCAGATTAATGGCAGATGGGTTAAGGGAAGTGGCTGAGCTGGCGAAATGTGACGTAAGGAAGCGACCTTGTAGAGGCAAGGTGCAGCTTGTGTTCACCAAGTGCTGGGATGTGTGGGGTTATTTGTCCCGTGCACACGCCCCGGTGATCGGTACTCTGATGATTGTAAATTCGGTGCTGGCACACACTGGCCCACTCACGCCGTGCTTCCAGGATTGGGGGGTGGGGGAAACGTGAGCTGGGGGCGAGGTGGCGGGGTCAAGCGGTTGAGTCTTCACTGCTTCACTGCTATTGAGAATTAATTGAATAGCTGAATAATTAATGCCGGCACCTCATGGGGCACAGGAGCAGGAAAGGAAAGGATTTCTGTTTTAAAATCAGGATACGTGAGGCCGACAACGCAGCAAGGTGTTAGTCAGGCTCTCCTGTGCAGAAATGACCGAACCTCAACCAACGATGATTCTGCTCTGACTCCCCATTAGAATCTGCGTGCTGTGTCTGCCGATGATTTTGCCATTAATCGTCACTGTCACATTGACGCCTAGGCCATTTACTGGCGAGCTGTGGAATGGACGGGGCTCTGAATGGGGTGGGCGCCATCCTGCTTTGTGTACAATCAGTAACCCTGGCACAGGAGGGTCATTTAATCACACTCTAGATTCAGCTGTGTGTCAGCTCTGGCTCAGTGGGTACCGCACTCCCCTCTTAGTCAGAAGGTTGACGGTTCAAGTCCCACTCCAGAGACTTGAGCACATAAAGCTAGGCTGACACTCCCAGTGCAGTGCTGAGGGAGTGCCGCACTGTCGGAGGGGCAGTACTGAGGGAGTGCTGCACTGTCGGAGGGGCAGTACTGAGGGAGCTCTGCCCTGTCGGAGGGGCAGTACTGAGGGAGTGCTGCACTGTCGGAGGGGCAGTACTGAGGGAGCGCTGCACTGTCGGAGGGGCAGTACTGAGGGAGCGCTGCACTGTCGGAGGGGCAGTACTGAGGGAGCGCTGCACTGTCGGAGGGGCAGGACTGAGGGAGCGCTGCACTGTCGGAGGGGCAGTACTGAGGGAGCGCTGCACTGCCGGAGGGGCAGGACTGAGGGAGAGCCGCATTGTCGGAGGGGCGGTACTGAGGGAGCGCCGCACTGTCGGAGAGGCAGTACTGAGGGAGCGCCACACTGTCGGAGGGGCGGTACTGAGGGAGCGCCGCACTGTCGGAGGTGCCGTCTTTCAGATGAGACATTAAACCGATGCCCCCATCTGTTCTCTCAGGTGGATGTTAAAGATCCCAGGGCACTATATCGAAGAAGAGCAGGGGGAGTTCTCCCTGGTGTTCTGGGGCCAATATTTATCCCTCAATCAACGTCACTAAAACAGATTATCTGGTCATTATCACATAGCTGTTTGTGGGAGCTTGCTGTGTGCAAATTGACTGCTGCATTTCCTACATTACAACAGTGACCACACTTCAAAAGTATGTCATTGGCTGTAAAGCACTTTGGAACATCCGGTGGTTGTGAAAGGCGCTATATAAATGCAAGTCTTTCTACTTCTTTCATCATCGCTGTAATAAATGGGCAGGTTGGTCAGTGAGTCACACAGTAGGTGCAGGGTGCCCGTCTGGGAGGGGAATATGTAAATCTGATCAGCCTGGCTAGTCTGTGCAGAAATCAGACAACTAAATGTTGGCAGTGAAGGATAAAGCAGGTTCTGAGCGTCTCGCTGGCCTGCTCACAGCCTGTCTGTGTGTGATTCAGGAGGCTTGTCATTTGCAATCCTCTAAATTCCCTCAACACCTAAAGGGAGGAAAAGCCAATTATACTTGGATAGACTGGGTTGCTTTTCATTAGAACAGAGGAGGCTGAGGGGAGACTTGATTGAGGTGTATAAAATTGTGAGCGGCCTAGAGAGAGTGGATAGGAAGGACCGATTTCCCTTAGCAGAGGGGTCAATAACCAGGGGGCAGAGATTTAAAGTAATTGGTAGAAGGATTAGAGGAGAGTTGAGGAGAACCTTTTTCACCCAGAGGGTGGTGGGGGTCTGGAACTCACTGCCTGAAAGGGTGGGAGAGGCAGAAACCCTCATCACGTTTTATAAGTACTTTGTGCACTGGAAGTGCCGTAACCTACAGGGCTGTGGACCGAGAGCTGGAGAGTGGGATTAGCTCTTTGTCGGCCGGCACAGGCACAATGGGCTTCTGTGCCATAAACTTCTTTGATTCTATGATATAGGACAGCATCTGGCGACTGCCCTGCACTATTCGCTACCTCCCTCCTTCCAATACCAACTGTTAAGTCTGTGAGTTGTTCAAGTAATTAATACTCAGACTTAATCAGTAACAATAAAACAGGTCTTTACTGGTTGGAGGTAGGGACTACACTGAATACAAGATTACTGCACAGTGCTTATATACCGGTGTGTTCACCCCCGGTATTACGTCTACAGCAGCCTGAGAAAGTAGTACATCTCTTAAGGTGGAACAGGCTTAAGCTCTCTTAAGGTGGAACAGGTTACATACACAACACTCCTCCCTTCTTAGCTTTATAGTCATCCCCCCATTTAACATAACGTAATAACATATATACATATATAACTTCATGTTTAACGTAACATATCACAGATTCAGTCTCTGCGGAAAACAGTTCACAGATTCAATCTCTGTGGTGTAGTCGGTTCACGTTACTCATTCAATAGTCCTTTCATGGATTTAACAGCTTGAACTTCCGAACTGATTTGGCTCCGTTCGGAGGGACCACGTGTGTGATCTGGTAGAGGTGATAATGGTTCAGATGGGTCATCTTCTGTTTTTACTTTTCCTTTTCTGCTTCTTGGAGACTCTCTGGGCTCCATTGTCAGCTGCCACAGCTGCCAGCTGCATGCGCAGTTCCTCCTTCTCTTCCTCCTGTTTCCGTCGTAGAGCCAGCTTCTCCCGATGTTCCGTAGACTTTTGGTGCTCCTCCATGATTTCTGCACTTTGGGAGTCGAAGTTACAAGCTGGGCAGGACAGGACATCGTAATATTCGGTGTCGTCCACCAGGTCATGGTAATATTCGGTGTCGTCCTGAGCTAGACCAGTGAGAGGGTCGTCTATTTCCTCCATACCCAGCTGGACGTTAGCCAGCTCTTGTTCCAAATCCAGACATCTTTCCTGAAGAGACTTCTTCATATGTACCTCTGCATCCAGCTTTTTCTGGGCTTTCAGCAAGTCGTTTACTAGTGACCTCATTTGTGATTTTAATACTTCAACTTCCTTTGGAGATTGATTGATCGGACTATGCAATCCCTCTACCGGAGCAGCTGTTTCAGCGGTCTGTTGTTCTACATTGACGTGAGTCAGCGTACTTTTGGCATCCAATGGCTGCTCTGTTGCAGTCGTTTCAGTCTGTGTCGTCACATCAGCCATCTCAATGACTTTTGAGAGCTCCGAACCCTTTTCCTTTGAAGATCGCAGCTCGTGTTCAAGTTTTTCCCATTTCAGAGTCTTGTCCCTCAGCATATGAAGGAGTTGGCTGACCGTTAACTCTTCTGACACCAGATTATGGCACGCACCTTCAGAACCTGAATCAGCTTTGATTCGTTCGGCCTCCTCGCGCAGATGGTTGGTGTGCTCCTGCTCCATTTTCTCCATCAGTTGCTTCTGTTGCCTTTCCAGATTCTCCCACTCTGTAACAAAGAACTTTTTTATTTCATTCATCTCTTGCTCAAAACGGCGAATCATTTGTTCTAATTGCTGTTGTAGTTTGAAATGGAGTTGAGTTCGAGCCCAGTGTCCCTCAAAAATGTGCATATCAGTAGACTTGACAGACTCAGAATTCTCTGTTAAACTATGTTGTTGTTGCTCAGTGGAATTCTGTGCTGAAACTTTGTCTTTTGCACATGGGTTGGTCTTACCATCATCAGTTCTAGAGTCTGGGCTGATTATCTGCACCGAGTTCTCACTCTTTATGGCTTTTAGCGAATGCCAGTCCATATTTATGTTTCTAAACCACTCCCGGCCTAGTAGTGGTGGACCTCCCTCCGGTAGCACATATAAGTCCATTATTTGACTTCCTTCGCCCTTGTTGGCCACTGCAACCTTTATTGTCCCGATGGGGTACACTCTCTGCCCCGTGTAGGTTGTCAATATAATCTCCGTATCCTGTAGGGGAATATGTTGGAATAACCTTCTGTAATCTTTCTTATTCATGACCGACAATGCCGATCCAGTGTCCAATTCCATTTTTACTTGGACTCCTTCTATCTGAAGAGTAACCCAAATTGTCTGGAGGTCTGCACCCTTACCAACGTTGAGTACCCTTAAGCTAGCCAGTTCAATACTGCTTAAGCCAGCCAGTTCATTACTGCTAGCGTCTGGATTGGACTCCTGTTCGGCCACCTTGTGTACCTTTGCGTATTTCCCTTGCGGTGACTTCTTGTTGCTGGTCTTCTTCCCTGACCTGCATACTCTAGCTATATGTCCAAGCTTACCACATGTTCTGCATTCTTGGTTTTTAAACCAACACTGGTTCTGATCATGCGTTGTCTTTCCACAATGATAACATTTAACAGAACTCACACCCAATTTGTGTGCACTGAGCTCCGGTGACCGTAGCTGCATTACTGCCGTGCCTCTCGCTGCGGCTTCGTGTGCTGCTGCCATAGTGACCGCCTTCTCAAGCGTCAGCTCATTCTCCTCGAGCAGTCGCTTTTGTGTATCCTGTTTAAATAAACCACACACAAATTTGTCTCGTAGTGCATCTGTCAGTCCCGTTCCAAACTGGCAATATTTCGCTAATTTACGCAATTCCAGCAAATATTCAGCATTGCTTTCATTCTGTAGCTGTCTTCTGTCGTAAAATTTAAATCGTTCCGCTAGCATCAGCGGCGTGGGGTTTAGATGATCTTTCAGGACAGTAACAATCTCATCGAACGTCTTATCCGCCGGTTCATCTGGTGATAACAAGTGTTTCAATTGCCCGTATGTCTTCGCACCCATTAAATTTAATAATGTTAGTGCTTTATCAGCCTCACGAATTTTATTGGCCTTACAATAATTTTTAACTCGTTCAACATATATGGCCCAATCTTCGATGTCACTATCAAAGTTGCTAATATTCCCGTGTTTAGGCATTGTAGTACTTTATCAGATTTGCAATTTCTCAGATTTTTTTTTTTTACTGCTATCCAAGATGGCGGCTTCCCGCTCTTGCTGTCGTCCTCCGCCCACAAAATGGCGGTTTTCCCGCGCTTGGCGGTCTTCACCCGTCCCCCGACGCCGTCTCCCTTCAGCCCCGAGTGCGGCCCTTATCTCCGCCGCGATCGATGGCCCGCGCTTTTCACCGCGGCTCTCGCGCCTTCAGTGTCTGCCGACGCTGCACCTTTCAGCCCGAGTGCGGCCCTTATCAGGGATTGCGATCGATGGCCCTTATCTCCCGATCGCGATCGCCCTTGTTCCTCCAACTTCCCCAGCCCTGTCTTTGCAGCCAACGCTGCTCGGCCTACCCACCACCGAGGTTGAAAAAGAAGCTGCAGGATGTCTTCTGCACTCCAGTTTTCAGTCGCTGATGGAGGCTTCAGGGTCCTAATGCCTGTCGCTTCCAGTGGGGTGGTGAGATTTGAAACCTCTCTTCAACGTCCTGTCTGTGGACGAAGCCGCCGTGGAATAACTGCCGCAGGGTAAGAATCTGACTCGTCGCCAGTGTTAAGTCTGTGAGTTGTTCAAGTAATTAATACTCAGACTTAATCAGTAACAATAAAACAGGTCTTTACTGGTTGGAGGTAGGGACTACACTGAATACAAGATTACTGCACAGTGCTTATATACCGGTGTGTTCACCCCCGGTATTACGTCTACAGCAGCCTGAGAAAGTAGTACATCTCTTAAGGTGGAACAGGCTTAAGCTCTCTTAAGGTGGAACAGGTTACATACACAACACCAACAAAAGTCTTTCTCCCGTTGGGTGTCAGCCGTGGCTCAGTGGCAGCACCTGAGTCAGGAGGTTATGGGTTCGAGTCCCCCGACAGACAGACAGGATGGATATAGTTCCAGGAAAAGTGCAAATCCTGGTTTTAATTAGGCCCTTTCGCTAACTCAGTGTGTATTGGGACTGCCTTGCTTTCTACCAGCACTCACTTTTCTGCTTTCTCTCTCTGAAGAGAAGGAGCAGCACTGAATAGGGCTAATCCCACTCTGGTAACATCCCATAGCTCGGTAGAGCATGGCTGGAGACCCAGAGACAAGAGGGAGCAGAAGAACTATTTGTGTAACAACTCGGACTAACGGCGAGACTCTCGTGATTTAATACAGGAAGCTCGTCCCCTCGAGAGGCGCCCAGAGCCTGCATCTATCTGCATGCTCCCTGTTTATGGAGCGGTAGATCAATAGGAGTAAGAAACGGGAATAGCAGCGAGCCCGATGCAGGTAAATCTCTTCAAACTGCTTCTGCTAATTGATCCAAACGTGGCTTCCAGTGCAGACTGAGCACCTGCCTGGATTGGATGGGGATGAGGCGTTGAGGGCTTTCCCTGTCGATGGGGAGTCCACTATCACCAGATATTAACTTCAGGAGCTCTCTGTACAAGAGTTAGTTACTTTCCTCCATTCGGATCCCCTTCCCCTCCCCTCCCCTCCCCACTGTGCTCTGTGACAGATGACTTACACAGTCCTCATTTATAAAACCGCGAATTCATTTGTTTTCTTTCCCCCACTGATTGTTTTGTTTTCCTGGAGCTAATTCTATGATAAGTGATTGTGTTGCGCCTAAGATTTAGCGAATAATTGGACCGAATAAAGTTTGGAGATAATGAGTGTCCGGGCCCGAGTGTCCGGGCTGCTTTTTCTCAGTTTTGTGGTGACTGAAGCCTGTGTAGATGTTCTGTTTCCCTTCCCTCCCTTTCCTGAAAGTGTTGTGTCTTGCTGGAGAGGGCCGGGACAATTCCACAGGCACTGGCCGCCTCCAGCAGCTCGCCTGTGAGGCCATTCTCTGGGAGTGAGCCCTAACCAGAGAGTGCTGGCAGTCCATGCCAACGTGGAGTTGTCTTCAGTGGAGCTCAGTCCTGCCCTCGCTCTACTTCCACACCAGCGCTCTTCAATTGTCCTACATTGGCTCCAGGTCCAACGCCTCGCTTTTCAAATCCCTCCATGATCCTCGCCCCTCCCTATCTTTATAACCTCCTCCAGCCCCACAATCCCCCAAAATATCTGCGCTCCTCTAATTCTCCCCTCTTGAGCATCCCCGATTATAATCGCTCCACCATTGGTGGCCGTGCCTTCAGCTGCCTGGGCCCTAAGCTCTGGAATTCACTCCCTAAACCTCTCCGCCTCTCTCTCAAATCAAAAATCAAATCAAATCAAATCAACTTTTATTGTCATTGTTAGTGCACAAGTGCAGTACAACGAAATGTAGGCTTGCGGCTCCCGAGAGTGTACAATTGGATTAGGACACTTAAACATTCAACATACATTTGTACATATATATTAGCATAAATATGACCATAATAAAGTGCATCGGCAGATGTGCAGGCTTTAGTGTTTATTTGTGGAGTTCAGTAGGATGACAGCCCTGGGAAAGAAGCTGTTCCTAAATCTGGTCGTACGGGTGCGAATGCATCTGTAGCGTCTTCCAGATGGCAGGAGGGCGAGCAGACTGTGGCTGGGGTGGGTAGGGTCTTTGATGATGGACCATGCCCTCCGTAGGCAGCGTTTCTGATATATATGTTCTATGGTCGGTAGCCGGGTGCCGGTAATGCGTTGGGCAGTTTTGACTACCCGCTGCAGGGCTTTCCGGTCATAGTAGCTACAGCTGCCGTACCATACTGTGATACAGTTTGTCAGGATGCTCTCTATAGTGCAGCGGTAGAAGTTAGAGAGGATCAGGGGTGACAGATTACATCCCTTCAGCCTCCTCAAGAAATATAGGCGCTGCTGGGCCTTCTTCACCAGAGAGGAGGTGTTGAGGGACCAGGAGAGGTCTTCCGTGATGTGGACTCCGAGGAACTCTCCTGCTTTAAGACGCTCCTTAGAACCTACCTCTTTGACCAAGCTTTTGGTCACCTGTCCTAATATCTCCTTATGTGGCTCGGTGTCAAATTTTGTCTGATAACGCTCCTGTGAAGCACCTTGGGACGTTTTACCACGTTAAAGGCACTGGATAAATACACGTTGTTGTTGGTGCAATATAAACTTGTTTCGGGCTAGATCGCTCAGCTCCTCCCGCAGCCTTGTCCTGACTGGGAGCTTTGATTCCTTCACACAACTGGGAGTGTCGTGCCCCCTTTATACCTCAGTGCCTGTGATGGGGAGAGTGTGGTCAGAGACAACTGCTGTTTGAAGAATCTGATGTCGCAAGTGGCAGTTCTCTCTCGGAAAGGGGCTTTCACTCAGACTCCAAGAGTGCTGGTGGCAGTGAACCAGACTCTCTCTGGCAGCATTTGCTGTGCGATTTAGGGAAGGGGGAAGGAAGGAAATTCCTGGCCTTTCTTGTATTCCACTCCCCGTCCCCTCAGACGCCCGGGAAAGGGCTCTGCCAGGTCCCTAACTCCAACGAATTGGTTCAACAATTTAAAAGGGCCGTGATGGAGCTGCAGTTATCTGGCGGAGCCCTCTGTGTGCTTACATGTGTTTAATGAGCGATATTTCTCTGTTCACTGCCTCGCGTACACACACATGCGCGGGCTGGTAATGTGCAGTTAATTATAGATAGAGCCAGCAAATGATCAGGTAATTAAACAAAATAAACCACTTGGCAGCAGAGCCTCGGTGCTGGAATCTGCCAGTCGGAGGAAGCAATCGAGGTTTCACTTTGATCAAGTTTGTCGCACTCAATTATCATTACTTGGTCGTCGTGTAATGGGAGTGTCGCACTCAAATGGCACTGAGGCAAGGAGAGGGTGAAGTATTCTGAAATTAACTCAGACTGTTCTGTCTGGGTTTGAACAGCAACTTGCATTTGTATAGCGCCTTTAATGTAGCAAAACATCCCATGGTGCTTCACAGGAGCGTCGTCAGAAAACAAGCTTGACACTGAGCCACAGAAGGAGACACTAGGACAGGTTTTAAGGAGCGAGGTTTTAAAAGAGGAGAGAGAGGGAGAGAGACGGAGGGGTTTGGGGAGTTCAGGGCCCAGGCGGCTGGAGGCACGGCCACCACTGGTGGGGCGAAGGGAGTTGGGGAGGCGCAAGAGGCCAGAATTGGAGGAGCGCCGAGGTCTCGAAGGGTTGGAGGGCTGGAGGAGGTTACAGAGATGGGGAGGGGGTGGAGGAGGTTGCAGAGATGGGGAGGGGGTGGAGGAGGTTACAGAGATGGGGAGGGGGGCGAGGAGGTTACAGAGATGGGGAGGGGCTGGAGGAGGTTACAGAGATGGGGAGGGGGTGGAGGAGGTTACAGAGATGGGGAGGGGGGCGAGGCCATGGAGGGATCTGAACAGCAGCTGAGGGATTGTGGTGCAGTATGGTCTACCATTCTTGACGGCAGCTCTCCAGCACGGCTTTACCTGGGGTCGGTGCCCATTGAAAAAAGTTGGTGACTAACACTATCTTAAAATGACCAAAGGAGACAGCTTTCTCATCTCCGTAGACAACCCAGATAGTCAGAATGCCAACATCCTCCCCATCACAGGTTGCTTTGGGTAAGTCCAGGAATTATCCCTCAATGTAGGATTGCCAACTTTGGTTGGTTATATTCCTAGAACCGTATAGCACACGGTTGGTGCTAGTCAGAAGCCACGTCACTCGAGGTTCTTGTCTGGGACGATGCAGATACCGAGCCAAATGACTTGGCAGAGAAGCAAAAGCCTGAGCTGGACAAGGGAGCACAGGCTTTGTTAGCCCAGTGCTGCCAGTTGGGATGGTCTCCGATGGCGTGGGGCAGGCCGGTAGGCATCACCCACCTGGTCAGAGTTAGGGAACCAATGTTGATCTTCAGAGAGAGGACCTGTTGTTTGATTCCCCAGCGGAGGCCTACAGAGC
The DNA here is from genome assembly GCF_052327205.1 of Somniosus microcephalus. NCBI lineage: Eukaryota > Metazoa > Chordata > Chondrichthyes > Squaliformes > Somniosidae > Somniosus > Somniosus microcephalus. Next base: position 37,631,937 of record NC_141018.1, read on the forward strand.
AAGGTGTGACCCATCGAACAACACTGCAAATCCGGCTGCCTCCGGGAGCCTGGCTTGTTTAAGCTGAGCGTGACTGGAGGAGGTGCAGCCAAGGGATTGGGATGAGGCCTGCACACAACAGCGCAGTCAAGGTTCAATCAGGCACTTCACCCAGGAAATGCCTTCTAGGCTACTCAGGGTGACGGGGGTGGGGGGTGGGGCGGGTGGTGGGGATGCCTGATATGCCACAAGAACGATTCAACACCGCACCTTGTACGAGATGGGATCAGTTTATCTGCCCTACCTGCTGAAGGTCTATGGACACTGGCTGATTGAGATAAGTGGTGAACAAATCAGCCAGCACAACCAGCAGCAAAACCCATACACAGTGTGAGGCAGTGCGGTGGGGCAGGACTGGTTGTGTGAGGCTGTTTGATTGGTTAATGTGGTGCCGGGAGGGCGGCGCCTGGAGGCTCTGTCACACACTGAACGAGACGGTGGCAAGAGCAGGTGCAGCCCGACACTCCGCACCTCTCGGGAAATGCGGAGCTCAGTAAGCTATTTCTCCCAAATAAGGCCCATAAGAGGGACTTGCGTTGTGGTTCAGCCATGGCTCAGTGGGAAGCACTCGTGCCTCTGAATCAGAAGGTTGTGGGTTCGAGTCCCACCCCAGAGACGCGAGCACAAAATCTGAGGGAGTGCCGCACTGTCGGAGGGGCAGTACTGAGGGAGTGCTGCATTGTCGGGAGGGGCAGTACTGAGGGAGCGCTGCACTGTCGGAGGGGCAGTACTGAGGGAGTGCTGCACTGTCAGAGGGGCAGTACTGAGGGAGTGCTGCACTGTCTGAGGGGCAGTACTGAGGGAGTGCTGCACTGTCGGAGGGGCAGTACTGAGGGAGCGCCGCACTGTCGGAGGGGCAGTACTGAGGGAGTGCCGCACTGTCGGAGGGGCAGTACTGAGGGAGTGCTGCACTGTCGGAGGGGGCAGTACTGAGGGAGTGCTGCACTGTCGGAGGGGCAGTACTGAGGGAGAGCTGCACTGTCTGAGGGGCAGTACTGAGGGAGCGCCGCACTGACTGAGGGAGTGCTGCACTGTCGGAGGTGCCGTCTTTCAGATGAGATGTTAAACCTAGGCCCCGTCTACTCTCTCAGGTGGATGTAAAAGATCCCAGGGCCGCTATTTGAAGAAGAGCAGGGGGAGTTCTCCCCGGTGTCATTGCCAATATTTATCCCTCAACCAACATCACTAAAACAGATGAACTGGTCATTATCGCATTGCTGTTTGTGGGAGCTTGCTGTGTGCATTTTGGCTGCTGCGTTTCCTACATTACAACAGTGATTACACTTCAAAAAACACTTAATTGGCTGTAAAGCACTTTGTGACGTCCTGAGGTTGTGAAAGGCGCTGGAGAAATGCGACTCTTTCTTTTAGCGGAAGAGGGGAAATGTAGCGACAAATACAGAGAGTTGGTGCAGGAACCGCTAACTCGGGCGCAATGGCCAGAAACTGAGCAAGGGCTCTACACTGGAACCACATTATAGACCGCAGTATGCACAGAATATAGAGGGAGGGAGGAGAACAGAGGGAAGGTGGGTATAGAGAGAGGGAGGAAGCTGTAAAGGGAGAGAGGTAGAATATAGGGGGAGGCAGAGGAGGGGGTTAGTAGACGATGAGAGAGGAAGGCGCGGTGCAGCGAGACGGTAGGGACCACTGATCTGTGAGTGCCTGTGCTACGTTAGCTGGGGTAGCAGTGGGGGGGCTGCACTTGACTTCAACATCCCTGATTTTGAGAGGGGAACATCAGACAGGGCTGCTCACTGCCCAGTGACCGGGCATGTGGGGCTAACATTGGGTGAGGACACCATGGGGCTTTTCTGTGAAAGCCCTCCCCAAACAAACACCCTGCACTCTCTCTGACTAGGGTCACGTGAAGAGTGGCAACTTTCAGGAGTGGCTGAGGAAATAGTTTGTGTTGTCTGTGGATATGTCGTTAGACGTGTGTTGGCTGAGACACAGTATGGAGACCTTAGTGCAATGGTTATTAATACAAAGACAGACCATCGAGTTAGTTGAAGGCAAAGAGAATCATTATTCACTGTCATACGTGCATGAAATGCTCCTTCAAACAACAGTTTTTAATTATGTTCATCAATCAGTTGTCAGTTTTATTAATGTCAGCCCAGATATCATTGCTCTTATTGAGCCTTGTTACAAGACACACACGTACAGTGTCTGCCTCACTTGCCACCTCTTCAGTTGCTGTTGTCCGGCTTCTTGTGTTGGTCACTCAGTTGAGAAGTGAAGGGTCGAGGCCAAAGGTTAAAACCGATAGGAGAGAAGATGAGGTGTTTAGATGACGGCAAGCTCGGGTTTTGGAAAACTATAGTGGGACAGAGAGAGGGATGACTGACAGAGGTAAAGCGTAAAGTCCCAAACGCAGGGGAGTTCTCCCCGGTGTCCTGGGGCCAATATTTATCCCTCAACCAACACAAATAAAACCGATTATCTGGTCATTTATCTCATTGCTGTTTGTGGGAGCTTGCTGTGCGCACATTGGCTGCTGCGTTTCCTACATTACAGCAGTGACTCCACTTCAAAAAGTACTTCATTGGATGTAAAGCACTTTGGACATTCTGAGGTCTGAAAGGCGCTATAGAAATGCAAAACTTTCCTCCTTCTCTCCTCCTCTTCTTCTCTCCTCCATCCTCCGCCTCTCCTCCATCCTCCGCCTCCCCTCCATCCTCCGCCTCCCCGCCGTCCTCCGCCTCTCCTCCGTCCTCCGCCTCCCCTCCGTCCTCCGCCTCCCCTCCGTCCTCCGCCTCCCCTCCGTCCTCCGCCTCCCCTCCGTCCTCCGCCTCCCCTCCGTCCTCCGCCTCCCCTCCGTCCTCCGCCTCCCCTCCGTCCTCCGCCTCCCCTCCGTCCTCCGCCTCCCCTCCGTCCTCCGGCTCTCCTCCATCCTCCGCCTCCCCTCCATCCTCCGCCTCCCCTCCATCCTCCGCCTCTCCTCCATCCTCCGGCTCTCCTCCATCCTCCGGCTCTCCTCCATCCTCCGCCTCCCCTCCATCCTCCGGCTCTCCTCCATCCTCCGCCTCCCCTCCATCCTCCGCCTCCCCCTCCCCTCCATCCTCCGGCTCTCCTCCATCCTCCGGCTCCCCTCCATCCTCCAGCTCTCCGCCATCCTCTCCTGCTCTTCCTACTGTCGGGGGGATGGTGGGGGTGGGGGTTGTGATGGGCCAGCCTGTCCAGTGCGGAAGCTGATCTGCATGTGTCGCTGAAGCGTCTTCAATCCGAGCAGCAGCGCCGTTAATGAGCAATGCACACAGAACGATGAGGACAGGTTCAGCGGCAGATCCCTGGATGAGGACAGTGGGAATGGGACGCTGCCTCTCCAGGTGTGAGTGCTGTTTAGCCTTTTACCTGCGAGAGTTTAGCTGAAGGCTTCGGTGAAGGTTTAACGGCTGTGCGGGCAGCGAGGATTCAACTTCCATTACAGGCAGGGTGGCGACTAAAAATACGTCTTCCTGACTGGATTCTTTTTGCCATCTGTGGTTTTGTTCATGCTGGGAAACCTTCTGCTTATTTGCAAAGAGCAGAAAAAATCTGGTTTCAAAAATATATATAGAATTATTTTGGAAAGAACGAGGATCTATTCGTGGAAAAGGAATAATTTTTCAAAGTTGGCTTATTCTGGAGAAAACCCTGTGGCTCAGCAGGTAAAAGCACCGCCTGGTGTGGTACTGACCAACACCGACAGGACGGGCCCAGGTCTGACTCCCTGAGGTAGCTTGTCCCTGGCTCAGTGGGCAGAGCGCTCGCCTCGGAGTCAGAACATTGTGGGTTCAAGTCCCACTCCAGAATCTTAAGCCCATAATCTAGGCTGAAGCTCCCACTTCAATACTGAGGGAGCGCCGCACTGTCGGAGGGGCAGTACTGAGGGAGCGCCGCACTGTCGGAGGGGCAGTACTGAGGGAGCGCCGCACTGTCGGAGGGGCAGTACTGAGGGAGCGCCGCACTGTCGGAGGGGCAGTACTGAGGGAGCGCCGCACTGTCGGAGGGGCAGTACTGAGGGAGCGCCGCACTGTCGGAGGGGCAGTACTGAGGGAGCGCCGCACTGTCGGAGGGGCAGTACTGAGGGAGCGCCGCACTGTCGGAGGGGCAGTAGTGAGGGAGCGCCGCACTGTCGGAGGGGCAGTACTGAGGGAGCGCCGCACTGTCGGAGGGGCAGTACAAAGGGAGCGCCGCACTGTTGGAGGGGCAGTACTGAGGGAGCGCCGCACTGTCGGAGGGGCAGTACTGAGGGAGCGCCGCACTGTCGGGGGGACAGTACTGATGGAGCGCTGCACTGTCAGAGGGACAGTACTGAGGGAGCGCCGCACTGTCAGAGGGACAGTACTGATGGAGCGCCGCACTGTTGGAGGGGCAGTACTGAGGGAGCGCCGCACTGTCGGAGGGGCAGTACTGAGGGAGCGCCGCACTGTCGGGGGGACAGTACTGATGGAGCGCTGCACTGTCAGAGGGACAGTACTGAGGGAGCGCCGCACTGTCAGAGGGACAGTACTGATGGAGCGCCGCACTGTCGGAGGGGCAGTACTGAGGGACTGCCCATGAGTTAGAGAGGGGTGGGGGAGGGAGAATAAGCAGGGGTGTCTGTGGATGTTGGGTGCGGGCAGGATTTAGCTTGCCTGACATACCCCACATGATGGAATAGCTACGGAAATCTTATCCCAGCATGAGACCATTTCAGGAGAGCAGGAGTGGAAACTGGGGGGCAGGAATGTGATCGGAGACACCGGGAGTGTCCCTGCTGGCTCACCACCGTGCTCAGTCCTGGGCTATTCTGCCGGCCAGAGCTGAGATGGGCATCCCTCTCTGCCCTGGGTGACCAGCCACATTCTGCAGTGCCGCCGATTCGGTGGTCTCCTCGGCAACGTCAGGCCAAAGCTCACCGCGATGGAACATTCTGTAACGGAACAAAAATGGAGGAGACGTTGCTTTTAAACGTCTCCATCTCCACCATATTGCAAACGAGCGGTAAACCACTGACTGGCAATGCAGGGAATATCCGACCGAGCAGAGCCACGATTCGTTTGTGAGAGGGGAATATTGTTCTGAGCCACTTTATGTCGTAATCAGAGTTGGCGCCAACACGCGCAGTGCCCACACGAGGGAGCGCCCACACAAGGGAGTGCCCACACGCGCAGTGCCCACACGCGCAGTGCCCACACGAGGGAGCGCCCACACGAGGGACCGCCCACACGCGCAGTGCCCACACGCGCAGCGCTCACACGAGGGAGCGCCCACACGAGGGAGCGCCCACACGCGCAGCGCCCACACGAGCAGCGCTCACGAGCAGTGCCAACCGCCCCTTAAACTCTAATTTGGAGCGAGTGTTCTGTAAAGACTTGAGCAAGACAGCTTTAAGACAGCCCTCGCACATCAACTGCTCCAGTGATTCAGAAAATGTGTTGCTGTTGTCAGTCCAGAATATCCTGACTGTGCCGCGTGTGCTGAACAAATGCTCGAGCCGACCTTTCATCGGAAGGTCGGTGACATCTGCATATGTCGGGCTCCAGTCCACGATATCCCGCAAATTGCTCTTCCCTTTCTCTTTTCAAAAGCAGCTCTTGAATGTAATAAAAACGAATAATAAAAAGGATTGTGTGTGTGTGCAGGGAGCCCAGACTTTGGCCTGCTATGGTGGATGATGCCTGCGGCCTCAGTTATTAGCAGAAGGCAGCAGCATCTGTAAGGCTGCACTGGGAGCCGCACACAATGACACAGCCACTGTTAAAACCTATTACACATCCCCGGGGAACACCAGATACATGGCAGCCGCCAACTGCTGCTTTAGAACGACTTTGCTCATATATATTTTTGGAAAAACTCCCTTCTCTCCGTTTTCCTCTCTCCGCGCCGCCCCCCCGAGGAAGAGCTGACACTCGCTGGGGTATGGGCTCCACCAACTCCAGCAACCACTGCTCTTTGACCGCGTGGCCGTTCTTCAACTGGCAGCCTAGACAACGAGTGACGACAAGATATTCAACTGCAAGAAGCTTCACAGCCAAGACTGGTCCTTTCCTCTCCCAGCTTCCACCTTCCCACCGGGTGCACTGACCAATCATCCTGGCTGATTTTTTTTCTCCTTGGCCAAGGGCGGTGAGCCCAATTGCATTGCCACAACTGCTGTCCCTGCCTGATAGCAGCTAACACCACGGGCCAACCACTGAATGCTGCTTGTCGAATGGTCTGTCTCAGAATTTATCCTATGGTTTAAAGAGTTATCGCATCATACAGCACAGAAGGAGGCCGTTCGGTCCATCGTGCCTGCGCTGGCCCTTTGAAAAAGCTCTCCGATCAGTCCCATTCCCCTGCTCTTTCCCCAGAGCCCTGCAAATTTTTACCTTTTGAAGTATTTATCCAATTCCCTTTCAAAAGTTATTATTGAATCTGCTTCCACCGCCCTTTCAGGCAGCGCATTCCAGATCACAACAACTCGCTGCGTAAAATAATTTCTCCTCATCTCCCCCTGGCTTTTTTGCCGATCCTCTTCAATCTGTGGCCTCTGGTCACTGACCCTCCCGTCAGTGCAAACAGTTTCTCTCCACTCTATCAAAACCCTTCATGATTTTGAACACCACTATTAAATCTCCCCGTAACCTTCTCTGCTCCAAGGAGAACAATCCCAGCTTCTCCAGTCTCTCCAAGTAACTAAAGTTCCTCATCCCTGGTACCATTCCAGTAAATCTCCTCTGCACCCTCTCCAAGGCCTTGACATCCTTCCTAAAGTTTGGTGCCCAGAATTGAACACAATACTCCAGCTGGGTTTATTTATTTGTATTCATTTTATCGCTCTCCTCTCTTCTCCACTCAACAGTTGTGAATATTCCTTTCTCACAGACCATCCACTCCATCCCAGAGTCTCTCACTTCCTCCCCCGCCCCCACCTCCAACCACTGTTTACAACATAAATATATCGTTTCATCTTGGAATGATTGAACAGCCTTTTGGTGGCGCTTGTTAAATGAGATGATAGAAACCAGGGCCACGTCTCTCACTGCAGTGAGCAAACACCAGAGACCTTCACTGTCAAAAGATGCTCAGCATCAAGCTATTCCCTGCACACCAAGCTGAAACTACTGTGCGAGACCAGTGCTTTTAATTCCCATCTCAACTACAAATATTGTTCAGTATCTTGTTCTGGGCGCCTTAAACTAAGAGCTCTCCAGCGTGAAAGGCTGTGAGTGTTGCTTCATTCTACACTGTGCATCGAGATCGGACCACTGAGACACTCCGGCCTTTACACATGTTGGCCTAGAAATTCAGTTGGCTGCGCCAGGCGTTAGCGCCTTAGGAGGAGCAGATCTCGAGCGCTAGGCGCTTAGCGCCCGGGTGCTGCGTGATCTGCGCCTCGCCCCAACTTCAGTAGACATTTAGCGCCGGCGCAAATGCGCGCGCAGATCATGACGTCATTTCGTCGTGCAACGCCCTTTGTGCGCCCGGAACCGGAACTTCACTCGCGCCGCCCCATTGTGCGCCGGGCGGCCCTAACGACTGTGAAGTGGAACGGTACACAGCCGAGGCGGGCCGCGGGGAGCGCAAATTAAAGGGCACTTACCCTGCACTATAAAGGGCAGCTATTTTGCAGCATTCACTCTTGTGCAACGGATTTTTGGAGAGAGACCAAGGAAGAGAGCTTACTGCTTTGGCCCAACACTAGGACAGGTCTTTTTGGCTTCAGGCCAGAGCTATGCAATTCTCTTTGCCTTCATTGAGATCTCAGTGTTTGCCAGCATATTATGGGGGCTGCATTGGGTGCCAACGCTGAGTTTCAGCCTTAGGTCGGAAGGGCTTACAGACGCCATGAGAGAGTGGCAGCCCTGGTTAGACGCAGAGGGGGCAACAGGCGTCGCCAAGTGAGGCCTTACCCACCCAGGGTATACCGCCAGCAGTTCTCCTATCTCAACATGTCTGCCGCACGGTGTGTTAGGAGGCTGCGATTCAGAAGGGAGGTGGTTGCAGACATCTGCCAGCTGCTTCACAGAGATCTGCGTCAACAGCTGATGCGCAGGACGTCTCTGTCGGTGGCAGTGAAGGTGACGGTGGCTCTCAACTTCTATGCCACCGGCTCCTTCCAATCCGCTACTGGGGACATCGCTAACATCTCCCAGTTCGCCGTGCATTGCTGCATCCGCCAGGTGACCGAAGCCCTTTTCAGAAGGAGACGTCAATTCATCTCCTTCCCCATGACCCTGGACAAGCAGCAGCAGCGTGCAGTGGGATTTGCAAGAATAGCGGGCTTCCCCACGGTGCAGGGCGCCATTGACTGCACGCATGTGGCTTTGCGGGCACCTCTGGAGCATGCCGAGGATTACCGCAACCGGAAGGGCTACCATTCCCTCAACGTACAGCTGGTGTGTGACCACAGGCAGCGCATCCTAGCTGTCAATGCCTGCTTTCCAGGCAGCAGCCACGATGCCTTTATCCTGCGACAGACAACTGTGGCTGACATGTTCCAGGCACAGCCTCACCCAAGAGGATGGCTTATCGGGGACAAAGGCTATCCTTTGTGTACCTGGCTCATGACCCCGCTACGCGCGCCCACGACCCCTGCTGAAGAGGCATACAACGAGAGCCATCAAGCGACCAGGAACCTCATCGAACAAACAATCGGCGTCCTGAAGCAACGGTTCCGCTGTCTGGATCGCTCCAGGGGAGCCCTCCAGTATTCGCAGGAGCGAGTCTCCCAATTCGTCGTCGTTTGCTGCATGCTGCACAACCTGGCTATCCGCAGGACTCAGGCACTGCCACCTCACGTTGGACCACCACCTCAGGAGGAGCAGGAGGAGCATGAGGAGGAGGAGGACGAGGAGTACCAGCCCAGGAGGGAGGCAGAAGGTCCAAGGGCCGCCCGTCGGCGGCTTATTGAACGTCACTTCTAGGCCCCCTGTCAGGGAATGGCTTGTGCCAATGAAAGAACATGATTGCAGCCGCTCCGCAAGCCCTCAGCCGGTTAAGGCAACAAACACTTCAAAGATCAAACATGGACAATGTGAATAAATAAAATGGTTTATTGTACAAACTCAGGGCCCTTCCCACATGAAAACCAAAAACAGACGAAACCCCCAAAAAACACTCACACACATGACTCACTCCCACAATCTGGGGAGGATTAACAAAAGATGTCAACAAAAATGGCCTCATCCTCGGCCTTCAAAAAACAAACATACCAAAAAACACAACATTTGGACACACCCTCTACTTTGTGGCCCGCGAGGGCGATGCCTTCTGCAAACTTTGCCGGCCCCTGGACGCCCTGCTGCTCCTCCTCAAAGTGAGGCCAGTGGCTGCTGCAAGGCTGGGGGACGGCTCCTGAGGGGCACATGTCGTGACGGCAGATGCCCTTGGGGGTCAGCCTAGACGAGGTCTGGCCCTCGAGGGGCCGGCTGGTGAATGCTGCAGCTGTGGCTGGCCAGCATCAGTCGCTGCAGCAGCTCGTGGCAGCTCCACTGGGGGAGTGGCAGTGGCGGCTGGAGCAATGGGGGCAAGCTGGCGGATGGCAGGCACTCGCTGGTCGCCTGAGACACTGGCACTCGGCCGGGCCAGCACTGCAGCATGCGCAGCAATCTGCCGAGGGACAGACCGCTGTGCTGCTGCAGCGCGCCGGGTGCCCTGGCGATGCCGGGCTGACACAGCGAGTGTGGCAGCAGTGAGTGCCCGTGTTGCCCTGTTCTGTGACCGCATCAGAGCAGCCAGTGACTGGACGGCACCACTGATCACCTGGCCAGTCGCTGCCACAGAGGCCCCGAATTCGGTGACACTCCGAGACAGGGACTGCATGGCCTCAGGCATCCGTCCCACTACCCCCATGAGCTCCGTGTGCCGGCGCTCCGAGTCCGCGGACATGTCCTCGAGGCGGCGCATCTCCTCGGCGTTGACCGTCCCTGGACTGGAGGCCGGACTCTCCCTCTGGGGAGAAGGCCGCCGAACTGGCCGACCCTTCCTGCGTTGCTGGACGCCGCTGGGCCCAGCAATTGGACTCCCCTCCAACCCTTCCCCCACGCTCCCCTCCAGGGAAGACGTCTCCCCTACAGTGGCATGGCTTGCCGCGGCTGAGGGTTCCCCTGATGGGCCGCCTTCCTCTTGCTCCTCCTCCTCCTCCTCTTCTGAGGGGCTGTCACTGGCAACTTCAGGGACCTCCTCCTCACCATCTGAAAGCAGGTAGGCACAAGAGTAGCTTTAGAGTGAGGAGAGGGCGTCAGCGAGGGATGCATGAGTGGTGGCATTCAGCGCATTGGTCGGACAGTGGCAAAGGATGTAGATCTGATGCGCAAGTGGGACGAGAGAGGTCCAAAAAATGATGTCCTTACCATTGGTGCCCAGAACAGGGTCGGCACCTCCAGATGCAACGGGGCCAATCACCCGGGCACCCATGATGCGCTCCACGTGCTGTTGCAGCTCGGTGAGCGGCTGGATCTGGGGTCCGCCTCCCCCGGTCACAGTCCAGCTCCTCTTATTATTGGCCAGCTTGGCCTGCAAGAGAAAGGACGGCCTCTAAGTACAGTGTGTAGCCCTGATCTTGTGTGCACTGCCTCCCATGGTCGAATAGCCTGGCCAGTCTGTAGCCCTGATCTTGTGTGCACTGCCTCCCATGGTCGAATAGCCTGGCCAGTGTGTTAAGTGTACAATGTGCAATTGATGTTCATGAGTGTCCCATAGCTGCTGCATGAGGGCTGGCCATTAGGGCTTTCAGGTCCCTTTGCCCATAATGTGAGGTGCACATGCAAGGATGAGGAGGACACTGGAAAGGGTACTCACCCTGACAATCCTGGCGAGGTCATTTAGTTTCTTGCGGCATTGTACCGCGCTCCTGGGGACCTCACTGTTCGATGTCACCCTGGTGGCGACATGCCTCCAGGCTCTCTGGTAGACGCGGGTCGGCGGCTTCCTCCCATTGTCTGGGAACAAAATATGGCGTCTCTTCTCCACAGCGCTAACCAGCACCCTCAGATCAAGCTCTGAGAAGCGCTGCGCTCATTCACGGGCCTTCTCCATACTTTGAGGCGCTACATGGGTCCAGCAGCAGTGTTCAGGCCTAGCTGGAGGGCACCAGTGTGCAGGGCGTGGCAGCAGACCAAGTCGACCCTTCCCCCTTAAGAGCTGGCCGGTGCCAGGGTGTCTGCTGTCAATCAAGAAATGGCCGCACCTGCGCTGCGCCCGGCCTCGGCGGTATCGCTCAGCACCTCCGGCTTAGCGCCTAAAGAAAGCCGTGCATCGCCAGTTTTAGCGCTCGAGCAAACTCTTAAGGCGAAGCTAATGAATATCGGCGAAGTGGCCTCGAATTTGCGCCGGGCGCAAACTTTAGCGGCCGCCCGACTTTACCGCCCCAAAAGTGGCTATAATGAATTTCTAGGTCGTTGTGTTGTTTTTCTACTGATTCCTTTTTTCAAGTTTAAAGAAAAAAATCTCCTGTAGGAGCCCATGGTGCTCTTTCCCTGTCCCTGAAGGTGCCAACTCTGTCTGGGGTACAGTTCCTGAAGGTGCTGACTCTCACTGGGGTACAGTTCCTGAAGGTGCTGACTCTCACTGGGGTACAGTTCCTGAAGGTGCTGACTCTCACTGGGGTACAGTTCCTGAAGGTGCTGACACTCACTGGGGTACAGTTCCTGAAGGCGCTGACTCTCACTGGGGTACAGTTCCTGAAGGTGCTGACTCTCACTGGGGTACAGTTCCTGAAGGTGCTGACACTCACTGGGGTACAGTTCCTGAAGGTGCTGACTCTCACTGGGGTACAGTTCCTGAAGGTGCTGACTCTCACTGGGGTACAGTTCCTGAAGGTGCTGACTCTCACTGGGGTACAGTTCCTGAAGGTGCTGACTCTCACTGGGGTACAGTTCCTGAAGGTGCTGACTCTCTCTGGGGTACAGTTCCTGAAGGCGCTGACTCTCACTGGGGTACAGTTCCTGAAGGTGCTGACACTCACTGGGGTACAGTTCCTGAAGGCGCTGACTCTCACTGGGGTACAGTTCCTGAAGGTGCTGACTCTCACTGGGGTACAGTTCCTGAAGGTGCTGACTCTCACTGGGGTACAGTTCCTGAAGGTGCTGACTCTCACTGGGGTACAGTTCCTGAAGGTGCTGACTCTCACTGGGGTACAGTTCCTGAAGGTACTGACTCTCTCTGGGGTACAGTTCCTGAAGGTGCTGACTCTCACTGGGGTACAGTTCCTGAAGGTGCCGACTCTCACTGGGGTACAGTCCCTGAAGGTGCTGACTCTCACTGGGGTACAGTTCCTGAAGGTGCTGACTCTCACTGGGGTACAGTTCCTGAAGGCGCTGACTCTCACTGGGGTACAGTTCCTGAAGGTGCTGACACTCACTGGGGTACAGTTCCTGAAGGCGCTGACTCTCACTGGGGTACAGTTCCTGAAGGTGCTGACTCTCACTGGGGTACAGTTCCTGAAGGTGCTGACTCTCACTGGGGTACAGTTCCTGAAGGTGCTGACTCTCACTGGGGTACAGTTCCTGAAGGTGCTGACTCTCACTGGGGTACAGGTCCACAGGCACCAGCTGCCTTGTGTGTGCCTCACAGCCTTGCCTGATTATGTCATTGGAGATCTACAATTGTACATCCCAGCCATTGTCAGGGCATAGCACTGGTCAGTCCTTGATCCTGGACTTTTCTGGTCTATAGCTCAGTACTCGCTGGACAGTGTATTAGAGGTGTGTAGGTGCTGCCCCAACTCTGCCCAGTCGTTTTCTGGAGAATGTTGCGTGGTTCAGTTGCTGAGCTGAAATATTAACCCTCTCAGGTAGTTGAAGTGAAAATGCTCTCCTGTTATTGAGATAAGCATGAATTCTTGAGACAGGCTTACTTGACCAGTCAAAATAATCTCCGCAATTAGTTTGCTAGAATGGGTTTTGTTGCACTAAAGGACAGGTATCTCATTGGAAACTACAGGCTAATCAATTCTAATTCATTCTGAATCCATCTGTTTGGTGCCTAATATTGCAATCGCCTTCCGCAGTTACCCTCTTGAGTGACTTGTTTCACCTGTAGTTTTAGGAACGCGGGAACAGGAGGAGACCATTCTGCCCCTCGAGCCTGTTCTGCCATTCAGTGAGATCATGGCTGATCTGTGACCTAACTCCATACACCGCCTTTGCCCCATATCCCTTAATACCTTTGGTTAACAGAAATCTATCAATCTCAGATTTAAAATTAACAGTTGATCTAGCATCAATTGCTATTTGCGGAAGAGAGTTCCAAACTTTTCTCCATCGACCCTATCTGTTCCCCTTAATATCTTGAACACTTAGATCAGATCACCCCTTAACCTTCTAAATTCTAGGGAATACAACCCTAATTTGTGTAATCTCTCCTCGTAACTTAACCCTTGAAGTCCGGGTATCATTCTGATTGGTTTTGCGAGCCAGCAGGGCACAGAGAATTTCTCCTCTCGCTGTCAGGGTGTCAGTGAGGGTAATATTAACTGTGTGCGATAGTGTGAAACGGGTGATAGCGAATCGACGAGCCCCTTTTACAGCTCTCCCGTTTCCATTCTGTGACCTCTAGTTGTTGAATTGTAGGCCAGAGGGGAGGAGCCACACTCCCTCTGAATAAACACAGACTGGGCCATCTGTTCAGTTAAATGCATGATGGACAATTACTTTTAAAATCTGAGTGTCTGTAATGAAAATCCAGACACTGGTGAAAAGGTATAGAGAGTGGCTGGTTCTGTTCACTAACCTGATCTTCTCGATGTTGGAAATCTGAAATAAAAACAGAAAATGCTGGAAACACTCAGCAGGTCAGACAGCACCGTGGAGAGAGAAACAGAGTCAACGGGCTGGATTTTGTCAATGGGGAGCTTTTGGAGGCGGGACTCCCACTTTTTGGGTTGTAGTCCCGCCTCCATCTTGTGGCCAACCCACGCGATTTTCCCTTGATTGACCTTGTTAAGCCCGCCCAGCGGGCTCAGCAGGCCAATTAAGGGACACCTGGTTACTGATGACGTCAGCGATTGACATTTCATCTATCAAGAGCTTTTGACAGATGGAAAATCAGCGTTTGACGGCTCTGTGAAGCTGTCAAACACTGACAATCTGTCTTCTAACTCGAGTCCTTCTACTCAGACTCAGTTAGAGATCTCTCCAGACCAGAAAGCAGAGGCTGCAGCTTTTGACAGTTCAGCGGCCATTCTGCTTTCTGTGCCGGTGAGCTGAGGGACTCCCGAGAACTGAAGGGAGGAAGGCTGCAGGAGAAAGTAAAGGTAAGTAAAACTTATTAAAACACTTTACACTTACCTCACACACTTACCTCTGCACACATGCACCCATCACTCACCTGCACAACGGACATCTCGACCCCTCCAACCCCTTCACACCGACGGTCCGCCTTACTAACTTGGCGTGGTTCGGAGCCGTCGGGAATCCCACACTTCAGGGCTAAAAATAGGGATTAGGCAAAAAACTGCCTGTTAACGGGCAGTTAATTGGCACTAACCCCCTTCCCGCCTCGGGGAGGCGGCTCCCAGCACAGGTCGGGTCAATGGCACGGAGGCAGGTTGGGGGCGGGATGGGTTCCTGCCCCCCGATTCTGCAATTTTCCCGCCTCCAAACCCGCCTCCTCGGGGCTTGGAAAATCGAGCCCAACGTTTCAGGTCGATGACCCTTCGTCAGAACTGGAAAAAGTTGGAGATGGAACAGGTTTTTAAGCAAGTGTCGGGGCAGGGAGAGGGGGGAGGGGAGGAAAGAACAAAGGGGCTTGAAGATGTTTCACGGGAAAAGATAAGGCGGACTCGCTACCTCGCATAGTCACAAAAATATTAAACGAAAGAGGGCAAAAGAAATCTCTCTCTATATCACAGTATATTCGTTAGCGTTTGATTGAGACTCCACTTGAATCGTTAGATAGATTTTCTGCTGTTAATATATAATTGTTATATTGCAGTAGATTATTCACACGTTCACAGTTTAATTCACTTAATATTTTAAACTTAAATTAAGGTCTGTGATGTTTTACTGCTTTTGAACATTGGAGAGAGATTCTGTAGAAGCACAGCTCAAATCCCAATAGTTTAAATAACATAAAATAATCGCCTGGCAGCTAGCCACGGCGTTAACCCAGGCAAGTTACCAAAAGCTGACCCAGATCTCTCGGCTGGGAGAGACTCTCCCGAAGGTATGAGGAGTTGGGACTCGCCCGGGAGAGTGATCTGAGCCGTGGGAGCTGGAAGAATCTTGTGTCGGAGCAGTAGAAAATAGTCCAAAACGTAACACCAACCATAAATGACATTGCCGTCTGCAACCGGGACATTGTCTGTTACACTCTCTGAATGCACACGTGGATATTAAGGTTGGTGCACTCAATGTTCTATGGGGAGTGGTTGATGTAAAACTGTCCCATTGAGATTTCTGTCAGTAACTGAGTCAGAAGCCGTGTGTTATCTCGGAGTACAATTATGCTGGCTGTGTTTCAGAGCAGCGTGTATGCAAGTGAACTCACTGCTTACACTGACGGGGACAGGGCTGTCACAGGTACAAGCTTCCAAATGTACAGAGGATGAAAACGTTGCAGAAATCATGTACATTGATGCAGATCCTAGATGACAGATATGGAAAAAAAAATGTTCAATTTCCCAACCTTCACTCCGAGTGAAAACGTTCCAAAAATAAAACCCTTTAGTTATGTCGAAAGCTACAATCAGGTCAAGGAAGAGCTTGAATTGCACAGCATGATATGAATCTCTTGTGCTTTGCTGGGCCAACCCCAGGTGTTATAATAACCCACGCAATCCATGGCGGACAGATTTATCCTGTCCTATTGAAACAATCACAGAAAGGTGAGGGAGGAATGTTGAGGACAATCTCGACACGGCTCAGTGCATCGGAGCACTGAAGTGGCAGCTTGGCTCAGTGGCAGCACTCTCTCTCCTGGACCAGAGGGTCATAGGTTCAAGCCCCACTCTAAGACTTGAGCACATAATCTCCGCTGAGACTCTAGTTGTGAGGGTGAGATGTTAAACTGAGATCCTGTCCTGGTGAGCAATAAAGATCCCATGGCACAATTCAAAGATGAGAAGTTCTTCAAATGTCAACATTCATCCCTCACCCAACACCACCAAAAATGTATTACAGGTATATTGCCGGTTTATAAAAAATTCCGGATTACAGAGAGGTATAGTAAAAGCTTTGAGAGCCCCGTACACGGCCACAGATCCAGTTGTCCCTGTTGCATGGCAACAGGTGCAGGAACCCCGGTTACACGGCCACAGATCCAGGAACGGCCACTAATATGAAGTAAAACTTACCTGAACCTACTCCTGAATTTGGCCGGTTAACAGAGATTTCCTGTAACTGGTTATTCCTCGCACATCTTATAGCTGCAGCATTTGCTGGGGTTCATCGGACTTCAAAAGTAATTCATTGTACGTGAAGCGCTTTGAGATCTTTCTGAGCAGCAGAGACAGAGGATGCAGTTCAAGATTTTCAGAAGTGCTTGGCTCGGTAATACAACCAGGCAGACAAGCTTAACCCTGACATTGTGCATACATAAGGATAGAATTAGCAGAGGGAAACTTACAATGGACTTGATTGGGAATAATGGTGGAGTTGTCATTTTCAGATACCAGACAATGTAGTGAAAGACTATGAGCCTACTGTGGTTATACTGAGGCTTTACAACGTTAGCCCAATGTTAGTTACCATGTTCAATTCTGGTCACAAAGCCACAAAAAGCATACACATGTACTGGAGAGGGTGTGGAGCTGAGCAACAAGATGGATCCCACGTGTAAAGGGGATAAGCCATGGCGAAAGATTGGAGAAGCTCAAGATCAACATTCTGGGCAGAGAGTCGAGGAAGGAAAATATGAAATGGTATAAAGAAGAAATGGGAATATATATAGAATTACATACAATGTATGGCACCGAAACAGGCCATTCGGCCCAACCGGTCTTTGCCGATGTTTATGCTCCACACGAGCCTCCTCCCACCCCTCTTCATCTCACCTCATCAACATCTCCTTCGATTCCTTTCTCCCTCATGTGTTTATCTAGTTTCCCCTTAAATGCATCTATACTATTCACCGCAACCACTCCACGTGTAATAAGTTTCACATTCTCACCACTCTCTGGGTAAAGAAGTTCCTCTTGAATTCCTTACTTGGTTTGTTAGTGACTCTCTGACACTCCTGGCCCCTAGTTTTGGACTCCCCACAAGTGGAAACATCTTCTCTGCGTCGACCTGATCAAACCCCTTCTTAAAGACCTCCATTTACAGGCTCAGTGGAAAGGCACTGATGGGACTGGATGGACTGAGACCGAGAGGTTCAAATATACCATTCCTTGGCAGGGCCAGTGCAGATCGATAGAGCCACAAAAAGCCAACAGCATTTGGGGTTTTATAAAATAGGAGCGCAGAATGGAAAGAATAAAGCAGCAATAATAAATCTGTAGCAGGCAGTGGTTAGTTCATAGTTGGAGTACTCTCTGCTGTTTTGGACACCTCATTATGGAAAGGGCATTGAAGCCAGAGAGAGCGTACAGTGTAGAATCACCAGGGATGGGAAACTGCAGTCATGCGGTAAGACTTAAGATACTGGGACTATTTCCATTGGGGCTAAGAGGAGATTTAACAGAGGTTATTAAAGTTATTGAATGTATTATCACATGGTTTAGTATGAGCATGCTCAGTTCGCTCTGGCCTAGTAAAGCGAGCACATGGAATAAGCAGCTCATCCTGTCTCTGTCCTTCATTTGTTCTACCCACATATATTACATTTTGGTGACGAGAATGGGATCCCAAAGCCATTTTTAGGGATCATGGGATCAACATACTTGTGTTCAACCTTCGAGTGGACAAGTTGTGACACCTAAACTGTATTTTTTTGCGATGTTTTACTGTTAATGCTGATGCAGAATTGTCTGTGCTTCGCCTCTGCGTGTCTGTACACACAGCAACAGCGGCGTTGATTCTCACAGGTACACAGGTAGCGTGCTGAGTGACTGTTCAACGGGAATGGGATCGGGACAATCATGGCTGAGCCTGCGGGATTCATCGGAAGCCTCGGCCTGTATGACCGAGCTCACGAACCATTCAGTTCTTACACTGAGCGGATGGAGATGTTTTTTAAGGCCAATAACATTATTGAGACTGAAGGTGCAGATGAGAATGTTCAAGCTCAAAATAAAGTAATTCGTGAACGGAAAAAAGCAATTTTTCTAACAGAGATTGGGCCAGGTGTCTACGGAATGTTGACAAACCTACTCGCACCGGGGAAAGTGAAGGATGTGTCGTTAGAAGACATTGTTGAGAAACTCGAGGACCATTTCAACCCAAAGCCGTTAGAAATAGCAGAGAGCTATAAGTTTGGTACCAGAAACCAAAAACAAAGTGAAACCATCAGTGAGTTCATTGTAGCTCTTAAAAACCTGTCTTTGCATTGTAACTCCGTCACATTTTTGGATCGTGCGTTGCGAGATAAGTTTGTGTGTGGACTGGTGGATGAGCAAAGACTGGTTGAGAAAGTTAAAACTAGACTGGAAAAACATCTTCAGTGTAGATGCTTCAAAGAAGCGACTTGACACAATACTGAACAAGTACGAAAGCATGTTCACAGACAGTTATGAGGCCATCACTGGGTATGACGCACATATCCGCATCAAGTCCAACACGAAGTCTGTCTATTGTAAGGCAAGGCTGGTCCCCTATGCATTGAAAAGTCAGGTGGAGGAAGAGCTAGTGAAGCTGAGAGAGAACGGAGTGCTAGTAAAAACTGTCAAAAGTGAATGGGCTACCCCAATTGTGGTAATGCCCAAAGCAGACAAAACTGTCCGCTTGTGTGGTGACTACAAAGTTACTATCAACCAAGCAGTTGACGATGAGCAGTACCCGTTACCTACATCGCAAGATTTGTATGCAGCACTCTCTGGGTCAAAGGTTTTCTCCAAGCTTGACCTGTCGCACGCTTACACTCAGCTGAATGTTGACAAAGAGAGTCAACAGTATCTCACCATCAACACACACAAGGGACTGTACTCCTACACCGAGCTGCTGTATGGTGTAAAGTCCTCCCCCAAAATCTTCCAGGCTACGATGGATAAGATTTTGCAAGGAGTTCCAAATTGCTCATGCAATCAAGACGGTGTGCTGATCGCAACAAGCAGCGAGGAAGAAAATCTAGAAGTGTTAGCTTTAGTGCTTCAAAGGTTGAATTCCCACAATGTCAAATTGAAAAGGAGCGAATGTGCTTTTGTGCAGCCCGAGGTTGTGTACCTTGGTCTGAAAGTTGATGCAAATGGCTTGCAACCAGTGAAGGAAAAGGTTGATTCTGTCATCAATGCTCCAAAGCCACAGAACGTGTCTGAGTTAAGATCTTTCCTTGGAATGGTCCAGTACTGCGCACGTTTCTTACCTGAGTTAGCGATCATGTTAGCTCCATTGCACGAGCTCCTCAAGAAGGATGTCCAGTGGAAGTGGACAAAAGCACAACAGGAAACTTACGAGGTTTCTGAGAGAAGTCTCTCTAGCGATGCTCTACTTGTGGACTATGATACAGAGCGTGAGCTTAAGTTAGTGTGTGATGCTTCCAGCTATGGTGTGGAAGATTTGTAATGGATGACAGCCAAGAGAAACCAATCGTGTTTGCATCGTGAACCCTCACAAAGAACGAAAGAAATTACGTTCAAATTGAAAAGGAAGCACTCGCCATAGTGTTTGGAATCAAGAAATTCCAACAGTTCCTGATCGGCAGAAAGTTTACCCTGATAACCGATCACAAACCACTCCTAGTAATATTGGGGCCCAAATCTGCCATCCCTGCAATGGCCGCATCAAGAATGCAACATTGGGCAGTGTTGTTGTCACAATATGACTACACGATTGAATATCGCACTTCAAAGCAAAATGCAATCGCAGATGCCTTGTCCAGGTTGCCACATAAGGACTCGTGTTGGGAGTGAAGGTGAGATTTTCACGCTAGGTGCAGTTGACAAAGACTTTCCTGTGAATGCAACTGAGATTGCAGATGAGACTCAAAAGGACTCAGTACTGAAAAGAGTGTATGAGAACACCTTGAATGGATGGGTTGATCAGTGTCTGGACACAGAGTTGAAATCATTCCATAACCGTCGTACTGAATTGTCTTCTGAGCAAGGTTGTATAAAGTAGGGAAACAAAGTGCTGGTGCCTACTTCTTTGAGTTCGGAACCAAACCAAAACAGCCCGAAAATTGGTTCAACACCAAAACCTTTTGTAAGGAGATTAGGAAGGCTCCGCAAACCTGTTATTAAACTGGATTTGTAGTTCATTTAAAAGAAAATAAGCCAGGAGTTTTTGTTCTGTGGTACATGTAATGCTGGGAAAGGGGGGACCGTAGTTTTGTTGTATTTCAGAGGGGAATATGTACTTTTTTTTAAGGGGAAAGCAGTGTCATGTATTGGAACTAAAAGCTGGACCTGATGGCCTACATCCTAGGGTTTTAAATAAGGTGGTTACAGAGAAAGTGGATGCATTGGTATTAATCTTCCAGAATTCCCCAGATTCTGGAACAGTTCCCGCGGATTGGAAGGTAGCAAATGTAACCCCACTATATAAGAAAGGAGGGAGAGAGAAAACGGGGAACTACAGACCAGTTAGCCTGACATCAGTAGTAGGGAAAATGCTAGAATCTATTATTCGGGATGTAGTAACAGGGCACTTAGAAAATAATAATAGGATTGGGCAGAATCAACACGGATTTATGACAGGGAAATCATGTTTGACAAATTTGTTAAAGTTTTTTTGAGGTTGTAACTAGCAGAATAGATAAGGGGGAACCAGTGGATGTGGTGTATTTGGATTTTCAGAAGGCATTCGATAAGGTGCCACACAAGAGGTTATTACACAAAATTAGGGCTCATGGGATTAGGGGTAATATACTAGCATGGATTGCGGATTGGTTAACGGACAAAAAAACAGAGAGTAGGAATAAACGGGTCATTTTCGGGTTGGCAGGCTGTAACTAGTGGGGTACCGCAAGGATCAGTGCTTGGGCCTCAGCTATTCACAATCTACATCAATAACTCCGATGAGGGGACCGAGTGTAATTTATCCAAGTTTGCTGATGATACAAAGTTAGGTCGGAAAGTAGGGTGTGAGGAGGATGCAAAGGGATTTAGACAGGTTAAGTGAGTGGGCAAGGACGTGGCAGATGGAATATAATGTGGAGAAATGTGAAGTAGCTATTTTGGTAGGAAAATAGAAAAGCAGAGTATTTTTTAAATGGTGAGAGATTGGGAAATGTTGGTGTTCAGAGGGACCTGGGTGTCCTTGTACACGAATCACTGAAAGTTAACATGCAGGTACAGCAAGCAATTAGGAAAGCAAATGGTATGTTGGCCTTTATTACAAGAGAATTTGAGTATAAGAGTAAAGACGTCTTACTACAATTATATAGGGCCCTGGTGAGACCACACCTGGAGTATTGTGTACAGTTTTGGTCTCCTTACCTAAGGAAGGATATACTTGCCATAGAGGGAGTGCAACGAAGGTTCACCAGACTGGTTCCTGGGATGGGGGGATTGTCCTATGAGGAGAGATTGAGCAGACTCGGCCTATATTCTCTGGAGTTTAGAAGAATGAGAGGTGATCTCATTGAAACATACAAAATTCTTACAGGGCTTGACAGGGTAGATGCAGGGAGGATGTTTCCCCTGGCTGGGGAGTCTAGAACGCAGGGGTCACAGTCTCAGAATAAGGGGTCGGCCATTTAGGACTGAGATGAGGAGAAATTTCTTCACTCAGAGGGTGGTGAATCTTTGGAATTCTCTACCCTAGAGGGCTGTGGAGGCTCAGTCGTTGAGTATATTCAAGACATAGATCGATAGATTTTTGGATATTAAGGGAATTAAGGGATACGGGACACTTCAGGAAAGTGGAGTTGAGGTCGATGATCAGCCATGATCTGATTGAATGGCGGAGTAGACTCGAGGGGCCGAATGGCCGACTCCTGCTCCTAATTCTTATGTTTTTATGTAAGATGAATATGTTGCTACTTGTCTCGTCCAACCTGACGGCTAGACACACTCTTAGGAAAAGGGGGCACGAAATCCAGTCTGTGCTCTGGATCCATTCCCTCATGGCGCAATGAACAGAGACTGAGGGAGGATAAATGCAGTTAGTGTATTGCTCTGAAGTATAAGGGCATAAGCCAATTAGATTGAAGTGATTGCTTAAACTCCAGTGAATTTATTTGAATCATTTAATGTACCTAAATCCTTTGATAGACCCGGTACCAACATTCCTCTGGTTGATGGATGGATTGTCTTGGGGCAGGTGGAGTGCGGCGGGGGGCGTAGGGAGGGGATGTGATCAGAATCTGGGACATGTGTACACGTTCAAGGGAGATAGTTGAGTATATAATGAACTCTAATCAAATGCCCCAATCTGTGCGTCACTAACCAGCATCGAATGCATTTTGACAAAAATTTAAATTGCTAAATATAATGCACATTTTACTACCATCCTCTTCTGTGATATATAAGGTCCTTGCATCTATAAATTGTGCAGAAGCCTCGACAGCTAATTTCACATCATAAAAAAAAGTTACAATATTCATCTCTAGAGACTCGTTGAAGAGTTGAAGCTATTTTTCTTGAAACATGGTGACATTGGTGTCATTAGGAAGACGGTCCCAGTGCTATAAAAGGGGCGATAAGCAATGAATGCAGTCTGAAATCCAGGCTCTTGCCTTCAGGCTGATTCTGATTGTAGTAATAAAGGTTCCTTAATTGTATCATTTTTATCCTATTCAGTAAGTGTTGGCTCCATATTTCACTCATGTTGATGTGTTCGTCAGAAGGGATCAGTGATTGCTATATCTGCATGTCACTGTGGTTTTAATAGTCTGTGATTTTTAACCATCGCCCTGCTGAATGAACTGGGACTCCAAGGGGGAAAGCTTCGGTTGCTTTGCGCCTCCTGTTAGCGTCCTAAGAGACATTTTGCAGCGGTGCTAAACACTACCGCCACGATCTCCTGTGCCCGCAGATCATGACGTCAGTTGAGCGTGCAGCGCCCCGGTCGCGCCCCGGACCGAGTATTGAGTGTCCCCCCCTGCCTTACCGCCTGCCGCTAGCAACAACAGGTTGAGGGGAACGTTTTGCAGTCAGGAAGGGACTGGAGGAGCGCTAATTAAAGGTGACCGCTTCCTGCCTTTCTTTGTCGGTGACATTTTCTGCACCACGCAGTCTGAGAGAGAGAGAGAGAGAGAGAGAGACAGACTTCTGGAGAGATTCAACGCTGTGTGAAGGAGTTTTGGGTACTGAGCAGCACTTTGCAGGTTCATTTTGATTTGATCTTCCTTGTATCGATCTAGAAGAGACTATGAGGACTGCACTCTGAGCTCTTTCCCTGGGCCTCTCCATTGTTCTTTCCAGCAGATTTGATGTACAGGTCTCTCCAGGCCGAGATTCAAGGCTGTAATGAGCTGGGTGTGGATGGAGAGCAAGATCGACCCTCCCCTTTAAGAACTGGCCGGCGCCAGTGTGTCTGTGTTCCATTGCTGACTGACATCCATGAGCTTCGCCCGCGCTCTGAGGTAGCGCCTCACTCCTCGGCGTTAACGCCTTAAGAGAGGTGTGTAGCGCCTGATTTAGCGCTCCAATCACCTCCAAGGGCGATAGAAACCAAGTTTGCAGTCGGAGGCGATAATTAGCGCCAGGCGTTAAACTTTGCGCCCGGCCGATAATTGCGCCCCAAACGGGGCAATACCGAATTTCGCCCCCCAAATGTTTAGACAAAAAATATCTTCTGATTTCTCCTTCAGTCCATATCCTGTTAAATTTACGGAGCTCCATATGGATGTGCGGTAAATCCCCGGCCAGTTCTTTCATCCTGACCCGTCCGTATATGATCAAGGAAACATTGTGACAAAGTGCTTTGAATGATGACTTCACCATTGCCTAAACCGGGGCTAGGACTTGTTCAGAACCACAAGGCTCCTGGAAGCTCGATTCCATACTCTGGGTTTGAGGCAGCCCAGAACCCATCATTTGGTGAAATAACACTTCCCCAAACATAGGAACCCATATAATCATCGCTGCCCCAGGACACCGCAGCCCCAGGGCATCGCAGCCCCGGGACATCGCAGCCCCGGGACATCGCAGCCCCAGCACATCACAGCCCCAGCACATCGCAGCCCCAGCACATCGCAGCCCCAGGACATCGCAGCAAGAGTTCCTCAGGACAGTGTCCTCGACCCAACCATCTTCAGGTGCTTCATCAATGATCTTCCCTCCATCATAAGGTCAGAAGTGGGGATGTTTGCTGATAATTGTCCAGTGTTCAGTGCCATTTACAACTCCTCAGATAATGAAGCAGTCCATTCCCGCATGCAACAAGACCTGGACAACATTCAGGCTTGGGCTGAAAAGTGACAGGTAACATTCGCACCACACAAGTCCCAGGCAATGACTATCTACAACAAGTGAGAATCTAACCACCTCCCCTTGACATTCAGTGGCATTACCATCACCTAATCCCCCACCATCAACATCCTGGGGGTCACCATTGACCAGAAACTTAACTGGACCAGCCACATAAATACTGTGGCAACAAGAGCAGGTCAGAGGCTAGGTATTCTGCGGCGAGTGTCTCACCTCCTGACTCCCCAAAGCCTTACCAGCATCTACAAGGCACAAGTAAGGAGTATGATGGAATACTCTCCACTTGCCTGGATGAATGCAGCTCCAACAACACTCAAGAAGCTCAACACCATCCAGGACAAAGCAGCCTGCTTGATTGGCACCCCATCCACCACCTTAAACATTCACTCCCTCCACCACTGGTGCACCGTGGCTGCAGTGTGTACCGTCTACAAGATGCACTGCAGCAACTCACCAAGGCTTCTTCAGCAGCACCTCCCAAACCCGTGACCTCTACCACCTAGAAGGACAAGGGCAGCAGGCGCATGGGAACACCACCACCTCCAAGTTCCCCTCCAAGTCACACACCATCCTGACTTGGAAATATATCGGCCGTTCCTTCATCGTCACTGGGTCAAAATCCTGGAACTCCCTCCCTAACAGCGCTATGGGAGTACCTTCACCACACGGACTGCAGCGGTTCAAGAAGGCGGCTCACCACCACCTTCTCGAGGGCAATTAGGGATGGGCAATAAATGCTGGCCTTGCCAGTGATGCCTACCCCCCATGAATGAATAAATAAAGACTGGTTGATAGAGCCAGTATCCACCAGCCTTCTCCTGGCTGAAATGTTCTGGTGTCCTGATACTGAGCTCGTCATCACGTAGAAATAATGACCAGATTGGCAAATTTTGTCGCCACTCACAGTGGAAGCATGAGTTGTGTAGATGCCTAACTAAATTGATGTTTTGTTAATTGCTTGATAACCAGGAACTCCACACAGTATCACTTTGGATTCAGGAAGGCTACGTGCTGGGCAGTTCTGAACTTGTATTCCATTGTCTACTAGTCTTACTTCATCAACAGCCTTTACTTGCTGGGTACTGTAGAAACATAGAAACAAGGAGCAGGAATAGGCCATTCGGCTCCTCGAGCCTTGGGTATCTGCCTTACTTTATTGAAAGCAAGAAAGACTTGCATTTCTATTGCACCTTTCACGACCACCGGACATCCCAAAGTGCTTTACAGCCAATGAAGTACTTTTTGAAGTGTAGTCACTGTTGTAATGTAGGAAACACGGCAGCCAATTTGTGCACAGCAAGCTCCCACAAACAGCAATGTGATAATGACCAGATCATCTGTTTTTTTTGTTATGTTGATTGAGGGATAAATATTGGCCAGGACACTGGGGATAACTCCCCTGATCTTCATCCGAGAGGGCAGACGGGGCTTCGGTTTAATGTCTCATCTGACAGTGCGGCGCTCCCTCAGTACTGACCCTCCGACAGTGCGGCGCTCCCTCAGTACTTCCCCTCCGACAGTGCAGCGCTCCCTCAGTAGTCCATTGCAGTGTCAGCCTAGATTTTTGTGCTCAAGTCTTTGGAGTGGGACTTGTACCCACAACCTTCTGACTCAGAGGCGAGAGTGCTGCCCACTGTGTCACAGCCGACTCTGACAATAATTAATGGATAATCTGTCGTGAGCTAGAACACCTTGTTGGAGGTTGAAGAAGCTAAGACCAGTGTGGGTTGTTGTTGATTGTGGGTAGTTGCTGATTGTGGGTTGTTGCTGATTGTGGGTTGTTGCTGATTGTGGGTTGTTGCTGATCCTGGTTGCCCCGTGAGGGAGAGGATTCTCCAAAAGGAGGGGGACAAAACTGGGGCTCAGTCCAGCCTGGCCACTTCCATACATACCACGGCTAGTTGGCAGAGACTGAGACGGTTGCTAACTATTCCACCTTCTTGACAGCTTAAAAACTGAGGGACTAAACCATCTCCTCAATGAGGTTTGTAAAATCTACACAAGAGGGTTATGGATAGATGGGGAGTTGGCGTTGCTTTTAATCCTGCACACTGAACTGGACAACAGAGGTTGCTTTTCATGCTCAGTGGCCCAGTCACGTCCTCGTGTCCCTCACAATTCATCCATCTTTTCCCTTCACCCTCGGTGAATTATCACCCCAGCTCCCTCACTAACACCCTCTGTAACTACAACTGCCCCTCCACCCATAACAATATTCCTGCCTCTATTGGTCAACGAAACACCCGCCTCATCTCAACTTTCCAAATCTTTGCCCACACCACAGTCTCCAACCCCTTCACAGTTGTGGGTACAGTTCTTGCCTCCATATTACAAAAAGGATATACAAGAGAGAGACTCGCATTTCTATAGCGCCTTTCATGACCTCGGGACATCCCAAAGCGCTTTACAACCAATGAAGTATTTCTGAAGTGTAGTCACTGTTATAATGTAGGAAGGTACAAAAAAGATTTACAAGGATGATATCAGAATTGAGAGGGTACCTATCAGGAAAGATTGAACAGGCGGGGGCTCTTTTCTCTAGAACAGAGAAGGCTGAGGGCTGACCTGATCGAGGTCTTTAAAATTATGAAAGGGTTCGATAGGGTAGACGTAGATAAGATGTTTCCACTTGTGAGGAGACCAGAACTAGGGGCCATAAATATAAGATAGTCACTAATAAATCCAACAGGGAATTCAGGAGAAACTTCTTTACCCAGAGAGTGGTGAGAATGTGGAACTCGCTACCACAGGGAGTGGTTGAGGCCAATAGTATAGAGGCATTTAAGGGGAAACTCGATACGTACATGAGGGTGAAAGGAATAGAAGGATATGCTGATAGGGTGAGATGAAGTAAATAGAGTGGGAGGAAGCTGGTGTGGAGCACAAACACTGGTTTGGACCTGTTGGGCCGAATGGCCTGTTTCTGTGCTGCACATTCTATGTAAGAGAACATTCACCTCAAACCTGAGGGCGGCTGGTGGCAATGCACTTGGTGCACAACTGACCCGTCCATCCAGCGTTTGGCTTGACCACCTCAAACACCATCAGCTGGTGGCTAAAGCCAACCCAAGCTTCTCCACTCTACATCATGCTCTCTCCTTTGTCCTTCCTTCCCTACCTTGTCCATCCTTGTCTCTGGTGCAAGACACTTGTAAACATAGGAATTAGGAGCAGGAGTCGGCCATACGGCCACTCGAGCCTGCTCCGCTGTTCAAAACGATCGTGGCTGATCTTCTACTTCAACTGTGGAATTCATTGTATCCAAAGTTGAGAAAAGTCTGCTCAGCTTCCCTTACCCAGAATACTCTGCAGCCCCACCTCTATATCCTCCTCCAACCCCACGAGACTACACTCAGACCCATTACCTACTTCTTCAACCCCTTCCTGACCCAGCCCCTGAGAACTGGATAATATCTCCTCATTAACTGCTCCCTTTTCCTGGCAATGTTGCGTGCCTTCGAAACTCCTGTCATCACCCCATTCCTTATAAAGTCAACCCTTGACTCGCTTCCAAGCTCTCCAACTACCTTCCCATTTCCAACCTCTTTCTGATCTTTTGGTCCTTGAACATTGCCACCCACGGCTCCCACAGCTTTCTACTGTATTTGAATTCTTTCACTGCGCTTTCTGTCTCGTCCACAGCACTGACTGAAGAAAATTTCCACCCCCAAACCCAGCATATTGTCCCATATAAAGTCCCGTCAGCCCATTCCTCACTGCATTGATTGTCAAACTCCTTGTCCTCATTTACATGGCTCCAGCTATCTCCTCTGGCTTTGTCCTGAAGCTTGCACCCTTTACTCATGGTCTCCGTAAACTTCAGCTCATCCAAAGCTCGGCCGCACCCCCCCGTGTGTCCTAACTCACACCAAGTCCCGTTCACCCATCTCCCCTGTGCTCGCTGACCTACATTGACACCCAGTTAAGCAATGCCTCAATTTTAAAATTCTCATCTTTCTTTTCAAATCCCTCCCTGGCCTCGCCCCTCCCTATCGCTGTAACCTCCTCCAGCCCCACACCCCCAGAGATCTCTGCGCTCCTCCAATTCTGGCCTCTTGCGCATCCCCGATTTTAATCGCTCCACCATTGGCGGCCGTGCCTTCAGCTGCCGAGGCCCTAAGCTCTGGAATTCCCTCCCTAAACCTCTCCGCCTCTCTTTCTTCCTTCAAGACGCTCCTTAAAACCGACTTCTTTGACCACCTGCCCTAACATCTCCTATGTGGCTTGGTATAACATTTTGTTTTAGTAACGCCCCTGTGAGGCGCCTTGGAACGTTTTACTACGTTAAAGTCGCTATATAAATGCAAGGTATTGGTGTTGTTGGTGGTGGACTTTGTGGTATTCCTTCCCCTGACCCCCGTCCCAACACTGGTGGCAGAGCTTTCGGCCATCACGGCCCTGTACTGTGGAGCTCTCTTCCTAAACTCCTCTAATTTGGCTCTGATTGGCACTCAACTTGCAGTCATCAGGGAGTCCTCTGGATGGCTGGCGAGCGAGGTGTGCTGGTGTCACACTGGGGCAGTAGGAGATACTTTACACTGCACCGAACCTGGTGCTGTGTTTGACCTGGCGTGCTTGATTGGGCAGTGTAGGAACCGCTGTATCCCACATCTCCCATCGATGTTTGATACTGACACTGACTGCCTGAAATAAAAAGCTTTTAATTATCCAGGACTAACAATCCCTCTCGCCTTGATGAGCATAAAGTGATGCTCCGTCCCTCCCCCCACCAAGCCTCCGGCCTGAATCACCCAGTATCTTCTTGGATAACGTAAGCTTTTATATCATGTCATTGACTTTTTAATTCTAGGATAAAACCTTGCCTGCTCCCAATTGCAGATGCTTCAGCGTTCCAATAATCTTTCGAGGTCAGTGAATAGACAGCTAATTGAATCGCTACAATATTAGTAATATAAAGATACCTCTTTGTACCCCCAAAACACTATTACCATTAAAGCTTGTGAATCATGGACATTATGTCGTTATGTGGATGAATACGTTAACATTTAACCTTCATATAATCCATCTCCCTTTTCTGACCCATACACCTCATTTGCTTTGTTTTACAGTTTTTTTTCACATTTACTGCACAATATTTAATGAGTTCTGACTAATTATGACATTAAATGTTCTTCGCCCAAATGTGGGAGATTGCAGCTCACTCACTGCACTCCCCTCTCCAGCGTCGGGGAGCCAGCACCGCCTCCTGCTCTCCACACAGCGACATTTTGTAACCCAGTGTGATCTCGCACAGTGAGACTTAATCATTCTGCTCAACACCACCAACTGAATGGAACCCAATGAGTAAAGCACAGCTCACATTGTGAGTTAGTATAAGTCCTACAGTCAGTGCTCAACCTGCACTTTCCTCCCTCACCCCCGCCACACATCCCGCCCGTCCTTCCTGTTTTCTCAATTGTGTTGATTTATTCAGTGCACCGTCTCCAACTCTCAGGAATTCAATTCTGTGGAACTTCTCGCCCTCCTCATTCTTTCCTTCTCGCTGCTATCTGCAGCCTTTTGAACCTCAAGCTTAGTGTCGCCCGTTCGCTGCTCCGTTTACCGTGTCTCTCATTTCTTTTAGTCTTGTTGCTGTCCTGTATTCTGGGCCGCGGCTTTTCACTTGGGTTTCTCGGGTTTTTGAGCTGCCAAGTGAATTGTGCGAGTGGCCACTTTAAGATCTACCGCGTTAGGATCGAAGGACGGGTGTGTGAACTGCTGAATCCAAAATGAAACTCGCCCCTTGCACTATCTCATTATCTTGCAGTCCAGTGACGGTCTGGAATGCTATGCACCTGGGCGTAATGAAAAGCCATGAACAGCAACAGCCAGAATCTGGCTCACAACAGATCACGTTGACGTGGGTTTGAAATGCACCCTTTGACTAGGCAAGACCTGTCGATGGCTGATGATTGTGACACTCTTGGGCCTGATAGCGCTCACAAGTTGAGTTGTGGCAGGGGAGGACGGAGGTGGGATGTAGGGGACGGACTGAGGGTTGTGTCGAGGGCAGCAGGCCGGGAGATGGAGATGTGAGGATAGATGGATATTCTGTATTTTGATACCTTTTAACGATCAGACAGCTCTTCTGCAGAAGCCTCTCCCCGGAGATGAAACGGGTGAAAATGTTTACAGTGGGATTGCGTTACGAGGAGCGAGGCTGCCTGCTGTCGAAGATCAGTGGTGGGATTTCCCAGGGAGGATTAGTACTTCTGATTCCACACTTGATGTGTAATGTTATCAAATTTAATATATAAAAATCTGTTCATCAGATTACACTTTCAAGTCTTCTTCCAACTCTGCCCCTCATTCATAGGTTTCACCGATCACAAAACAAGATTTATATAATCCTGTTAGTGGGGATTAAATTGTTAGAAATAACACACACAGGCAGACATTCAATCTCACATGTCCTCTCCTGAAGGTGCTGACTCTCACTGGGGTACAGTTCCTGAAGGTGCTGACTCTCTCTGGGGTACAGTTCCTGAAGGTGCTGACTCTCACTGGGGTACAGTTCCTGAAGGTGCTGACTCTCACTGGGGTACAGTTCCTGAAGGTGCTCTCACTGGGGTACAGTTCCTGAAGGTGCTGACTCTCACTGGGGTAGAGTTCCTGAAGGTGCTGACTCTCACTGGGGTACAGTTCCTGAAGGTGCTGACTCTCACTGGGGTACAGTTCCTGAAGGTGCTGACTCTCACTGGGGTACAGTTCCTGAAGGTGCTGACTCTCACTGGGGTACAGTTCCTGAAGGTGCTGACTCTCACTGGGGTACAGTTCCTGAAGGTGCTGACTCTCACTGGGGTACAGTTTCTGAAGGTGCTGACTCTCACTGGGGTACAGTTCCTGAAGGTGCAGACTCTCACTGGGGTACAGTTCCTGAAGGTGCGGACTCTCACTGGGGTACAGTTCCTGAAGGTGCTGACTCTCACTGGGGTACAGTTCCTGAAGGTGCTGACTCTCACTGGGGTACAGTTCCTGAAGGTGCTGACTCTCACTGGGGTACAGTTCCTGAAGGTGCCGACTCTCACTGGGGTACAGTTCCTGAAGGTGCCGACTCTCACTGGGGTACAGTTCCTGAAGGTGCTGACTCTCACTGGGGTACAGTTCCTGGAGGTGCTGACTCTCACTGGGGTACAGTTCCTGAAGGTGCTGACTCTCACTGGGGTACAGTTCCTGAAGGTGCTGACTCTCACTGGGGTACAGTTCCTGAAGGTGCAGACTCTCACTGGGGTACAGTTCCTGAAGGTGCGGACTCTCACTGGGGTACAGTTCCTGAAGGTGCTGACTCTCACTGGGGTACAGTTCCTGAAGGTGCTGACTCTCACTGGGGTACAGTTCCTGAAGGTGCTGACTCTCACTGGGGTACAGTTCCTGAAGGTGCCGACTCTCACTGGGGTACAGTTCCTGAAGGTGCCGACTCTCACTGGGGTACAGTTCCTGAAGGTGCTGACTCTCACTGGGGTACAGTTCCTGGAGGTGCTGACTCTCACTGGGGTACAGTTCCTGAAGGTGCTGACTCTCACTGGGGTACAGTTCCTGAAGGTGCTGACTCTCACTGGGCTACAGTTCCTGAAGGTGTTGACTCTCACTGGGGTACAGTTCCTGAAGGTGCTGACTCTCACTGGGGTACAGTTCCTGAAGGTGCTGACTGTCTTTAAAGGGTGTGTCCACAGGTACTGGTACTTTACCAAGTGGCCATTCCTCATACCGAACCCCGAACAGTGAGGGGTAAGAGTCTTCAGAATGGTGAAGAATGTCACAGGCACTTGTGAGTCTCTTCTCTCCCAGTATCGTTGCCTGCTTTAGCACAGGTTGCTGAGCAGTGACCGGAGCAGTAACCCTGGCTGATGGTGCGTCCATTCCCCGTCCATGGTGCAGCCATTTGGACAGGGCCTCAGAGCCCTGGCAGCACCTCTGGAACCGTAATCCAGCAAGAATCAGCAACCTCGGAGAAAGGGAAGGGATAAAAGCACAAAAACAACTGCTTAACCTTTCGGAGCAGGAGGAGGCCGTTCAGCCCCTTGAGCCTGTTCTGCCATTCAGTTAGATCCTGGCTGATCTGTCCCTCAACCCCATCTACCCACCTTTGCTCCACATCCCTTGATGCCCTTACCCAACACAAATCCATCGATTTCAGTCTGGATATCTCCAATTGTTCCCCAGCATCCACAGTCTGTTGGAGGAGTAAGTTCCAAATTTCCACTACCCTTGTAATCGGCTTCATAAAAGGAGTTTGGCTGAAACCGGCCTGTTGCACGGAGAGTACAGACACAGGATTATTCCAACAGTAATACCCAGGGTGAAGGAGATTGCAGAGCTGGTCAGAGTGTAACTGCTGATCTGTTTGTTGTGTTGCAGCAGTGTTTTCTGTGCTGTGTACAATCCAGTATCGCAAAGCCGAAACTTCAGACTTTATAAATAATCTTGCAGTGACTTTGAAGACCGTACCAATTAATCACGAATGGAGTCTGGAGCCGGAGCGTCCAAATCTATTCAAATCTAACTCGCTCTATCTAACCACAATTTAGTGGACCTGTTATCTGCAATTCAGGGTCTCAGCTCGACATTCAGTTAAATTGAATTACTCTGTGTAAATCGGAATCTCAGCCAGTATCTAGTAAATAAACTCTGCCACATATCTGTTCCCTGAATCGTTTAATCCACCTGTTTGAGCGATTTATTGGCGGGGCTCGCCAGCTGGATGTTGCTTACTGTTCTTTGTGTGGGCACCCCCCTGCCATTGTTGACACACTCCCGGAACCCCCCTGCCATTGTTGACACACTCCCGGAACCGCCCTGCCATTATTGGCACACTCCTGGAACCCCCCTGCCATTGTTGACACACTCCCAGAACCCCCCTGCCATTGTTGGCACACTCCCGGGACCCCTTTGCCATTGTTGGCACACTCCCGGGACCCCTTTGCCATTGTTGGCACACTCCTGGGACCCCCCTGCCATTGTTATCACACTCCCGGGACCCCCCTGCCATTGTTAGCACACCCCCGGGACCCCCCTGCCATTGTTAGCACACTCCCGGGACCCCCCTGCCATTGTTAGCACACTCCCAGGACCCCCCTGCCACTGTTAGCACACTCCCGGGACCCCCCTGCCATTGTTGGCACACTCCCGGGACCCCCCTGCCATTGTTAGCACACTCCCAGGAGCCCCCTGCCACTGTTAGCACACTCCCGGGACCCCCCTGCCATTGTTGGCACACTCCCGGGACCCCCCTGTCATTGTTGGCACACTCCCGGGGACGCCCTGTAAATACTGACACACCCGTGTCCTAATTTTCATACAAAATTGTCAACTACCACATGTGGTAGGGGTCGGGGGGGTGGGGGGAAGTGATACAGCTCCACCAGTATCTGCTGTGAGTGGTTCTTTATATTTACAGCACATAAGAACATAAGAAATAGGAGCAGGAGTCGGCCATTCAGCCCCTCGAGCCTGCGCCGCCATTCAATAAGATCATGGCTGATCTTTGACCTCAACTCCGCTTTCCCGCCCGATCTCCATATCCGTTGATTCCCTTAATATCCAAAAATCTATCGATCTCAGTCTTGAATATACTCAACGACTGAGCCTCCACAGTCCTCTGGGGGAGAGAATTCCAATGATTCACCACCCTCTGAGTGAAGAAATTCCTCCTCATCTCAGTCCAAAATGGCCGACCCCTTATTCTGAGACTGTGACCCCTGGTTCTAGACTCCCCAGCCAGGGGAAACATCCTCCCTGCATCTACCCTGTCAAGCCCTGTGAGAATTTTGTGCATTTCAGTGAGAAGGCTGTACCCACTCCAAGTCTGGCTCCATTCAGTTACTTGCCTTTCACTTGCAAGGCTGAGTGTTGAACCTTGAGGGACAAAGGCTGTCTCTGGCCCAGACCAGACCACCGCTCGCCCCACCTGCTCCTCCCGCAGTACCAGCAGTTGGCTAGACTCCAGTACAATCCAACTCATGAGCTGTCAGACGGGCTTGTCCTGGCTAACATGCGTCCCCTGTTTTTTGGAACAGGGCTGAACTCCAGCCGGAGTCAGCAGTGTTCCGTATTGATTCAAGACTGCTGGCTGCCCAGTTAAGGCAAAGTAGGATGGATTTATTTAAACTCTTTATTCAATCAAGATCCAAATTGTGCAGCGTAAACTATCCAACTCCAAACAACATCACAAGGAAAGAAAGAACGAGTCTTTATACAGCAGCGTTCAAATCGTCAGGGTGTCCCAAGGAGTTTCACAGCCAATGAAGTGCTTTTGAAGTGTAGTCGCTGTTGTGATGTAGGGAAACCTACTCACGCACAGCAAGCTCCCAAAAATAGTAGTGAGATGAATGAGCAAATAATCTGTTTCTGAGGGAGAAATATTGGCCAGGTCACTGGGAGAACTTCCCTGCTCTTTTTCAGTTATGTGCCAAGATACTTTATGTCCGCGATCTCAGGACGTCCCAAAGTGCGTTCCAGCCAATGAAATACTTTATTGAAGTGTAGTCACTGTGTAATGTGGGAAACGCGGCAGCCAATTTGTGCACAGCAAGCTCCCACAAGCAGCGCTATGATAATGACCAGATCATCTGTTTTAGTGATGTTGATTGAGGGATAAATATTGGCCACAGGACACCGGCGAGAACTCCCCTGCTCTTCGAAGAAATAGTGCCGTGGGATCTTTCACGTCCGCCTGAGAGAGCAGACGGGGCCTCGGTTTAAAATCTCATCCGAAAGACGACTCCCCCGACAGTGCGGTGTTCCCCCAGTACTGCCCCTCCGACAGTGCAGCGCTCCCTCAGTACTGCCCCTCCAACAGTGTAGCTCTCCCTCAGTACTGCCCCTCCGACAGTGTGGCGCTCCCTCAGTACTGCCCCACCGACAGTGCAGCGCTCCCTCAGTACTGCCCCTAGTGCAGCACTCCCTCAGTACTGCCCCACCGACAGTGCAGCGCTCCCTCAGTACTGCCCCTCCGACAGTGCGGCGCTCCCTCAGTACTGCCCCTCTGACAGTGCAGCTCTCCCTCAGTACTGCTCCTCCGACAGTGAGGCGCTCCCTCAGTACTGCCCCACCGACAGTGCAGAGCTCCCTCAGTACTGCCCCACCGACAGTGCAGCGTTCCCTCAGTACTGCCCCTAGTGCAGCACTTCCTCAGTACTGCCCCTCCGACAGTGCAGCGCTCCCTCAGTACTGCCCCTCCGACAGTGCAGCGCTCCCTCAGTACTGCCCCTCTGACAGTGGAGCGCTCCCTCAGTACTGCACCTCCGACAATGTAGCGCACCCTCCGTACTGTCCCTCCAACAGTGCAGCGCTCCCTTAGTACTGCCCCTCCGACAGTGCAGCGCTCCCTCAGTACTGCCCCTCCGACAGTGCAGCGCTCCCTCAGTACTGCCCCTCCGACAGTGCAGCGCTCCCTCAGTACTGACCCTCCGACAGTGCAGCGCTCCCTCAGTACTGCCCCTCCGACAGTGCGGCACTCCCTCAGTACTGCCCCTCCGACAGTGCGGCGCTCCCTCAGTACTGCCCCTCTGACAGTGCAGCTCTCCCTCAGTACTGCTCCTCCGACAGTGAGGTGCTCCCTCAGTACTGCCCCACCGACAGTGCAGAGCTCCCTCAGTACTGCCCCACCGACAGTGCAGCGTTCCCTCAGTACTGCCCCTAGTGCAGCACTTCCTCAGTACTGCCCCTCCGACAGTGCGGCACTCCCTCAGTACTGCCCCTCTGACAGTGTGGCGCTCCCTCAGTACTGCCCCTCTGACAGTGCAGCGCTCCCTCAGTACTGCACCTCCGACAATGTAGCGCACCCTCGGTACTGCCCCTCTGACAGTGTGGCGTTCCCTCAGTACTGCCCCTCCGACAGTGCGGCGCTCCCTCAGTGTTGTCCCTCCGACAGTACAGCGCTCCCTCAGTACTGCCCCTCCTACACTACAGCGCTCAATAAGTACTGCCCCTCTGACAGTGCAGTGCTCCCTCAGTACTGCACCTCCGACAATGTAGCGTACCCTCCGTACGGCCCCTCCGACAGGCGGCATTCCCTCAGTGTTGTCCCTCCGACAGTGCGGCGTTCCCTCAGTACTGCCCCTCCGACAGTGCAGCACTCCCTCAGTACTGATCCTCCGACAGTGCAGCACTCCCTCAGTACTGCCCCTCCGACAGTGCGGCACTCCCTCAGTACTTAGAAACATAGAAGATAGGAGCAGGAGTAGGCCATTCGGCCCCTCGAGCCTGCTCTGCCATTCAATGAGATCATGGCTGATCATCCAAATTCAGTACCCTGTCCCTGCTTTCTCCCCATATCCCTTGATCCCTTTAGCCTTAAGAAATATATCTAACTCCTTCTTGAATATATTTAATGAATTGGCCTCAACGGCCTTCTGCGGTAAAGAATTCCACAGGTTCACTACACTCTGGGTGAAGAAATTCCTCCTCATCTCTGTCCTAATTGGCTTACCCCTTATCTTTAGACTGTGACCCCCTGGTTCTGG
Source organism: Somniosus microcephalus (assembly GCF_052327205.1). Lineage (NCBI taxonomy): Eukaryota > Metazoa > Chordata > Chondrichthyes > Squaliformes > Somniosidae > Somniosus > Somniosus microcephalus. Next base: position 37,668,804 of record NC_141018.1, read on the forward strand.
ACTACCCCGCCATCGGGAACATCCTTCCTGCATCGAGTCTGTCTAGTCCTGTTAGAATTTTACAAGTTTCAATGAGATCCCCTCTCATTCTTCTAAACTCCAGCGAGTATAAGCGCAATCGACCCAATCTCTCCTCATACGTCATTCCTGCCATCCCAGGTATCAGTCTGGTGAATCTTCGCTGCACTCCCTCCATGGTAAGAACATCCTTCCTCAGATAAGGCGACCAAAACGGCACACAATACTCAAGGTGTGGTCTCACCAAGGCCCTGTACAACTGCAGCAAGACATCCTTGTTCCTGTACTCGAACCCTCTTGCTATGAAGGCCAACATACCATTTGCCTTCTTAACCGCCTGCTGCACCTGCATGCTTAACTTCAGCGACTGGTGCACAAGGACACCCAGGTCTCGTTGCACTTCCCCTTCTCCCAATCTATTGCCGTATCGCCCCTCCGACAGAGCGGCGCTCCCTCAGTACTGCAGTGGACTGTCAGTCTTACGTGCTCATGCCGCTGGAGTAGAGCCTGAACATTCGGACTCAAACGAACCACGGCGGTCCCTTGTATAAAGACTCCACACGGGGTGCAGGAACCATAAATTGGATGCTGTCCTGTAATAATGTCTTGCCTCACTTGGCATGGCACAGCCCTGGGTTTGCATGAAACTCTCCTCTCCCAGTTGTCTGCAAGTGTGCTGTTAAAAAAGCAGTTACCGTCTCCGTTTATAGGGGCAACATTGCAGAACAGAAATACTGACTATTTGGCACCAACTCTCAATGCCACAGGATGGTCGGTATGGGAAATGATTTTATGATGCTGGAGTGATAGGGGGATCTGTGTAGAGGGAGCTTTACTCTGTGTCTAACCTGTGCTGTACCTGCCCTGGGAGTGTTTGATGGGACAGTGTAGAGGGAGCTTTACTCTGTATCTAACCCGTGCTGTACCTGCCCTGGGAGTGTTTGATGGGACAGTGTAGAGGGAGCTTTACTCTGTGTCTAACCTGTGCTGTACCTGCCCTGGGAGTGTTTGATGGGACAGTGTAGAGGGAGCTTTACTCTGTATCTAACCTGTGCTGTACCTGCCCTGGGAGTGTTTGATGGGACAGTGTAGAGGGAGCTTTACTCTGTATCTAACCTGTGCTGTACCTGCCCTGGGAGTGTTTGATGGAACAGTGTAGAGGGAGCTTTACTCTGTATCTAACCTGTGCTGTACCTGCCCTGGGAGTGTGTGATGAGACAGTGTAGACGGAGCTTTACTCTGTATCTAACCCATGCTGTACCTGTCCTGGGAGTGTTTGATGGGACAGTGTAGAGGGAGCTTTACTCTGTGTCTAACCCGTGCTGTACCTGCCCTGGGAGTGTTTGATGGGACAGTGTAGAGGGAGCTTTACTCTGTATCTAACCCATGCTGTACCTGCCCTGGGAGTGTTTGATGGTGAACTGTGTAGAGGGAGCTTTACTCTGTATCTAACCCGTGCTGTACCTGCCCTGGGAGTGTTTGATGGGACAGTGTAGAGGGAGCTTTACTCTGTATCTAACCCGTGCTGTACCTGCCCTGGGAGTGTTTGATGCGACAGTGTAGAGGGAGCTTTACTCTCTATCTAACCCGTGCTGTACCTGCCCTGGGAGTGTTTGATGGGACAGTGTAGAGGGAGCGTTACTCTGTATCTAACCCGTGCTGTATTTACCCTGGGAGTGTTTGATGGGACAGTGTAGAGGGAGCTTTACTCTGTATTTAACCGATGCTGTACCTGCCCTGGGAGTGTTTGATGGGACAGTGTAGAGGGAGCTTTACTCTGTATCTAACCCAAGCTGTACCTGCCCTGGGAGTGTTTGATGGGACAGTGTAGAGGGAGCTTTACTCTGTATCTAACCAATGCTGTACCTGCCCTGGGAGTGTTTGATGGGACAGTGTAGAGGGAGCTTTACTCTGTATCTAACCCGTGCTGTATTTACCCTGGGCGTGTTTGATGGGACAGTGTAGAGGAAGCTTTACTCTGTATCTAATCTGTGCTGTACCTGCCCTGGGAGTGTTTGATGGGACAGTGTAGAGGGAGCTTTACCCTGTATCTAATCTGTGCTGTATTTACCCTGGGAGTGTTTGATGGGACAGTGTAGAGGGAGCTTTACTCTGTATCTAACCTGTGCTGTACCTGCCCTGGGAGTGTTTGATGGGACAGTGTAGAGGGAGCTTTACTCTGTATCTAACCCATGCTGTACCTGCCCTGGGAGTGTTTGATGGGACAGTGTAGAGGGAGCTTTACTCTGTATCTAACCCGTGCTGTACCTGCCCTGGGAGTGTTTGATGGGACAGTGTAGAGGGAGCTTTACTCTGTGTCTAACCTGTGCTGTACCTGCCCTGGGAGTGTTTGATGGGACAGTGTAGAGGGAGCTTTACTCTGTATCTAACCTGTGCTGTACCTGCCCTGGGAGTGTTTGATGGGACAGTGTAGAGGGAGCTTTACTCTGTATCTAACCTGTGCTGTACCTGCCCTGGGAGTGTTTGATGGAACAGTGTAGAGGGAGCTTTACTCTGTATCTAACCTGTGCTGTACCTGCCCTGGGAGTGTGTGATGAGACAGTGTAGACGGAGCTTTACTCTGTATCTAACCCATGCTGTACCTGTCCTGGGAGTGTTTGATGGGACAGTGTAGAGGGAGCTTTACTCTGTGTCTAACCCGTGCTGTACCTGCCCTGGGAGTGTTTGATGGGACAGTGTAGAGGGAGCTTTACTCTGTATCTAACCCATGCTGTACCTGCCCTGGGAGTGTTTGATGGTGAACTGTGTAGAGGGAGCTTTACTCTGTATCTAACCCGTGCTGTACCTGCCCTGGGAGTGTTTGATGGGACAGTGTAGAGGGAGCTTTACTCTGTATCTAACCCGTGCTGTACCTGCCCTGGGAGTGTTTGATGCGACAGTGTAGAGGGAGCTTTACTCTCTATCTAACCCGTGCTGTACCTGCCCTGGGAGTGTTTGATGGGACAGTGTAGAGGGAGCGTTACTCTGTATCTAACCCGTGCTGTATTTACCCTGGGAGTGTTTGATGGGACAGTGTAGAGGGAGCTTTACTCTGTATTTAACCGATGCTGTACCTGCCCTGGGAGTGTTTGATGGGACAGTGTAGAGGGAGCTTTACTCTGTATCTAACCCAAGCTGTACCTGCCCTGGGAGTGTTTGATGGGACAGTGTAGAGGGAGCTTTACTCTGTATCTAACCAATGCTGTACCTGCCCTGGGAGTGTTTGATGGGACAGTGTAGAGGGAGCTTTACTCTGTATCTAACCCGTGCTGTATTTACCCTGGGCGTGTTTGATGGGACAGTGTAGAGGAAGCTTTACTCTGTATCTAATCTGTGCTGTACCTGCCCTGGGAGTGTTTGATGGGACAGTGTAGAGGGAGCTTTACCCTGTATCTAATCTGTGCTGTATTTACCCTGGGAGTGTTTGATGGGACAGTGTAGAGGGAGCTTTACTCTGTATCTAACCTGTGCTGTACCTGCCCTGGGAGTGTTTGATGGGACAGTGTAGAGGGAGCTTTACTCTGTATCTAACCCATGCTGTACCTGCCCTGGGAGTGTTTGATGGGACAGTGTAGAGGGAGCTTTACTTTGTATCTAACCCGTGCTGTACCTGCCCTGGGAGCGTTTGATGGGACAGTGTAGAGGGAGCATTACTCTGTATCTAACCCGTGCTGTACCTGCCCTGGGAGTGTTTGATGGGACAGTGTAGAGGGAGCTTTACTCTGTATCTAACCCGTGCTGTACCTGCCCTGGGAGTGTTTGATGGGACAGTGTAGAGGGAGCTTTACTCTGTATCTAACCCGTGCTGTACCTGCCCTGGGAGTGTTTGATGGGACAGTGTAGAGGGAGCTTTACTCTGTATCTAACCCGTGCTGTATTTACCCTGGGAGTGTTTGATGGGACAGTGTAGAGGGAGCTTTACTCTGTATCTAACCCGTGCTGTACCTGCCCTGGGAGTGTTTGATGGGACAGTGTAGAGGGAGCTTTACTCTGTATCTAACCCGTGCTGTACCTGCCCTGGGCGTGTTTGATGGGACAGTGTAGAGGGAGCTTTACTCTGTATTTAGCCTGTGCTGTACCTGCCCTGGGAGTGTTTGATGGGGACAGTGTAGGGGGAGCTTTACTCTGTATCTAACCCGTGCTGTACCTGCCCTGGGGGTGTTTGATGGGACAGTGTAGAGGGAGCTTTACTCTGTATCTAACCCGTGCTGTACCTGCCCTGGGAGTGTTTGATGGGACAGTGTAGAGGGAGCTTTACTCTGTATTTAGCCTGTGCTGTACCTGCCCTGGGAGTGTTTAGAAGATGTGATTCTCTGCATTTTTGCCATAAATCTGTCATAATCAGATAATCTGTTTTCGTGATGCTGATTGAGGGATTAATATTGGCCAGGACACTGGGGAGAACTCACTTGCTCTTCTTTGAAATAGTGCCGTGGGATGTTTTATGTCCTCCTGAGAGACTTTGAAGCTTTGAAAACTGATTTAGAAGCAACAAACAAGCCAGAAATGATATGGATGGAGCAACTGCATGTGAATGAATCCTCGCTAATGAGCACTGGCCTTGGCGCTGGAGGATTGAGCAGTCCTAACGCCTGAAGTACGCCAGTGATAATTCAGCAGTGCCGGTCTGGCCTGCTCTGTTACTGTCACCCCCTCCAGCAAATGAACACATTCCTTCATCAAATGGCAGTCGCTTATTCCCAGGTCTCTCCTTATTAGGAGTTAGGAGAATGAGATGGAAATTTACATTACATGTGTCAGCAGGATTTCAACCAAAGCTAAAGTTTTGCAAAATTAAATCTTTAAAAAGATTAGTGAAAATCCCAGAGTTTGCACTTTGACTAAGTGCGTTTGAGAGGTGCTTGGAAGTGTGTTCTTGGCAGAAATAAATTGATATCTAAGATCGCCATTGAGAAAGGGAAGATGTGCAGCACTGTGGGGAAAGAGCAGGACCGTGGATCGAATAGCCAGCACAGATTCGATGGGCCGAATGGCCTCCTGCGCTGTCTGATTCAATGATTAATGGGCTGCTGTCAGTGATGGAGGGTAACTGGAGGCTGGGGCAGCGAGAGGTCTGTAAGTACTGTGCAGAGTCCTAATTCTGTGTCTTATCTCTTATCAAAGAGTGAAAGTGTTTATTGGCTGCCGATATTCTTTGGGGGCCAGGGCCAGCTCTGTGAATTTATGCCGCAAGTCTTGAGATTAAAGAGGCTTAAATAAAATGGTCTCATTCTGATTTAAAGATATTTATTTGCAGTTTGGGAAGGCTGACAGATGGAGTCCGAGCTATTACCCTCGTGTGGAATGGATTTATGGGACTGCTCAGATTGCCCGACCAGGCCTGCTATTCTTTTCCTATTCTTGTCCCTCTCTCTCAAAAGGTTGTGGGTTCGTAGTTCCACTGCAGAGACTTGAGCACAAAAATCTAGGCTGACGCTCCCATGCAGTGCTGAGGGAGCGCCGCACTGTCGGAGGGGCAGTACTGAGGGAGCGCCGCACTGTCGGAGGGGCAGTACTGAGGGAGCGCCGCACTGTCGGAGGGGCAGTACTGAGGGAGCGCTGCACTGTCGGAGGGGCAGTACAGAGGGAGCGCTGCACTGTCGGAGGGGCAGTACTGAGGGAGCGCTGCACTGTCGGAGGGGCAGTACTGAGGGAGCGCCGCACTGTCGGAGGGGCAGTACTGAGGGAGCGCCGCACTGTCGGAGGGGCAGTACTGAGGGAGCGCTGCACTGTCGGAGGGGCAGTACTGAGGGAGCGCCGCACTGTCGGAGGGGCAGTACTGAGGGAGCGCTGCACTGTCGGAGGGGCAGTAATGAGGGAGTGCTGCACTGTCAGAGGGGCAGTACTGAGGGAGCACCACACTGTCGGAGGGGCAGTACTGAGGGAGCGCCGCACTGTCGGAGGGGCAGTACTGAGGGAGCACCGCACTGTCGGAGGGGCAGTACTGAGGGAGCGCCGCACTGTCGGAGGGGCAGTACTGAGGGAGCACCGCACTGTCGGAGGGGCAGTACTGAGGGAGTGCTGCACTGTCGGAGGTGCCATTTTTCAGATGAGACATTAAACCGAGGCCCCGTCTGCTCTCTCAGGTGGACATAAAAGATCCCAGAGCACTATATCGAAGAAGTGCAGGGGAGTTCTCCCCGGTGTCCTGGCCAATACATTGTCCCTCATACTCCGGCCTCTCTCTCTCTCTCACACCGGCGTCACTCTCTCTCTCACTTACACCTGCCTCGCTCTCTCGCTCTCTCTCTCTCTCTCTCTCTCTCTCTCTCTCTTACACCGTCCTCTCTCTCTCTCTTACACCAGCCTCGCTCTCTCTCTCTCTTTTACACCGGCCTCGCTCTCGCTCTCTCTCTCTCTCTCTCTCTCTCTCTTACACCGGTCTCGCTCTCTCTCTCTCTCAATTCAATTCAATTCAATTCAAATGCTTTATTGGCATGAAAGTTTACAGGGAACCATATTGCCAAAGCTTACATCACAAAAAGTACAGTTTTCCAACATTCTGTAGGTGTCAAACAATTTTGACCTTCGTTGGGTACATACAATGTTACTTTAAACAATATTAATTTAAACAGTCTTTGTACATCATTGGGTACATTCAGTATTAATTTTAAACAGTCCTCAGGTTGTGACATGTTGTTACATATTTGGCACCAAGGTATGGTCTGTCTCCTTCTCCCAGGACTAATCTTAATTTTGACAGGTCATCCAATTCCTTGAAATCTGGGTTTGTTTGGCTGAGCTTGTCAAATAATATGTTTCTTGATGTGTTGAATTTTTCGCATTTTAGGAGGAAATGCATCTCTGTCTCAACCTCGCTGGCCAGACATTGATCACATATTCTATTCTCTCTAGGCTGCCAGGATTTCTTGTATCTTCCTTTTTCAATTGCCAGTTGGTGGTCGCTTAGTCTGTACCTGGTGAGGGTCTGTCTCTGTTTTGTGTCTCTGATGGTCGAGAGATAGTCTGCCAGTTTATATTCTCTTTTTAGGGCCCGGTAACATTCTAATCTGCTTTGGCTTTTGGTTATTTTGTTCCAATGTTCCAGGTAGGTTTCTTTGCATCGTTTAATGATTTGGTTCACTCGGATTGGTGTTTGGACAGCAGTGTTGGTCTGGGACTGGTCAGGGTCCGGCTGAGTCGGAGTACTTAGTTTCAGTAGCAGCTGCCTCAGGGGACTCTTTTCTGGGTTTAGCTCTTGGGTCTGGAAGGCTTTAAAATGAAGGGTGTCTGGGGAACTAGATTTGAGGTGATTTAGGAAGTTTAGTGCTCGTTTGTGGATGTTTATTATCAGTGGGTATCTGCCTAGTTCGGCTCTGCATGCATTTGTTGGTGTTTTCCTTTGGGTGCGAAGGATGCTTCGGCAAAATTCTGCATGTAGCGCTTCTATTGTGTGTTTTTCCCATTTAGTGTAGCTATCTCTCTCTCTTACACCGTCCTCTCTCTCTCTCTCTCTCTCTCTCTCACACACCGGTCTCTCTCTCTCTCTCTCTCTCTCTCTCTCTCTCACACACCGGCCTCTCTCTCTCTCTCTCTCTCTTACACCGTCCTCTCTCTCTCTCTCTCTTACACCGTCCTCTCTCTCTCTCTCTCTTACACCGTCCTCTCGCTCTCTCTCTCTCTCTCTCTCTCTCTCTCTCTCTCTCTCACACACCGGCCTCTCTCTCTCTCTCTCTCTCTCTCTCACATACCGGCCTCTCTCTCTCTCTCTCTCTCTCTTACACCGGCCTCTCTCTCTCTCTCTCTCTCTCTCTCTTACACCGTCCTCTCGCTCTCTCTCTCTCTCTCTCTTACACCGGCCTCTCTCTCTCTCTCTCTCTTACACCGTCCTCTCGCTCTCTCTCTCTTACACCGTCCTCTCGCTCTCTCTCTCTCTCTCTCTCTTACACCGGCCTCTCTCTCTCTCTCTCTCTCTTACACCGTCCTCTCTCTCTCTCTCTCTTACACCGTCCTCTCGCTCTCTCTCTCTCTCTCTCTCTCTCTTACACCGGCCTCTCTCTCTCAAACACACCGACCTCGCTCTCTCTCTCTCACACATCAGCCTCTCTCTCTCTCTCTCTCTTACACCGGCCTCTCTCTCTCAAACACACCGACCTCGCTCTCTCTCTCTCACACATCAGCCTCTCTCTCTCTCTCTCTCTCTCTTACACCGTCCTCACTCTCTCTCTCTCTCTCTCTCTCTTTCTTACACCGGCCTCGCTCTCTCTCTCTCTCTCTCTCTCTCTCTCTCTCTCTTACACCGGCCTCGCTCTCTCTCTCTCTCTCTTACACCGTCCTCGCTCTCTCTCTCTCTCTCTCTCTCTCTCTCTCTCTCTCTTACACCGGCCTCGCTCTCTCTCTCTCTCTCTTACACCGGCCTCGCTCTCTCTCTCTCTCTCTCTCTCTCTCTCTCTCTCTCTCTTACACCGGCCTCGCTCTCTCTCTCTCTCTCTCTCTCTCTCTCTCTTACACCGGCCTCGCTCTCTCTCTCTCTCTCTTACACCGGCCTCGCTCTAGTGCCTCACCTGTGGCCCCTCTCCGTGTGCGCGCTGAGACAGCAGCTTATTGGCTGTGGGAGGGGGCACAGCCAAGCATGTCCCCTGGCCTTAACCAGTCATTACATGTTTTCTAACAGGAGCCTCTAATCAGGAGTGGCTACCCCCGGCTCACTCCCACATAGCCCAAAGGGTGCTGAGGTCAATAGTACCCCCCCGCCCCCCCCACACAAACTGAGACCAGCTAACCTAGCGCACAGACCCTGGGAGAGCTGTGCGTTGAATGGCTGAGTTCCACGTGCGGTGTCGGGTGCTATTTGTCCTGTATCACTTTGAGTTTATAATTAACGGCGATGTCAGCATAAACCAGTGTTCCTTCCTGTCTCTATAAACAAAGCTCTTGCAGTCTCTGTGTTTTGTGTAAGTTTGGAACTTGCTGATCTTGACTGAATTTTCACTGATCGAAGTTGTTGCTATAAAATCCTGCTGACCTCGGGCGCCTCGGGCAGGAGCTGAGGGAGCCTGCCAAAAATGTTGCTTATTCTCAGTTTGTTTGTGTCTTGTTTGGTTGAGCGGTTTAGATTGACACCCAGCAGGGTCTGTGCCCCCAGAGCCAAGCCGCTGGTGCCAACCCTGTGCCAGCGACATGGAGTTCTGCTGCTGCAGCCTGGGCACTGGGTACTTGCTCCAGTTCATTGTCACTGCGTCACCTTCATTGGGCCACCTTGGATTCTCATTCCACCATTTTGATGGGTCCCCTCAGTTGGCATTGCTGCGATGCTCTGCCCCCTGGACTTTCCCCCTCACCAGCTCTCCACCCCTCAGCTAATTGGCTTGGCCTTTACTGTTGTTGCTCAGAGACTGTTCAACACATTCCACCACTCTGTGAACGGGTCGGAGAAGGAGTGACGTTTCCTCTAATCTGTAGTCTCACCGAGTTTTCTCCATCTTAAACCTGCGTGCTCTGGCCCTGAGCATGTTGTGTAAGTCAGATAGCCCGCTTACATCAATGGTGCCGGAGTCAGAAGTAGAGAGAATTGGCGAGAGATTTGAATGAGTATGTGACTGAGAGGGATTTGTTTTTGGAATGGAACATCCAGACTGCAGAGTATTTCCTGGTCCGGTACTTTGCAATGTTCTTATCCGAGGGAGCGAGCCCAAGTGACCCGGCCCGAGTGACCTGGCCCGAGTGACCCGGCCCGAGTGACCGGGCCCAAGTGACAGGGCCCGAGTGACAGGGCCCAAGTGACCCGGCCCGAGTGACCCGGCCCGAGTGACCGGGCCCGACTGACCGGGCCCGAGTAACCCGGCCCGAGTGACCGAGCCCGAGTGACCGGGCCCGAGTGACAGGAACCGAGTGACCCGGCCTGAGTGACCGAGCCCGAGTGACCCGGCCCGAGTGACTGGGCCCGAGTGACAGGAACCGAGTGACCGGGCCCGAGTGACCGGGCCCGAGTGACTGGGCCCGAGTGACAGGAACCGAGTGACCCGGCCCGAGTGACAGGACCCGAGTGACCCGGCCCGAGTGACCGGAACCGAGTGACCCGGCCCGAGTGACAGGACCCGAGTGACCCGGCCCGAATGACCCGGCCCGAGTGACAGGGCCCGAGTGACCGAGCCCGAGTGACCCGGCCCGAGTGACTCGGCTCTAGTGACCGGGCCTGAGTGACCGAGCCCGAGTGACCCGGCCCGAGTGACAGGACCCGAGTGACCGGGCCCGAGTGACCAGGCCCGAGTGACAGGGCCGGAGTGACCCGGCCCGAGTGACCGAGTGACCGGGCCCAAGTGACCCGGCCCGAGTGACAGGACCCGAGTGACCGGGCCCGAGTGACCAGGCCTGAGTGACAGGGCCGGAGTGACCCGGCCCGAGTGACCGAGCCCGAGTGACCCGGCCCGAGTGACCGAGCCCGAGTGACCCAGCCCGAGTGACCCGGCCCGAGTGACAGGGCCCGAGTGACCCGGCCCGAGTGACCGGGCCCGAGTGACAGGGCCCGAGTGACCCGGCCCGAGTGACCGGGCCCGAGTGACCGAGCCCGAGTGACGGGACCCGAGTGACCCGGCCCGAGTGACCCGGCCCGAGTGACGGGGCCCGAGTGACAGGGCCCGAGTGACCGAGCCCGAGTGACCGAGCCCGAGTGACAGGACCCGAGTGACCGGGCCTGAGTGACCCAGCCCGAGTGACAGGGCCCGAGTGACCGAGACCGAGTGACGGGGCCCAAGTGACAGGGCCCGAGTGACAGGGCCCGAGTGACCGAGCCCGAGTGACCGAGCCCGAGTGACAGGGCCCGAGTGACCGAGCCCGAGTGACAGGGCCCGAGTGACGGGGCCCGAGTGACAGGGCCCGAGTGACCGAGCCCGAGTGACCGAGCCCGAGTGACCGAGCCCGAGTGACGGGGCCCGAGTGACGGGGCCCGAGTGACCCAGCCCGAGTGACGGGGCCCGAGTGACGGGGCCCGAGTGACGGGGCCCGAGTGACCGAGACCGAGTGACCCGGCCCGAGTGACCGGGCCTGAGTGACCGAGCCCGAGTGACCCGGCCCGAGTGACAGGGCCTGAGTGACCGAGCCCGAGTGACCCAGCCCGAGTGACAGGGCCTGAGTGACCGAGCCCGAGTGACCCGGCCCGAGTGACAGGGCCCGAGTGACCCAGCCCGAGTGACAGGGCCCGAGTGACCCAGCCCGAGTGACAGGGCCCGAGTGACCCGGCCCGAGTGACCCGGCCCGAGTGACCCGGCCCGAGTGACCCAGCCCGAGTGACAGGGCCCGAGTGACAGGGCCCGAGTGACAGGGCCCAAGTGACAGGGCCCGAGTGACCCGGCCCGAGTGACCCGGCCCGAGTGACAGGGCCCGAGTGACCGGGCCCGAGTGACAGGGCCTGAGTGACCCGGCCCGAGTGACGGGGCCCGAGTGACAGGGCCCGAGTGACCCAGCCCGAGTGACAGGGCCTGAGTGACCCGGCCCGAGTGACGGGACCCGAGTGACAGGGCCCGAGTGACGTGGCCCGAGTGACCCGGCCCGAGTGACAGGGCCCGAGTGACGTGGCCCGAGTGACCTGGCCAGAGAGACAGGGCCTGAGTGACCCGGCCAGAGTGACAGGGCCCGAGTGACCCAGCCCGAGTGACCCGTCCCGGTTTGTCTTTTTCTATTCCTCTCGGTTCCAATAGATGTAATGAGATGATCTCTGACGGGATTGACAACAACAACTTGTATTTATGTAGTGCCTTTAACATAGAAACTATCACGAGGTGAAGGGATATTTACTAGTCCTAGCTCCTTTGGGGCTATCCCGGATCAGGCGTATTTCTCAGACGTTCACTTTCAATTAAAGCTTGAGGTAGCCGAATCCTAAAGACACTTAATTGGGTCTAAAGGTCTGGACTATCTCTCCCTAAAGGAAAGGAACAACCCGAGAATGTTACCGTCCTCCAGATAGCGCTTTTAATAAGTTTAGCTAGACTGTAATGTTCCGGATATTTTTAGTGTCTGGAAAACTCCCTCAGAATTCTGTAACTCTTCACCAAAGAGTGTACAGAGATTGAATTTGCGAGTTATTGATACAGAAGACTTATGTGAGACAATTCTAAAAATATATAGAGATTTATTAAAAGAACCGACATGCAATTTACAGTTGGTGAATCAGTCAATCACAACGTTAACAGTTCTAAAAAGAGAAAAAATACTATCTTATTATTAACAGAGAATCTTACTTTTAAATCTTAACTTCGCTACAGTATTATAGTTCTTAAAGGTTTCTATACAGGATATCCATCAATATCAAATACCTTTGATCCCCGAGGTACAAAGAGTTGGAGACTACAGAGCCACCTCTGTAACCGAGAATCACCTTGCCCGATTAAAGTGAGTCTGATATCCCATTTGAAACTTCAATATTTATACCCTTTTTCAGTGGTATTTCCTTTAAGGTTTTCTGCTGATGCAAGTTAATTATCCCTATTCATCTTTCTGCCGACCTCTGCAATTCTTACTGCTACATCGGCCAGAATCTTGTCTCATCCCCAGGTGTTCTGGGTTGACCATATAAAACGGTGTGAAGGGCAGGTGTCCCTTATTTTATGTCATCTTTGCGAAGTTTAAATTAGAACACCTTATCCAGGGTGAACCATTGTTTTTGTTCCCAAAAGTCAGCCTGTCAGAGCCATGCACCTTCTGTTTCAATAAGGTTGTTTATTCAGGGTCAACAACTGTCTTATCTCAATAGCCAGAATTCTTTCATCGCTATTTCATCGTTCGATTTCTAAATTTCCAAACCCAGTTTGTCATGTTTTAATGAGGCTAGAATTCTTTCACAAGATGGTGTATTTTTCTGAATATGTTCTGTGGCTTATTCCTTCACAAAGGCACTTCCCAGAGCAGGGAGGGATTAGGATGGATGACTAAAAGCTTGTTTGATCGAGATGGGTTTTGAGAAGGGCATCTAAAGGTGGGGAGAGATGTGCCGAGGCCGCCTCTGTCTGGGCTCAGCCGCTGTGAATGACCATCTGGGTGGACGGGGTGGCCACCTGCGCAGCGTCCCGATCTCGGGGGGAGTCATCACCTTCAGGAGGTGAAGGGGAAAAAAACCCAAATACACAGGGTCACCAACATCTTAAATTCATAACCACGCACACAGTTTTATACGGATTATATTTAATTTTAGATCCAGTTCACGAGCAGAATTAAAGCATTCCCTGTGAAATCCATTAAGGTTTGTGCCACTGTTTCCGAGGCTTTTGTTTCTGACACTCGATTGCCGTTGCTGGTAAAGGGCAGCGGTCCAACCCGGGAAGGAGGGAGGTTCAATGATCTCATCTCTGCTCCGACTGGGCTGTGGCCTGCTAAAAATTGGATAATGTTGTTGTCAAACATCGCAATTCTACCTCAGCCTTTGTGTGGAACTCTGTGTCCAACATGGACTGGGGTTTACTGTCCATCACACAAGACCAAGCAGATAGCTGCAATGTCCATTCACAATTTACCTAAAGTCTCTTGAAGGATGAGATACTGACCCTTCACCTCCGAGGTCCCACCCCCTCGCCCCTCTGAGCTCCCGGCCGTAAAATTTTTTTTGAAACAACGTTTTGACACTGAGAAGGTCAGTGGTGGCTGTTTAAAGCCCTGGGCGCCCTTCCCCATGCGGCTCAGTCCTTATCAGGAAGACTCGCGGATTAGAGTCCGGGATCCGGCACTGATGTGCTTAATTCCAACACTTTGACAGCATTCCACGCTCTGCGCTGTGCTGGGTAATACTGTTTGCACATTCTATTAGCAGCTCAAGACTTGAATCCAGGGTGAACATCTGTCTGGTGTTGTGGATTAACCCCCTCGCCCTGTGACAGCTTTGCATTGACAAAGGGTTTCGACCCGAAACGTTGACTCTATTTCTCTCTCCACGGATGTTGCCTGGCCTGCTGAGTTTTTCCAGCATTTTCTGTTGTTATTACAGTTTGGCATTGCACAATGCTCACTCGGACCCTGCTTCACGCTGCCTCTCATTCTTTTCAATACACGGCCCTCGTCCCTTAAACACAGCCACCCCTTTGTTTACTCCCCACTCCTCGAATCTTTAGAATCAAATCAGCCGGGAGGCAAATCTTCGGACTTTGGCAACGCACAGTTACTTTTCCAATTCAGGTTCAAAATTAAAAACAATCACCGCTCAAATAGCCAGTGAGGCCCTGACCCCAACTTGCCCCCGTGCCCTTCCTCAAACCCCAGCCATCCCCATCCCACTCTGCCCTTCCCCAATATCGTGGGGCGCACAAATGGTATATCTACAGGCCAGTGCCCGCTCAGTGCTCCCGCAGGTTAATCCTGTGTAGATTTTATACGCATCTTAAATGCAGCTTCTTTTTTTAAAGGCCGCAGGTGGTGACCCCACAAGTCCCGGCCAGAATGGAGATGATTCCCCCGTCAGTCAGGCTTGGAGATCGCAGTGCTGACAGTGTCTGGGATTGACTTTCCACACATCATCTGTATTGTGTCGCTATCCTCCACTCACTGCATTTTTGCTGGAGGAATAACCCTGCTGTAGTCGGGAGAGGTTGCTGCAGTTTCAGTCAGGAGTTCAGTAAATTAAAACCACAAGTCCTGCCCCGTCCCACCTCCAGCTCATTGACTGACACAGCGGTGTCAATACTCACTCCGCTAATTTATTGCTGCCCCCAGGATGCCAGTGTAGATTATTTCCTGCCGTGTGTTAATTGTAAACACTGTTAACCACCTCCAGCTTTCGAGTGAGAAGATAAACTCCTTCAATCCAGTGAGGTGTTTGCAGGTTCAGTCACTCTGGTTTAAGACTTTGTGGATTTATTGGACGGCTTCACTGTCTGTTTTAGATGGAGTGACACTTCATGAGCGCTGGGTGCATTTAAATAGGGTGCGATAAAGAGGGGTGGGAGGAGGCTCGTGTGGAGCATAAACCCCGGCACGGACCAGTTGGGCCGAATGGCCTATTTCTGTGCTGTAGATTCGATGTAAATAAATATTTGTCTCCTTTCCTCTCTGACGACACTGACTGTTGGGGGTTCAGGTTCCAGAAAAGCTTTTCAGTACCTCACCCAAGTGGCAATCTTCATGTCTGAGCTCAGTGAGTGTCAGCAGGGTGTTCAAACATCACGTCAGAGCTGATTCTGAACCTGTTCTTCCCACGTGTCTATACACAGCCGTGCCTCTGCGCACATACACACAACTGCTCTCGCTCTCTCTCTCACTCTCTCTCTCCGTCTCTCTCGCTCTCTCACACTCTCTCTCGCTCTATCTCACTCTCTCTCCGTCTCTCTCGCTCTCTCACACTCTCTCTCGCTCTCTCACACTCTCTCTCACACTCTCTCTCACTCTCTCTCTCACTCTCTCGCTCTCTCACACTCTCTCTCGCTCTCTCTCCCTCACTCTCCATCTCTCTCGCTCTCTCACACTCTCTCTCACACTCTCACTCTCTCTCTCACTCTCTCCATCTCTCTCGCTCTCTCACTCTCTGTCTCTCGCTCTCACACTCTCTCGCTCTCACACTCTCTCACTCTCTCTCCGTCTCTCTCGCTCTCTCTCTCGCCGTATCTCGCTCTCTCTCTCCGTATCTCTCGCTCTCACACTCTCGCTCTCTCTCTCGCTCTCTCACTCTCTCTCCATCTCTCGCTCTCTCACACTCTCTCTCACTCTCTCACTCTCTCCATCTCTCTCGCTCTCTCACTCTCTGTCTCTCGCTCTCACACTCTCTCACTCTCTCTCCGTCTCTCTCGCTCTCTCCGTATCTCGCTCTCTCTCTCCGTATCTCTCGCTCTCACACTCTCTCTCACTCTCTCTCGCTCTCTCTTTCTCTCTCTCGCTCTCTCTCTCCCGCGCTCTCTCTCACTCTCTCCGTCTCTCTCGCTCTCACACTCTCTCTCACCCTCTCTCCGTCCCTCTCGCTCTCTCACGCTCTCTCTCTCGCTCTCTCGCTCTCTCTCACTCTCGCACTCTCTCACTCTCTCTCGCTCTCTCGCTCTCTCTCTCGCACTCCCGCGCTCTCTCTCTCGCTCTCTCTGTCTCTCACTCTCTGTCTCTCACACTCCCGCGCTCTCTCTCTCGCTCTCTCGCTCTCTCTCTCACACTCCCGTGCTCTCTCTCTGGCTCTCTCTGTCTCTCGCTTTCTCACACTCTCTCTCTCTCACTCTCTGCCTCTCTCTCACTCTCTCTCATTCTCTCTCTCGCGCTCTTAGCTCGCGCTCTCTCTCGCTCTATCTCACTGTCTCTCTGTCTCTCTCTCGTGCTCTGTCTCTCTCTCTCTATCACTCTGTCTCTCTCGCGCTCTCTCTCGCGCTCTCGCGCTCTCTCGCTCGCTCTCTCGCTCGCTCTCTCTCGCTCTCTCTCTGCCTCTCACTCTGTCTCTCACTCTCTGTCACTCACTCTCTCTTGCTCTCTGTCTCTCTCCCTCTCTCTCGCACTCTCTCTCTCGCTCTCTCGCTCGCACTCTCTCTCTCTCTCTCTCTCGCTCTCTCTGCCTCTCGCTCGCTCTCTCTCTCTCTCTCTCTCTGCTCTCTCTCGCACTCACTCTCTCTCTCTCGCACTCTCTCGCTCTCTCGCTCTCTCTCTCTCTCTCGCTTGCTCTCTCTCGCACTCACTCTCTCTCTCTCGCACTCTCTCGCTCTCTCTCGCGCTCTCTCTGCCTCTCTCTCACTCTGTCTCTCACTCTCTCTCACTCTCTCTTGCTCTCTGTCTCTCTCCCTCTCTCGCACTCACTCACTCTCTCTCTCGCACTCTTGCGCACTCTCGCTCTCTCTCTGCCTCTCTCTCGCTCTCTCTCTCTCTGCCTCTCTCTCTCGCTCTGTCACACACACAAACACACACAGCTGCACCCAGTGCTCTTCACACGAGTCGATGCTGGAGCAGGAACAGCCAGTTATTCAACAAACTCAGTCTCCTCAGTCTTTAGTCAATAATGGTTCCTCATTTGTCCACAGAATGGGAAATTAAAGGGTTTGGATCACATTTGATGAGATCCATTATGTGTCTGTTATTGAGCTGTGCTTCTTCCCTCTCAAGCTGCTGACTGCTGCTGACGTACCGTTCCATGTGGGGCTGAGCCTAGTCAGATAGTCTCAGTGTGGGGGGATGGGGGGGGGGCGGAATAATACAATTAGCCTCAGTCCCCAGGGGGTTAGAGTAAGGGGAACAATCAGCCAGGGGTCCCAGTCCTGGAGAGTGCACATTGGGCGAGGGTCGGACCAAGCTTCAAACACCCCTCCCCCCATGACGCAATAGCCTGTCGCCACTCCCGGGCGAAGAATGGGCTCTTGGGGACGTCAATGGAGCTCGTACCTTCGGTGGAGGAGAGTAGATAAACGTGGGAAGGGGAGGATGAGGAGAAAGAGATTGTAGTGCAGGAGAATCCGGCACAGTTTGGAGTTTGGCTCACTCGGACTCGGGGAGAGAACACGTGGAGTGGCAGAACCCACTTTTCTGATATAGGTTGATGTCCAACCCAAAGCTGTCTGGAATTGGCAGACTCCTCATCACAGTACGTAGCAAGGGTATAGCTCGTGGCTCGGTGGGCAGCACCCTCGCCTCTGAGTCAGAAGGTTGTTGGTTCGAGTCAGTCTCCAGAGACTTGAGCTCAAACATCTAGGCTGACATTCCCAGTGCCATACTGAGGGAGCGCCGCACTGTCGGAGGGGCAGTACTGAGGGAGCGCCGCACTGTCGGAGGGGCAGTACTGAGGCAGCGCCGCACTGTTGGAGGGGTAGTACTGAGGGAGCGCCGCACTGTCAGAGGGGCAGTACTGAGGGAGCGCCGCACTGTCGGAGGGGCAGTACTGAGGGAGCGCTGCACTGTCGGAGGGGCAGTACTGAGGGAGCGCTGCACTGTCGGAGGGGCAGTACTGAGGGAGCGCTGCACTATCGGAGGGGCAGTACTGAGGGAGCGCTGCACTGTCGGAGGGGCAGTACTGAGGGAGCGCCGCACTGTCGGAGGGGCAGTACTGAGGGAGCGCTGAACTGTCGGAGGGGCAGTACTGAGGGAGCGCCGCACTGTGGGAGGGGCAGTACTGAGGGAGCGTCGCGCTGTCGGAGGGGCAGTACTGAGGGAGCATCGCACTGTCGGAGGGGCAGTACTGAGGGAGCGCCGCACTGTCGGAGGGGCAGTACTGAGGGAGCGCCGCACTGTCGGAGGGGCAGTACTGAGGGAGCGTCGCACTGTCGGAGGGGCAGTACTGAGGGAGTGCTGCACTATCGGAGGGGCAGTACTGAGGGAGTGCCGCACTGTCGGAGGGTCAGTACTGAGGGAGCGCCGCACTGTCGGAGGGTCAGTACTGAGGGAGTGCCGCACTGTCGGAGGGGCAGTACTGAGGGAGTGCCGCACTGTCGGAGGGGCAGTACTGAGGGAGCGCCACACTGTCGGAGGGGCAGTACTGAGGGAGCGTCGCACTGTCGGAGGGGCAGTACTGAGGGAGTGCTGCACTATCGGAGGGGCAGTACTGAGGGAGTGCCGCACTGTCGGAGGGGCAGTACTGAGGGAGCGCCGCACTGTCGGAGGGGCAGTACTGAGGGAGCGCCGCACTGTCGGAGGGGCAGTACAGAGGGAGCGTCGCACTGTCGGAGGGGCAGTACTGAGGGAGCACCGTACTGTCGGAGGGGCAGTACTGAGGGAGCACTGCACTGTCGGAGGTGCCGTCTTTCAGATGAGACGTTAAACCGAGGTCCCGTCTGCCCTCTCTGGTGGACGTAAACGATCCCATGGCACGATTTCAAAGAAGAGCAGGGGAGTTCTCCCCGGTGTCCTGGGGCCAATATTTATCCCTCAACCAGCATCGCTAAAACAGATGATCTGGTTATTATCACATTGCTATTTGTGGGAGCTTGCTGTGCGCAAATTGGCTGCTGCGTTTCCCACATTACAACAGTGACCACACTTCAAAAAGTACTTCATTGGCTGTAAAGTGTTTTGGGACGTCCTGAGGCCGTGAAAGGTGCGATAGAAATGCAAGTCTTTCCTTCTAATTAAAACTCAAGTGCGATGTGTGGGTGTTGCCTGTAGAAACTGTGAGAGACGCTCCCACACTCTGCTGGCTCGCTGTGAATGAGAGGCTGACTGTTGATGGACTTCACCCAAGGAATGGCTTCAGATGGACAGGACGTGGCTGAACCACGGTTAAATGTTGAGGGCATTACGATGAAATCAAACACCTTAACGCTGCGACAGCTATCTGTGTGGGAGTTCCATCTTCACCCAAGTAAGAGCCTGTTTATGTTTTCTATCTCTCTCCCTGTCTCCAGCCCCAGAGGCGTGCTCCAATATTAAGTAGGCAGATTGAAGGCCTGGTATGGGATCACCAGCGAATGAAGTGGTTTAGTTGCTAACACGCAGGCAGTGAAGGATTATTGCTGTGGCTGGTGTCATTGGCTTCAGCTTTTTATTTTGGCCATGGGTGGACTGACCTCTCGGCCTCCTGCACAGGGCAGCAGGGTGGATTTTACGTCATTTAGTTGTGTGGAGCTCTCCACAACATCAGCGAGCATTCAGCCAGAATGAGAACGTGATGGAACAGTGCAAATTCAGGACGTTGAGAATTGGGTCATGGTAGGACGAAGAAAGAATATTTTTGTTAGGTGAGGATATCAAGGGATGTGGAGCAAAGGCGGCTAAATGTAGCTGTGGAGCAGATCAGCCATAAAAAAAAAAGAAAAAACAAGACTTGCGGGCCATGGAGTCACATGCAAAACTAACCCTAATTTCAAACTAAGTCAACAAATGGTGAAATGGGAAATGATGTAGCAGGGGTGATCTTTGAGTTTGGAACTGAGGCAAGTTGTTGGCTAAGGGAGCTTTACTCTGTATCTAACCCGTGCTGTACCTGCCCTGGGAGTGTTTGATGGGACAGTGTAGAGGGAGATTTACTCTGTATCTAACCCGTGCTCTACCTGCCCTGGGAGTGTTTGATGGGACAGTGTAGAGGGAGCTTTACTCTGTATCTAACCCCGTGCTGTACCTGCCCTGGGAGTGTTTGATGGGACAGTGTAGAGGGAGCTTTACTCTGTATCTAACCCGTGCTGTGCCTGCCCTGGGAGTGTTTGATGGGACAGTGTAGAGGGAGCTTTACTCTGTATCTAACCCGTGCTGTACCTGCCCTGGGAGTGTTTGATGGGACAGTGTAGAGGGAGCTTTACTCTGTATCTAACCCGTGCTTTACCTGCCCTGGGAGTGTTTGATGGGACAGTGTAGAGGGAGCTTTACTCTGTATCTAACCCCGTGCTGTACCTGCCCTGGGAGTGTTTGATGGGACAGTGTAGAGGGAGCTTTACTCTGTATCTAACCCGTGCAGTGCCTGCCCTGGGAGTGTTTGATGGGACAGTGTAGAGGGAGCTTTACTCTGTATCTAACCCGTGCTGTACCTGCCCTGGGAGTGTTTGATGGGACAGTGTAGAGGGAGCTTTACTCTGTATCTAACCCGTGCTGTACCTGCCCTGGGAGTGTTTGATGGGACAGTGTAGAGGGAGCTTTACTCTGTATCTAACCCGTGCTGTACCTGCCCTGGGAGTGTTTGATGGGACAGTGTAGAGGGAGCTTTACTCTGTATCTAACCCGTGCTGTACCTGCCCTGGGAGTGTTTGATGGGACAGTGTAGAGGGAGCTTTACTCTGTATCTAACCCGTGCTGTACCTGCCCTGGGAGTGTTTGATGGGACAGTGTAGAGGGAGCTTTACGCTGTATCTAACCCGTGCTGTACCTGCCCTGGGAGTGTTTGATGGGACAGTGTAGAGGGAGCTTTACGCTGTATCTAACCCGTGCTGTACCTGCCCTCAGCGCCGACCTGTATGGCTGCTGTTTTACGAGCTCCTCCCCAACTGGTATTTTAATGTTGTATTTAATGTATTTAATATTGTATTTTAATATATCGTACTGTTAGTTTTTAGTATTCTACTGTTTAGTATTTAGCACTCTAGTTTTAGCATTAGTAGTTTAGTTGTTTTTAAAAAAATATTCTACTGTTTAACCGACCTGTGTGGCTCATGAGCGTAGCCGCTGTTTTACGAGCTCATCCACAACTTTCCACTTTATTTATTATTTTATTGTTATTATTAAACAATTTTGTAAGTACTGTTTCTTCACTTATCCGCTACGACCGTCAATCACTTCTGGACATAAGATCGTCCGGAGATATCGGACCTACCCCCGATTTTTCGAACTGGGATTCTGCTGTTACTACCATCTACCCTCCCACCTGCTTACCTGACTTCATTCCTGTGATCAGGAAGCGACGACGGCGCAAGCGGGGCAGACGAGCAGGTGCATTAGTGAAGCTGAGGCGACGTGAACACCACCCCCCCCCTTCCGAGTATTCTCCTGGCGAATGTGCAGTCACTGGACAATAAGCTGGACGAACTCAGGGGGAGGCTCACCTTCCAGCGAGACATTAAGAACTGCAACGTCTTGATGTTCACTGAGACTTGGCTTGATCCATCGATACCGGCTTCGGCCATTCAACCAGAGGGATTCAACATTCACCGGCTAGACCGAACAAAGGACTCGGGGAAGAATAGAGGAGGTGGAGTATGCTTTATGACCCACAACTCTTGGTGTTCCGACGTGGAAGTACTTACATCTTCTTGTTCACCCGATCTTGAACACCTGATAATCAAATGCCGACCCTTCTACCTCCCGAGAGAGTTCTCATCCGTGATCATTACAGCGGTGTATATTCCACCACAGGCCAGCGCAAATAGGGCACTAAACGAGCTGTATGGGATCATTAGCAGGCTTGAAACTTCCCATCCAGAGGCTGCATTCATTGTGGCTGGCGATTTCAACAAAGCCAATCTGAAGAAAGTACTGCCTAAATACCATCAGCATATCACCTGCCCAACGCGAGCCAAGAACACACTGGATCACGTTTACACTCCGTTCCGGGATGGATACAAGGCCCTCCCCCACCCTCCCTTCGGCAAATCAGATCACGACTCCATCCTGCTGGTACCCACCTATAGGCAGAAACTGAAACAGGAAAAGCCTGTGATGAGATCTCTACATCGCTGGTCGGATCAATCAGATGCTATGTTACAAGACTGTTTTGATTCCATTGACTGGGATATGTTCCGGAATGCCTCGGACAATGACATCAACACATATACAGATTCAGTCATTAGTTTCATAAACAAGTGCATAGACGACGTTGTTCCGAGGATTGTTGTACGAACATTTCCCAACCAGAAACCATGGGTAAATGGCAATATCCGTGCTATGCTAAAAGCACGGTCCATCGCATTCAACTCTGGGGACATAGATGAGTACAAGAAATCAAGGTACGACCTCAGAAAAACCATCAAAAATGCAAAAAAACAATACACGGACAAAGTGGAGTCACACTATCATAGCTCAGATTCGCAAAGGATATGGAGTGGACTACAATCTATTACGGACTACAAAGGGAAACACAGCTGTGTCATGCCCAGCAATGCCTCTCTCCCGGACGAGCTTAACACTTTTTACGCCCGGTTTGAGGCCAACAACAACTGGCCTGTTACAAGGGCGCCCGCGGCTCAGGACGACCGGGTCTTCTCAATCTCCGTGGTTGATGTGAGTAAGACTTTTAAGAGAGTGAACACCCACAAAGCACCTGGTCCAGGTTGAATCCCTGGGCGTGTCCTTAGAGCATGTGCTGACCAGCTGGCAGCCGTGTTTACGGATATATTCAACCGTTCACTGTACCAGTCTGTAGTCCCCACCTGCTTCAAGATGACATCGGTTATTCCAGTCCCCAAAAAAACAAAAGTAACCTGTTTAAACGATTACCGCCCATAGCACTCACTTCTGTCATCATTAAGTGCTTTGAGAGGCTGGTCAAAACCCACATCAACTCGTTACTGTTGAGTCTGTGTGTCCCAGTTATGTTTAGGATCAATCACTGGACACAGACAACAAGAATAACTTTTAACAGGTCTTTACTATTCGGAGGTCAGGGCTCAACTGCCCAGCAAATCCTTACACAACACTTATATACCGGTGTGGTCACCACCGGTATTACAGTATACAGCAGCCAAGAGAAAGTAGTACATCTCTTAAAGTAGTTCTCTTAAGGTGGAACAGGTTACATACACCACAATCCTCCCTTTTTAGCTTAACAGTTATATCCCCATTTAACATAACATAACATATATACAACTTCATGCAAAACAGTTCAAAGATTCAGTCTCTGAGGAGGCCTCCTGATTCGAGTTGGATAACGCCTTTCAGGGGTCTCTGATTCTCGTTGTTGGGGTGACTCATCTAGTTGGTCTCTTATGGATTGGACATCATCATCAGGTACATTCACTTCTGAGGTAGATGCTTCAGGTTCACTAACTTCTTCCACGGTTGTCTCTACCGTAACCATGGGTTCGACCCTTGTTCTCGATTCTACCAGTTGGTCAGCATGACGCCGTATTACATTTTCACCAACATCTACCGTGTACATCAGGGGTCCTTGTCTGGCCCGAATTGTTCCAGATTGCCATTTCTCGTTTTTATAATCCCGGGCTAACACTGGTTGTCCTATTTCGAAACTCCGAGTGGTCTTGTTGTTTATATGCTGGAACTGTTTGTTTTCAACTTCCCTCCGCACATTTGGTTTTAACAAGTCCAACCTGGACCGCAACCTCCTGTTATAGAACATCATGGCAGGACTTTGGTTTGTCACTGCATGGGTGGCGTTTCGATATGCCAGTAGGAATTTGTCCACCTTGTGTTGTAGTGGAATCTGATCTTCGCTCATGGCCTTTATCGCTTTTTTGAACGTTTGTACAAATCTCTCGGCCAACCCGTGTGTAGCCGGATGATATGGGGCAGAGGTATAATGTTTCACCCCATTCTTCTTCATGAATCTCTGGAATTCTTCTGACACGAACTGCGGTCCGTTGTCTGAACATATTTGTTCTGGCAATCCATTTCTTGCAAATATCGTTCTTAACACCGTGATCGTCTTTTCCGAGGTAGTGGTAGTCATCTTAATCACTTCTGGCCATTTAGAATGTGCGTCCACCGCAATTAAAAACATGGAGTCCATGAAAGGACCAGCAAAGTCAATATGTACACGTTGCCATGGGGTTGAAGGCCATTCCCATGGATGCAGCGGTGCAATCGGAGGTGCATTTTTCACTTTTTGGCACCCTGAGCAGCTTTTCGTCAGCTCCTCTATCTGTTGGTCGATACCCGGCCACCACACATAAGCCCTAGCAAGGCTTTTCATCTTGACTCCCCCCAGATGACCTTCATGCAGTTCCTTTAGAACTCTCTCTCTTAACTTAGGAGGAATAATCACCCTTGTTCCATACATCAATGTTCCTTGACAGACGGACAGCTGTTCTCGTCTTGCTGAGAATGCCGGTAACAGTGGATCACCATGTGCTGGCCATCCCTTCACTGTCACTTCGTAGACCCTGGACAGTGTCGGGTCGTTCCTGGTTTCTCTTTCAATACTTGCATTGGTGACTGGTAAACATTCGATGATGGTCGAGTGAAATAACTCAACAGGGTCAACCGTCAGTGCCTCCTCCTCTGTAGGTAGTGGCAGGCGCGACAGCCCATCAACATTACCATGCTGCTTTGTACCTTTGAATTCTATCTGATATTGATGTGCCCCTAGGAAAAGGGACCATCTCTGGAGTCTCTGTGCTGTCATCACCGAAACACCCTTCTTCGGGTTAAAAATGGATACCAACGGCTGGTGGTCTGTCAGAAGCGTAAACCTTTGGCCCTGCAGGTAATGATTAAACTTCTTTACTCCCCACACAAGGCTGAGAGCCTCCCTATCTATCTGAGCATAGTTGCGCTCAGCGGAGGTCAATGATCTGGATGCAAACGCAACTGGCCTCTCCTGGCCATTTGGCAACTTGTGTGAGAGTACTGCCCCAATACCATATGGAGAAGCATCACAAGCCAAACGAATAGGCAGCGTTGGGTTGAAGTGAGCCAACACTTCCTCTGAGGTGATCAATGCCTTGCTTTCACGAAAGGCCCTCTTACAGTCCTCGCTCCACTTCCATGGTACTCCCTTCTGCAAAAGAGCGTTCAGCGGGTGCAGCACCGTGGATAAATTTGGCAAAAACTTATGGTAATAGTTAATCAACCCTAGAAACGACCTCAATTGGGATACATTATCCGGAGCGGGAGCCTTCACAACAGCTTCGATCTTGTCAGGAGACTTATGAAGCCCCTCCTGGTCAATGACATGACCACAGTACGAGATCCGCTTCTGAAAGAATTCACATTTCTGGCGATTAACTCGAAGACCATATTCTTTCAATCTGGTGAGCACCAGTTCCAAGTTTGCAAGGTGTTCCTCGTCATCATCTCCTGTAATCAGAATATCGTCCAGGTAACATTGTGTACCTGGAATTCCCTGTAATACCTGCTCCATGGCCCTCTGCCAAATTGCCGGAGCCGATGCCACTCCAAAAACCAGTCTATTATACCGGTACAAGCCTCTATGCGTGTTGATCGTGAGATACTGGTGTGACTCTTCCTCAACTTCCATCTGTAAGTACGCCTGCGCCAGGTCTATCTTGGTGAAGTGTTTCCCGCCAGACAACGAAGCAAAGATATCCTCAATCCGCGGAAGCGGATACTGCACCGTGTGAAGCACCGGATTAACAGTGATCTTGAAATCTCCACAGATGCGAACCTTCCCCGGTTCCCCCGGCTTGTTGCTCAATGAACGCTTCATGACGGGGACAATGGGCGTGGCCCACTCACTCCAGTCTACCTTAGACAGTACTCCTGAACGTTCTAGCCCTTCCAGCTCAGCTTCCACAGCAGGTCGTATTGCATAAGGTACCGGTCTGGCTTTGAAAAATTTCGGGTTTGCATGTTCTTCAACCTTGATGTTTGCCGTAATTCCTCTCAGTGTTCCCAGTCCCTGTTGGAACACCTCTTTAGCATCGTCCAATATTCTGGACAATCGTTTAGGTTTGACATCTTTTGTACCGGAATCTACTGTTAGTGCTTTTAAGGAATGCCAGTCCATATTCATTTTCCTAATCCACTCCCGTCCCAGTAGTGGTGGACCTCCCTCAGGTAGCACATATAAGTCCATTCCTCGGCTTTCTTTGCCCTTGTGGACCACCTTTGTCTCTATCTTCCCGATGGGGTATACTCTTTGCCCCGTGTATGTTTTCAATACAATCTCCGTATCCCGTAGGGGAATATGTGGGAATAACCTTTTGTAATCTTTCTTATTCATGACCGTCAATGCCGATCCAGTGTCCAATTCCATCTTCACTTGGACTCCTGCTATCTGAAGTGTGACCCAAATTGTTTGGAGGTCTGCTTCCTTACCAACATTGTGTACTCTTAGACTACCCAGTTCATTACTGCTGGAGTCTGAATCTGACTTCTGTTCGTTCGAACTGTTCTCTGTCACCGTGTGTACCTTTCTGTACTTTTCCTGCGGTGACTTTTTGTTGCTGGTCTTCTTTCCTGACCGGCATACTTTAGCTATGTGACCAAGCCTGCCACATTTTCTGCATTCCTGATTTTTGAACCAGCACTGGTTCTGATCGTGCGTTGTCTTTCCATAACGATAACATTTGACTGTACTCAAGACCATTTGATTGGTGCTGAGTTCCGGTGACCGTAGCTGCATTTCCGCAGTGCCTCTCGCTGCGGCTTCGTGCGATGCTGCAATAGTGACAGCTTTATCAAGCGTAAGCTCATTCTCCTCAAGCAGTCGCTTTTGTGTTCCTTCTTTTAACAATCCACACACAAATTTATCTCTCAGCGCATCTGCTAGTCCTGTTCCAAACTGACAGTACTTTGCTAGCTTACGCAGTTCAATTAAAAATTCAGCGATGCTTTCGTCTTTCAGCTGCGTTCTTCTGTAAAATTTAAATCGTTCCGCTATCATCAGCGGCGTGGGGTTTAAATGATCTTTCAGGACAGTAACAATATTCGTGAAAGTCTGATCCGCCGGTTTATTTGGTGATAGAAGGTGCTTCAATAGCCCGTATGTTTTCGCACCCATTGAGCTTAATAAGGTTAGTGCTTTCTCATCATTTGGTACCTTATTTGCTTTACAATACACTTCCATGCATTCTACATACGTGGTCCAATCTTCGATATCGCTATCAAAGGTATTAATGCTCCCATGTTTAGGCATCCTTGCAATTTTTTTTTTTTTTTTAAATTTTTCTTTTTCTCAAAATGGCGGCTTCCCGCGCTTGTCTTCTTCCCCCCGCCTACTAAAATGGCGGCTTCCCGCGCTTGGCGGTCTTTCCCGCGCTCGTCTTCTTCCCCCGCTGACTACAATGGCGGATTCCCGCGTTTGCCTTCTTCCCCCGCTGGCTGCAATGGCGATTGCCTTACTGTGGTAAACCACGTTCACTATCGTATCACTGTTAGTAGTTAGCACTGTTCACCACTGTTCGTTATAACTGTATCACTGACCACTATTGTATCACGGTACGAGGTCGCCTCTTGCCACACTGCTATACCTGGGATGACCACTGCCGACTCCGCCTTGGCTCCACCCACCAGGCCAGGTATAAAGGTGAGCGACTGGCTGGTATTCCTCCTGCTTGGATCGGATCACCCACGAGAGTGGGCTGTTATTTAGTCAATAAAAACCTTTAGTCACCTTCGTAACTCTTCGCCTTTTATTGGAGGAATTGATAGGTATATCAATTTTATTGACTAAATTTAATGATGTCCGACAACGAGTCACAACCGGCGGAGGAGCCACCAGCGCAGCTCCCAGGAGCACAGCCACACCAGCCAGCTTGGCTGCGAGCCCTCAGACCGCCGTACCTGGACCTGAACCCACGAGCAGCAAACTCAGCCGCAGACTTTAAACACTGGCTGGTCTGCTTCGAATCATACCTGAGAGAATCCAGCGTCCCTCAGGCATCCAAACTAAGTGTCCTGCAGGCACAACTGAGCCCGAGAGTATACACTCTCATCGAGGATATGACTACCTACGAGACCGCCATCAACCTGCTGAAACAGAAGTACCGGACCCCGGTAAACTACATGTACGCTAGGCACCTCCTAAGATCACGGCCGCAACAGCCAGGAGAATCAGTAGCCGAATTCTCACAGGCGCTATATGCACTCGCCAGGAACTGTGACTTTAAATCGGTGTCGGCAGCCGAAAATACTGAAGATAATATCCGCGACGCATTCCTGAAAGGCCTACGGTCCGAGTACTCACGGCAAAGACTGCTGGAAGCTAAAGACCTCAGCATGGAAAAAGCTGAAGCCCTCGCTATCTCCCTGGAAGTGGCCCACCAAGATCAGGAAGCATTCACCAGGTACTGCTCGCGACCCTGGGACTCGGGCCCGACCCCTACCACAGCACCCTTCCCAGCGCCGCCCCCGGGACCTACCTCTGCGTCGGCGTCCCGGACCCGACCGGCCCCGCCACCCCCGGCACCGGCCCCGACATCGGGCATCCGCGATCGGGCCGCCGGCTGTTTTTTTTGTGGCCAGGAGAAGCACCCGAGGTCGCGCTGCCCAGCCAAGAACTCCATATGTAAAACCTGCCTGAAGAAAGGCCACTTCTCCAAGGCCTGCAGGAGCGGATCCTCAGAGGCCAGCAGTGCCGCATGCGAACTATGGGGGCGGCCATCTTCGTTTAGGGCAACTGAGGCCAGCATCCCCACACATGAGTCATGGGGGCGGCCATCTTTGTTTAGGGCAACTGAGGCCAGCATCCCCACACATGAGTCATGGGGGCGGCCATCTTTGATTAAGGCAACCGACCCCAATAGTGCCTCATGGGGCCCTACCTCGTGGGAGACGCCATTTTACTCACCACGCCCGACCGCCTCGCCCGCAGATGACAACGACTCGCTCAGCTACACACTAGCTTCCGTCACCCTGGACCAAGCCCGCCCGCACCATCTGTCCAAGTCAATGATGGACATCAAAGTGAACGGCCACGCCACGACCTGCCTGTTCGACAGCGGAAGCACGGAGAGCTTCATCCACCCAGACACGGTGAGCCACTACTCCCTCTCTGTCCTACCAACGCGCAGCCGAATCTCGATGGCATCGAGGTCCCACGCCACGGACATCAGCGGCTACTGTGTCGTGACCCTGTCGGTTAAGGGCACGGAGTATAAAAACTTTAAACTCCTCGTCCTCCCCCATCTCTGCGCTGCCGTCCTACTAGGGCTGGACTTCCAATCCCACCTCCAAAGCGTAACCCTAGCATACGGTGGACCCCTCCCCCCACTCACAGTCAACAACCAGCAAACGTTAAACCGCCCACCGCGTAACACCTGCAGCCTCTCCACCCTCAAGGTCCCGCCACCCTCTCTGTTTGCTAACCTTACCCCTGACTGCAAACCCGTCGCTACCAAAAGCAGGCGGTATAGCGCCGGGGACAGAGCCTTCATTAGCTCTGAGGTGCGGCGCCTCCTGAAAGAGGGCATTATCGAGGGGAGCAGCAGCCCCTGGCGTGCCCAGGTCGTAGTCGTAAAGACCGGCGATAAAAACCGCCTGGTCATCGACTACAGCCAGACCATAAACAGATATACCCAGCTGGACGCATACCCCCTCCCCCGCATATCTGACATGGTCAATCAGATTGCACAGTATAAAGTATTCTCGACCATCGACCTGAAGTCGGCCTACCACCAACTCCCTATCCACCCTGAGGACCGCCAGTATACCGCCTTCGAGGCGAATGGGCGCCTATACCACTTCCTTAGGGTCCCCTTCGGTGTCACTAATGGGGTCTCGGTCTTCCAAAGGGAGATGGACCAGATGGTTGACCAGAACGAACTGCAGGCTACATTCCCCTACCTAGATAACGTCACTATCTGCGGCCGCGACCAGCAGGAACATGACGCGAATCTGGAGAAATTCCTCCGTACGGCCCAACGGCTGAACCTCACCTACAATAAGGAGAAATGCGTGTTTAACACCACGCGCCTTGCCATCCTCGGCTGCGTAGTGGAGAACGGAATCATCGGCCCCGACCCAGAAAGAATGCGCCCCCTCATGGAGCTACCCCTCCCCCACTGCCCTAAAGCACTTAGGAGAACCCTGGGGCTTTTCGCCTACTATGCCCAATGGGTACCCAATTACGCGGACAAAGCCAGACCCCTCCTGAAAGCCACTTCCTTCCCCCTCACGGAGGAGGCGTGCGCGGCCTTCTCCCTCATTAAGGGAGACATAGCCAAGGCCACGATGCACGCAGTGGACGAGTCCATCCCCTTTCAGGTGGAGAGCGACGCATCCGACTTCGCCTTAGCCGCCACCCTAAACCAGGAGGGGAGGCCAGTGGCCTTCTTCTCAAGGACCCTACAGGGCCCCGAGATCCGACATTCGTCGGTCGAGAAAGAGGCCCAGGCGATCGTGGAGGCAGTACGGCGCTGGAGGCACTACCTGGCAGGCAAACGATTTACCCTCCTCACCGACCAGCGTTCGGTGGCTTTCATGTTTAATAACAAGCTGAAGGGCAAAATCAAGAATGACAAGATTTTGAGATGGAGAATCGAGCTCTCCACCTACGATTATGAGATCTTGTACCGGCCAGGCAAGCTGAACGAATCCCCTGATGCCCTTTCACGAATGACATGCGCCAGCGCGCATATCGATAGGCTTCAGACCCTCCACGACCAGCTCTGCCACCCCGGAGTCACCAGACTCTACCATTTCATTAAGGCCCGCAACCTGACCTACTCCATCGAGGAGGTCAGGACCATGACCAGGAACTGCCAGACCTGTGCGGAGTGCAAACCGCACTTCTATAGGCCGGACCGAGCAAGCCTGATCAAGGCCACCCGCCCCTTCGAGCGCCTGAGCATCGACTTTAAGGGGCCCCTCCCGTCCTCTGACCGTAATGTGTACTTCCTCAACATCGTTGATGAGTACTCCCGTTTCCCCTTTGCCTTCCCCTGCCCCGACATGACCAGTAGCACGGTCATTAAGTGCCTGAATGCCCTCTTCGCCTTGTTCGGGTTCCCGAACTATATACACAGCGACCGGGGCTCCTCCTTCATGAGCGAGGAACTCCGGCAATTCCTCCTAGAGAGAGGTATTGCAGCAAGCAGGACCACCAGCTACAACCCCAGAGGTAACGGTCAGGTGGAAAGAGAGAACGCGACGGTATGGAAGGCCGTCCTCTTAGCCTTAAAGTCTAAGGGCCTCCCAACCTCCCGCTGGCAAGAAGTCCTCCCGAC
Source organism: Somniosus microcephalus (assembly GCF_052327205.1). Taxonomy (NCBI): domain Eukaryota; kingdom Metazoa; phylum Chordata; class Chondrichthyes; order Squaliformes; family Somniosidae; genus Somniosus; species Somniosus microcephalus. Next base: position 37,699,922 of record NC_141018.1, read on the forward strand.
AGCGCTGCACTCCATCCGGTCATTACTTTGCACGGCCACTAACACCACCCCCCATGAACGAATGTTCGTTTTCCCCAGGAAGTCGACTACGGGAACCACTCTACCAACCTGGCTGACCGCCCCGGGGCCGGTCTGGCTGCGGAAACACGTGAGGACCCATAAAACGGACCCCCTGGTCGAGAGGGTGAACCTCCTGCACGCCAACCCCCAGTACGCCTACGTGGCGTACCCAGACGGGCGGGAGGACACTGTCTCCCTACGAGACCTCGCACCCTCAGCCGATCCGGAAACACCGCCACCACCCCCCCCAACCTCAGTCCAGGTAGACGGCATGCCGGAACCCCACGAGCCCTCGCCGACCACGCAAACACCAGCATCAACACCGGATAAGGCACCAGCACCGGATAAGGCAACACCACCGCTGCGGCGATCGGAGAGGCTTACGAAGCCTCCGGACAGACTGACCTACCAGAATTGGTAGTACACTTCACCCCGCCGGACTTAATTCTAAACAAGGGGTGAATGTGGTAAACCACGTTCACTATCGTATCACTGTTAGTAGTTAGCACTGTTCACCACTGTTCGTTATAACTGTATCACTGACCACTATTGTATCACGGTACGAGGTCGCCTCTTGCCACACTGCTATACCTGGGATGACCACTGCCGACTCCGCCTTGGCTCCACCCACCAGGCCAGGTATAAAGGTGAGCGACTGGCTGGTATTCCTCCTGCTTGGATCGGATCACCCACGAGAGTGGGCTGTTATTTAGTCAATAAAAACCTTTAGTCACCTTCGTAACTCTTCGCCTTTTATTGGAGGAATTGATAGGTATATCACTTACTGCTGCCGTTCTCGCCTCCCCAGCAGTTCTCACTCCCCAACGCTGCTTTGCCTCGCAGCCCCGCTTGCAGCCCGGTCCTTTACACCGGCTGCGTTTGAATTCTCCGCGGCTCTCGTGCCTTAAGCTTCTCAACTCCCCGACGCTGCTTTGCCTCGCAGCCCCGCTTGCAGCCCGGTCCTGTACACCGGCTGCGTTTGAGTTCTCCGCAGCTCTCGAGCCTTAAGCTGCCCCAGTCGCTGCGCCTCTCGGCCTCGATTGCAGCCCGGCCCTTTCTACCGGCCGTGGTCGAGCTCTCCGCCCTTATTCCTCCGTTTTCCCTCCCCTACTCCATAGCCAACGCGGCCGACTTTCTGCTCGTGTCGCTGATCGGCTTACCCACCGCCGTGGTAGAAGGGATGATCACTGCCTGTCGCTGATGGAGGGCTTCGTGGTCAGAATTCTTTTTCTTTTTAACCCGGGTTCTCGATGCCTCCCGTGCGATGGTGCTCAGCAGGATGATGAGGGCGGATGCCTCTTCTCGACGCCCGTTCTGAGGACGAAGCTGCCTTGGATGTAAAACTGCCGCAGGGTAAGATTGGACTCGTCGCCACTGTTGAGTCTGTGTGTCCCAGTTATGTTTAGGATCAATCACTGGACACAGACAACAAGAATAACTTTTTACAGGTCTTTACTATTCGGAGGTCAGGGCTGAACTGCCCAGCAGATCCTTACACAACACTTATATACCGGTGTGGTCACCACCGGTATTACAGTATACAGCAGCCAGGAGAAAGTAGTACATCTCTTAAAGTAGTTCTCTTAAGGTGGAATAGGTTATATACACCACAGTTACTACCTGACACACTGGACCCACTCCAATTTGCTTACCGCCCAAAAAGATCTAGGGATGATGCCATCGCCACTGTACTGCACACTGCCTTATCACACCTGGATAAGAGGAACACCTATGTGAGAATGTTGGTCATTGATTATAGTTCAGCATTCAATACCATTATCCTCTCCAAGCTTGTCAACAAGCTCAGTGAGCTAGGACTTAACACCTCCCTATGCAACAGGATCCTGGACTTCCTGACGGGCAGACCCCAGGTGGTGAAAATAGGCAGTAACACCTCCTCAACACTGATCCTGAACACGGGAGCTCCCCAGGGTTGTGTGCTCAGCCCCCTTCTGTACTCCCTGTTTACTCACGATTGCGTGGCCACGCACAACTCCAACTCCAACATCAATTTTGCTGATGACACTACCGTTGTAGGCCTGATCACAGATGGCGACGAGACAGGCTACAGGGAGGAGGTAAGAGTTCTAGCAGAATGGTTCAAGTACAACAACCTCTCCCTCAACATCAGCAAAACAAAGGAGATGATCGTGGACTACAGGAAGCGGCAGGGGGAGGGACACACCCCAATCTACATCGAAGGGGCTGAGGTGGAGAGGGTTAGCAGCTTCAAATTCTTGGGTGTATTCATTACGGAGGACTTAACGTGGTCACATCACATCGACATCGTAACAAAGAAGGCATGCCAACGCCTGTTCTTCCTCAGGAGACTGAAGAAATTTGGAATGGCCCCCCAGATTCTCACCAACTTCTACCGGTGCACCATCGAGAGTATCCTGTCTGGCTGCATCACTACCTGGTATGGCAACTGCACCGCCACAGACCGCAAGGCCCCACAGATGGTGGTGAAAGCTGCATAACATACTATAGGAATTAAACTACCTGCTGCCCAGGATATCTACACGGAGAGGTGCCGGGGGAAGGCCCTGAGAATCATTAAAGACGCGAGCCACCCCAGCCACAACCTCTTCGCCCTGCTCCCATCCGGTAAGAGATACCGAAGCATACGGTCTCGTACCAGCAGGTTTCGAAACAGCTTCTACCCCCAGGCCATAAGACTCATGAACGTATAATTTATTATTATTTATTACTGTTTTATTTATTATTACTGTATTTCTATTAGTATTTTTATCATTGTTATGCCATATTTATTCCAATGTTGGGAGGACTCGTAAAAATCAACATTTCATTGTGCAGTACACACGTCTGCTGCATATATGACAAATAAAATTGAATTGAATTGAATTGAGTGTTTGATGGGACAGTGTAGAGGGAGCTTTACTCTGTATCTAACCTGTGCTGTACCTGCCCAAGAGTGTTTGATGGGACAGTGTAGAGGGAGCTTCACTCTGTATCTAACCCGTGCTGTATTTACCCTGGGAGTGTTTGATGGGACAGTGTAGAGGGAGCTTTACTCTGTATCTAACCCGTGCTGTACCTGCCCTGGGAGTGTTTGATGAGACAGTGTAGAGGGAGCTTTACTCTGTATCTAACCCGTGCTGTACCTGCCCAAGAGTGTTTGATGGGACAGTGTAGAGGAAGCTTTACTATGGATCTAACCCGTGCTGTACCTGCCCAAGAGTGTTTGATGGGACAGTGTAGAGGGAGCTTTACTCTGTATCTAACCCGTGCTGTACCTGCCCTGGGAGTGTTTGATGGGACAGTGTAGAGGGAGCTTTACTCTGTATCTAACCCGTGCTGTACTTACCCTGGGAGTGTTTGATGGGACAGTATAGAGGGAGCTTTACTCTGTATCTAACCCGTGCTGTACCTGCCCTGGGGGTGTTTGATGGGACAGTGTAGAGGGAGCTTTACTCTGTATCTAACCCGTGCTGTACCTGTCCTGGGAGTGTTTCATGAAACAGTGTAGAGGGAGCTTTACTCTGTATCTAACCCGTGCTGTACCTGCCCAAGAGTGTTTGATGGGACAGTTTAAAGGGAGCTTTACTCTGGATCTAACCCGTGCTGTACCTGCCCAAGAGTGTTTGATGGGAAAGTGTAGAGGGAGCTTTACTCTGTATCTAACCCGTGCTGTACTTACCCTGGGAGTGTTTGATGGGACAGTGTAGAGGGAGCTTTACTCTGTATCTAACCCGTGCTGTACCTGCCCTGGGAGTGTTTGATGGGACAGTGTAGAGGGAGCTTTACTCTGTATCTAACCCGTGCTGTACCTGCCCAAGAGTGTTTGATGAGACAGTTTAAAGGGAGCTTTACTCTGGATCTAACCCGTGCTGTACCTGCCCAAGAGTGTTTGATGGGACAGTGTAGAGGGAGCTTTACTCTGTATCTAACCCGTGCTGTACCTGCCCTGGGAGTGTTTGATGAGACAGTGTAGAGGGAGCTTTACTCTGTATCTAACTCGTGCTGTGCCAGCCCTGGGAGTGTTTGATGGGACAGTGTAGAGGGAGCTTTACTCTGTATCTAACCCGTGCTGCACTTACCCTGGGAGTGTTTGATGGGACAGTGTAGAGGGAGCTTTACTCTGTATCTAACCCGTGCTGTACCTGCCCTGGGAGTGTTTGATGGGACAGTGTAGAGGGAGCTTTACTCTATATCTAAGCCGTGCTGTACCTGCCCTGGGAGTGTTTGATGGGACAGTGTAGAGGGAGCTTTACTCTGTATCTAACCCGTGCTGTACCTGCCCTGGGAGTGTTTGATGAGACAGTGTAGAGGGAGCTTTACTCTGTATCTAACCCGCGCTGTACCTGCCCTGGGAGTGTTTGATGGGACAGTGTAGAGGGAGCTTTACTCTGTATCTAACCCGTGGTGTACCTGCTCAAGAGTGTTTCATGGGACAGTGTAGAGGGAGCTTTACTCTGTATCTAACCCGTGCTGTACTTACCCTGGGAGTGTTTGATGGGACAGTGTAGAGGGAGCTTTACTCTGTATCTAACCCATGCTGTACCTGCCCTGGGAGTGTTTGATGGGACAGTGTAGAGGGAGCTTTACTCTGTATCTAACCCGTGCTGTGCTTACCATGGGAGTGCTTGATGGGACAGTGTAGAGGGAGCTTTACTCTGTATCTAACCCGTGCTGTACCTGCCCTGGGAGTGTTTGATGGGACAGTGTAGAGGGAGCTTTACTCTGTATCTAACCCGTGCTGTACCTGCCCTGGGAGTGTTTGATGGGACAGTGTAGAGGGAGCTTTACTCTGTATCTAACCCGTGCTGTACCTGCCCAAGAGTGTTTGATGGGACAGTTTAATGGGAGCTTTACTCTGGATCTAACCCGTGCTGTACCTGCCCAAGAGTGTTTGATAGGACAGTGTAGAGGGAGCTTTACTCTGTATCTAACCCGTGCTGTACTTACCCTGGGAGTGTTTGATGGGACAGTGTAGCGGGAGCTTTACTCTGTATCTAACCCGTGCTGTACCTGCCCTGGGAGTGTTTGATGGGACAGTGTAGAGGGAGCTTTACTCTGTATCTAACCCGTGCTGTACCTGCCCTGGGAGTGTTTGATGGGACAGTGTAGAGGGAGCTTTACTCTGTATCTAACCTGTGCTGTACCTGCCCAAGAGTGTTTGATGGGACAGTGTAGAGGGAGCTTTACTCTGTATCTAACCCGTGCTGTACCTGCCCTGGGAGTGTTTGATGGGACAGTGTAGAGGGAGCTTTACTCTGTATCTAACCCGTGCTGTACCTGCCCTGGGAGTGTTTGATGAGACAGTGTAGAGGGAGCTTTACTCTGTATCTAACCCGTGCTGTACCTGCCCAAGAGTGTTTGATGGGACAGTGTAGAGGGAGCTTTACTCTGTATCTAACCCGTGCTGTACCTGCCCTTGGAGTGTTTGATGGGACAGTGTAGAGGGAGCTTTACTCTGGATCTAACCCGTGCTGTACTTACCCTGGGAGTGTTTGATGGGACAGTGTAGAGGGAGCTTTACTCTGTATCTAACCCGTGCTGTACTTGCCCTGGGAGTGTTTGATGGGACAGTGTAGAGGGAGCTTTACTCTGTATCTAACCCGTGCTGTACCTGCCCTGGGGGTGTTTGATGGGGCAGTGTAGAGGGAGCTTTACTCTGTATCTAACCCGTGCTGTACCTGTCCTGGGAGTGTTTGATGGGACAGTGTAGAGGGAGCTTTACTCTGTATCTAACCCGTGCTGTACCTGCCCAAGAGTGTTTGATGGGACAGTTTAAAGGGAGCTTTACTCTGGATCTAACCCGTGCTGTACCTGCCCAAGAGTGTTTGATGGGAAAGTGTAGAGGGAGCTTTACTCTGTATCTAACCCTTGCTGTACTTACCCTGGGAGTGTTTGATGGGACAGTGTAGAGGGAGCTTTACTCTGTATCTAACCCGTGCTGTACCTGCCCTGGGAGTGTTTGATGGGACAGTGTAGAGGGAGCTTTACTCTGTATCTAACCCGTGCTGTACCTGCCCAAGAGTGTTTGATGAGACAGTTTAAAGGGAGCTTTACTCTGGATCTAACCCGTGCTGTACCTGCCCAAGAGTGTTTGATGGGACAGTGTAGAGGGAGCTTTACTCTGTATCTAACCCGTGCTGTACCTGCCCTGGGAGTGTTTGATGAGACAGTGTCGAGGGAGCTTTACTCTGTATCTAACTCGTGCTGTGCCAGCCCTGGGAGTGTTTGATGGGACAGTGTAGAGGGAGCTTTACTCTGTATCTAACCCGTGCTGCACTTACCCTGGGAGTGTTTGATGGGACAGTGTAGAGGGAGCTTTACTCTGTATCTAACCCGTGCTGTACCTGCCCTGGGAGTGTTTGATGGGACAGTGTAGAGGGAGCTTTACTCTATATCTAAGCCGTGCTGTACCTGCCCTGGGAGTGTTTGATGGGACAGTGTAGAGGGAGCTTTACTCTGTATCTAACCCGTGCTGTACCTGCCCTGGGAGTGTTTGATGGGACAGTGTAGAGGGAGCTTTACTCTGTATCTAACCCGTGCTGTACCTGCCCTGGGAGTGTTTGATGAGACAGTGTAGAGGGAGCTTTACTCTGTATCTAACCCGTGCTGTACCTGCCCTGGGAGTGTTTGATGGGACAGTGTAGAGGGAGCTTTACTCTGTATCTAACCCGTGCTGTACCTGCCCTGGGAGTGTTTGATGGGACAGTGTAGAGGGAGCTTTACTCTGTATCTAACCCGTGCTGTACCTGCCCAAGAGTGTTTGATGGGACAGTTTAATGGGAGCTTTACTCTGGATCTAACCCGTGCTGTACCTGCCCAAGAGTGTTTGATAGGACAGTGTAGAGGGAGCTTTACTCTGTATCTAACCCGTGCTGTACTTACCCTGGGAGTGTTTGATGGGACAGTGTAGCGGGAGCTTTACTCTGTATCTAACCCGTGCTGTACCTGCCCTGGGAGTGTTTGATGGGACAGTGTAGAGGGAGCTTTACTCTGTATCTAACCCGTGCTGTACCTGCCCTGGGAGTGTTTGATGGGACAGTGTAGAGGGAGCTTTACTCTGTATCTAACCCGTGCTGTACCTGCCCTGGGAGTGTTTGATGGGACAGTGTAGAGGGAGCTTTACTCTGTATCTAACCCGTGCTGTACCTGCCCTGGGAGTGTTTGATGGGACAGTGTAGAGGGAGCTTTAATCTGTATCTAACCCGTGCTGCACCTGCCCTGGGAGTGTTTGATGGGACAGTGTAGAGGGAGCTTTACTCTGTATCTAACCCGTGCTGTACCTGCCCTTGGAGTGTTTGATGGGACAGTGTAGAGGGAGCTTTACTCTGTATCTAACCCGTGCTGTACTTACCCTGGGAGTGTTTGATGGGACAGTGTAGAGGGAGCTTTACTCTGTATCTAACCCGTGCTGTACCTGCCCTGGGAGTGTTTGATGGGACAGTGTAGAGGGAGCTTTACTCTCCATCTAACCCGTGCTGTAACTGCCCTGGGAGTGTTTGATGGGGCAGTGTAGAGGGAGCTTTACTCTGTATCTAACCCGTGCTGTACCTGCCCTGGGAGTGTTTGATGGGACAGTGTAGAGAAGGCTTTACTCTGTATCTATCCCGTGCTGTACCTGCCCTGGGAGTGTTTGATGGGACAGTGTAGAGGGAGCTTTACTCTCCATCTAACCCGTGCTGTAACTGCCCTGGGAGTGTTTGATGGGGCAGTGTAGAGGGAGCTTTACCCTGTATCTAACCCTTGCTGTACCTGCCCTGGGAGTGTTTGATGGGACAGTGTAGAGAAGGCTTTACTCTGTATCTAACCCGTGCTGTACCTGCCCTGGGAGTGTTTGATGGGACAGTGTAGAGGGAGCTTTACTCTCCATCTAACCCGTGCTGTAACTGCCCTGGGAGTGTTTGATGGGGCAGTGTAGAGGGAGCTTTACCCTGTATCTAACCCTTGCTGTACCTGCCCTGGGAGTGTTTGATGGGACAGTGTAGAGGGAGCTTTACTCTGTATCTAACCCGTGCTGCACCTGCCCTGGGACTGTTTGATGGGACAGTGTAGAGGGAGCTTTACTCTGTATCTAACCCGTGCTGTACCTGCCCTGGGACTGTTTGATGGGACAGTGTAGAGGGAGCTTTACTCTGTATCTAACCCCGTGCTGTACCTGCCCTGGGAGTGTTTGATGGGACAGTGTAGAGGGAGCTTTACTCTGTATCTAACCCGTGTTGTACCTACACTGGGAGTGTTTGATGGGACAGTGCAGAGGGAGCTTTACTCTGTATCTAACTGGTGCTGTACCTGCCCTGGCAGTGTTTGATGGGACAGTGTAGAGGGAGCTTTACTCTGTATCTAACTCGTGCTGTACCTGCCCTGGCAGTGTTTGATGGGACAGTGTAGAGGGAGCTTTACTCTGTATCTAACCCATGCTGTACCTGCCCTGGGAGTGTTTGATGGGACAGTGTAGAGGGAGCTTCACTCTGTTTCAGAAGAGCAGGAAGTTCTCCCGATGTGTTGACTAACATTCCTCCCTCAGCCATCGATTAACTGTTCCTTTCTCCTTTGCTATTTGTGGGATCTTGCTGTGCGTAAACTAGGTGCCAAGTTTGCCCACAGAGTTACAGTGGTTACACTTTAAAAGCAATCTTTTTGCCCGGGAAGCACTTTGGGGTGCGTTGAGGGTGTGATGGTGCTGCATCAATGCCGGATTTGTATTTCAGCCCACCACAGCACTGGTCCCAGAGACTGTCGGTGTGAGCAGCTCTGCCAGCCTGCAAAGTGCTCCAGTGGGAGTGTCGGGAGCACGGAAGTATCCAGCGCACTAGAGCGATTAAATGGTGCGGACACGAGTAGCGGGAGGCCTGCAGGGGATGGGCAGCAGGGACCCCCTAATACCTATAATGAAACAACATTAGTCAAGCCAGCGTACGGCTTACTGCGTGCGTGTGTGTCTCTGTGTCTGCACTGTGTGGGGGGCACATGCAAGAGAGACTTCAAAACTGGGTCACAAATCCCAGGGACACGAGCCACAGTCTGAGAACTTGGAGGTGATACGGGAGTCGGGGGAATTAGCTCCCCCCCCAAGGTTAATTGAATTCTGGAATCCATTATCAGGGAGGGAGAATGGAGCGGAGTGTAAATGGGGTCAAGAGACAATTAGGTGTGTTTGTGGAGTCGGATTCGGTGGCCTGAGATGGTGAGAAGGTGGGTGGAGGGATATGGTGAGTGGGGGGTGGGGCGAGTTGGTGATGGGCTTTAAATGGACCTCTTGGTATTTTTCTGCTCCGTGAAATCATTTGAACACCCACGGCTGACATTTAGGAACTCTCTGAGCGGTGGCACTGTCTTCCCATCAGTTACACGTTAATATTCTAATGGTCTAACGGTGGCATGAGGAACGAGAGCCCGAGCACCCCGAAGGTGCAATATTCCCATCAAATCCCTCTCCAACATTGGGCGCAGCCACTTTCATCAACGCGAGCCGTCTGGGTTTATCTGAATTTAAAAATGATTTGGGTTTTAACTGGTTTTCCTGGAGGGATCAATTGCAGAAACAGTTCCCGCTCAGTGAGGCTGCGGCGGTTCCAGCTGTGGCACCGCTCGTTAATTCATTTACAGATGTGTCTCTCAAGGACCTGATGGACGAGAGAGCGAGCGATGGTTTGGGGGGTGTTGATGGACGAGAGAGCGAGCGATGGTTTGGGGGGTGTTGTTGGACGAGAGAGCGAGCGATGGTTTGGGGGGTGTTGATGGACGAGAGAGCGAGCGATGGTTTGGGGGGTGTTGTTGGACGAGAGAGCGAGCGATGGTTTGGGGGGTGTTGATGGACGAGAGAGCGAGCGATGGTTTGGGGGGTGTTGATGGACGAGAGAGCGAGCGATGGTTTGGGGGGTGTTGATGGACGAGAGAGCGAGCGATGGTTTGGGGGGTGTTGTTGGACGAGAGAGCGAGCGATGGTTTGGGGGGTGTTGATGGACGAGAGAGCGAGCGATGGTTTGGGGGGTGTTGATGGACGAGAGAGCGAGCGATGGTTTGGGGGGTGTTGATGGACGAGAGAGCGAGCGATGGTTTGGGGGGTGTTGTTGGACGAGAGAGCGAGCGATGGTTTGGGGGGTGTTGATGGACGAGAGAGCGAGCGAGTTTGGGGGGTGTTGATGGACGAGAGAGCGAGCGATGGTTTGGGGGGTGTTGTTGAACGAGAGAGCGAGCGATGGTTTGGGGGGTGTTGATGGACGAGAGAGCGAGCGATGGTTTGGGGGGTGTTGATGGACGAGAGAGCGAGCGATGGTTTGGGGGGTGTTGATGGACGAGAGAGCGAGCGATGGTTTGGGGGGTGTTGATGGACGAGAGAGCGAGCGATGGTTTGGGGGGTGTTGATGGACGAGAGAGCGAGCGATGGTTTGGGGGGTGTTGATGGACGAGAGAGCGAGCGATGGTTTGGGGGGTGTTGATGGACGAGAGAGCGAGCGATGGTTTGGGGGGTGTTGATGGACGAGAGAGCGAGCGATGGTTTGGGGGGTGTTGATGGACGAGAGAGCGAGCGATGGTTTGGGGGGTGTTGATGGACGAGAGAGCGAGCGATGGTTTGGGGGGTGTTGATGGACGAGAGAGCGAGCGATGGTTTGGGGGGTGTTGATGGACGAGAGAGCGAGCGATGGTTTGGGGGGTGTTGGACGAGAGAGCGAGCGATGGTTTGGGGGGTGTTGTTGGATGAGAGAGCGAGCGATGGTTTGGGGGGTGTTGTTGGACGAGAGAGCGAGCGATGGTTTGGGGGGTGTTGTTGGACGAGAGAGCGAGCGATGGTTTGGGGGGTGTTGTTGGACGAGAGAGCGAGCGATGGTTTGGGGGGTGTTGATGGACGAGAGAGCGAGCGATGGTTTGGGGGGTGTTGATGGACGAGAGAGCAAGCGATGGTTTGGGGGGTGTTGATGGACGAGAGAGCGAGCGATGGTTTGGGGGGTGTTGTTGGACGAGAGAGCGAGCGATGGTTTGGGGGGTGTTGATGGACGAGAGAGCGAGCGATGGTTTGGGGGGTGTTGATGGACGAGAGAGCGAGCGATGGTTTGGGGGGTGTTGATGGACGAGAGAGCGAGCGATGGTTTGGGGGGTGTTGATGGACGAGAGAGCGAGCGATGGTTTGGGGGGTGTTGTTGGACGAGAGAGCGAGCGATGGTTTGGGGGGTGTTGATGGACGAGAGAGCGAGCGATGGTTTGGGGGGTGTTGTTGGACGAGAGAGCGAGCGATGGTTTGGGGGGTGTTGATGGACGAGAGAGCGAGCGATGGTTTGGGGGGTGTTGATGGACGAGAGAGCGAGCGATGGTTTGGGGGGTGTTGATGGACGAGAGAGCGAGCGATGGTTTGGGGGGTGTTGTTGTGATTTGTGTGCCAGCAATGGACACACAGCAACGATCGGGATGGGGGAGGGACAGCTGTCCTTCCCGCACCTTAGGCTAATCAGACATCTAATTAAATTCATGCTAATTAGACATTAATTAGCACTACAAATGAAGCCCACAGCCTCCCCCCAACATGGATACCAAAACTCTTCTCTAATTACAGTTTTCAATAAAATTAATTACTTTGCACATCGCTCCTGAATTTAGTTCCTGGAATTATTTCTTGTTTGAATTTTTATTTTTATTCGGAAGCTTTGATGAAGGGCCAAGGCCCGTGGTGCAGAACCTGGCAAAACTATAGAGAGATGAATGGGGATGAGCACTGGTTAGATGGCTTTTCATGGACTGCGGACCGTAGGAGGGAGTTCCAGCGTTCTGGGGTTAGGAAATGAATTGAGTTAGAGTGGGAATCCGAGCAGTGGGTCTTGGTTTGAACGTGTGAGGGAGGAGGGCGGAACTGTTGGGAGGAACAGTCCAAGGATGGGATCTGGGACCACCTTGATCTGGGTAGCAGGGCATTAACGGAGCGAGCCACTGGATTGGTTGACGGGACTCTGTACAATCGGTGTGTCGTGCCGGAGAATTCATCCTGTACTGGGGAGATTTTGTTGCTTGGGATTTTGAAGCACCAGGATACTCAAGATAGCCCCTCCACCCGTCTCCCAAACCCAACCAGTCTGAGCACAGAGGGAGGCTTTTCCTTCTTTTGCAAAGTTACACAGTATTTACAGCACAGAAACAGGCCATTCGGTCCAACTGCTCCGTGCCGATGTTTGTGCTCCACACCAGCCTCCTCCCACCCCTCATCACCCAACCCCATCAACATCTCCTGTTCCTTTCTCCCTCATGTGTTTATCTGACTCCCCCTTAAATGCATCGCTGCTATTTGCCTCAACCACTCCCTGTGGTAGCGAGTCCCACATTCTCATCCCGAAGTTTCTCCTGAATTCCCGATTTATTAGTGACCATCTTATATTTATGGCCTCTAGTTCTGGTCTCCCCCACAAGTGGAAACATCTTCTCTACATCTACCCTATTGAACCCCTTCATAATCTTAAAGACCTCTATCAGGTCACCCCTCAGCCTTCTGTTTTCTAGAGAAAAGAGCCCCAGCCTGTTCAATCTTTCCCAATAGTTATAACCTCTCCGTTCTGGTATCATCCTTGTAAATCTTTTTTGCACCTTCTCCAGTGCCTCTATATCCTTTTTATAATATGGAGACCAGAACTGTGCCCAGTGCTCCAAGTGTGGGCTAACCAAGGTTCTATACAAGTTTAACACAACTTCTCTGCTTTTCAATTCTATCCCTCTAGAAATGAACGCAGTGCTTGGTTTGCTTTTTTTATGGCTTTATTAACCTGTGTCACTGCTTTTAGTGATTTGTACCCCCAGATCCCTCTGTTCTTCTACCTCATTTAGACACTTGTCTTCCCAGGAGTGTGTGGCCTCCTTATTCTTTCTACCAAATGTAATACCTCACACATCTCTATATTGAAGTTCATTTGCCAATCACACACAAAATTCTGCAAGCGTGGCAAAGCCACCAAGAGACTCTTGCAGTAATGTATATAATTGCCTTTAACAGGGGTTTGTTACCTTTAAATGTTTGCTCTGTATAAATAGCGCGGGTTCGGTAAAATGTCGATCCAGCGCGATGACGTCATCACGCAGGTCACGTGACGTTCCCAACGGTGGGAAACGTGATGACATCATGACATCAGAGGGGAGAGGCGTGTCCTTTCAGTCCTCGTGGAACCAAGTATTGTACAGATCTGTTTAGAGTTTCTCCTGCGTTTTTGTTTGTAACTTTTACCAGTGCATTAAACCACGTTTGGTTAACTGCTAGTTTCAATCTCAGTACTTTCGTTAGGAGTTGGGAACTCCTACATTGGTGACCCTGAATCCTCGCGGACGTTTTTTGCGGCGGAAACGGAATGCAGGCCATGACGGAAGCCAACGCAGTGGCTTTGAAGCTCCCCCAATTTTGGGAACAACAGGCGGCCTCCTGGTTCGTGCAAGCGGAGGCGCAGTTCGAGCTCCGCAACGTCGTGCAGGATCAGACCCGTTATCTTTACGTGGTCTCCGCACTCGACAGCTCAACGGCGTCAAAGATCATCAGCCTACTGGAAAACCCCCCGGCTACCGACAAGTACGTCGCCATTAAGGCTCGGCTCATGCAGGTATTCGGCCTTACGAAGGCAGAGCGCACACGCCGCCTACTCACGCTGCCCAGGTTGGGTGACTCCAAACCTTCGGAGTTGATGAGCCAGATGCTCACTCTCCTGGGGTCGGAGCCGCAATGTTTCCTGTTCCGCGAACTGTTCCTCACTCAACTGCCCGAACAGGTGCAGGTGGCCCTCGCCAGATCGGACGCCAGGGATTGTATAGCGCTCGCCAAAGCGGCGGATAAAATATACGCGGGCGGACAGCAATACTGCGCCATCGCGGGACGCCCCACCCCAAAGGGCCCTGCCTCGACGCCTCCTCCAACCGGTTTCTGCTATTACCACGCTCGGTTTGGCGTGAAGGCCAGATGCTGCCGTCCGCCTTGCAGTTTCGCGCCCAAAGCAACGAACAGACCCCTGCGCGTCAAGAGCACCAGATCCGGGGTGTGCCCCGCAGCCACGATGGCGGTCGGCGATTCCGGGAATTTAGGAGTCATTCCAACAGGCTCGTCCGACCTCCTCGGCGATTGACTTTTCTTATTAAAGACAATTCTGGGGGGGCGTATGTGGCAAAGCCACCAAGAGGCTCTTGCAGTAATGTATATAATTGCCTTTAACAGGGGTTTGTTACCTTTAAATGTTTGCTCTGTATAAGTAGCGCGGGTTCGGTAAAATGTCGATCCAGCACGATGACGTCATCACGCAAGTCACGTGACGTTCCCAACGGCGGGAAACGTGATGACATCATGACATCAGAGGGGAGAGGCGTGTCCTTTCAGTCCTCGTGGAACCAAGTATTGTACAGACCTGTTTAGAGTTTCTCCTGCGTTTTTGTTTGTAACTTTTACCAGTGCATTAAACCACGTTTGGTTAACTGCTAGTTTCAATCTCAGTACTTTCGTTAGGAGTTGAGAACTCCTACACAAGTTTATTAATGTCCTCCCGTAGTTTATCACAGACCTCCTCTGTCTTAACTACACCCCCCAATTTGGGATCATCCGCAGATTTTGAAATTGCACTTCCGATTCCCAAGTCCAAAACATTTATGTAAATTGTGAACAACAGTGGTCCCAGCACCGATCCTTGTGGAACACCACTTCCCACCATTTGCCAATCTGAATAACTACCTTTAACCCTGGGATGTGGGCACTGCTGGTAGGCCCAGCATTTATTGCCCATCCCTAGTTGCCCCTTGAGAGGGTGGTGGTGAGCTTTCTCCTTGAACCGCTGCAGTCCGTGTGGTGAAGGTACTCCTGCGGTGCTGTTGGGGAGGATATTGACCAAGGATGGCGTGTGACTTGGAGGGGGTAATGTTCCCAGAACATTGCTCCTCTTGTGGTGGCCGTCGCGGTATTGTCAAAGTAAATTTCTTGAGTTGCTGCAGCGCATCCTGTAAAAAGCAAAGTATATTGGGTAATCCCTTCTGTTTCTTCTTCATTGTACATACTAATGAGAAACTGTGGGTATCAGTTATGCTCTTCCTTTCTTATCTCCTCCAGTACACCCATAACTAGCTCTCTATTCAGATAGTTAATTCCCTTACATTCTCCTAAATTGGACTATATTTCTTATCTCTTCCCACATACTAGTAGTGAATTAATGTCTGCTGTACTCCAGGCTTGACCTCGTACTATGTGCAACTACTGCAGAATTAGTCTTTATATATAAGATATACACACGCATATTAAAGAAAATCTTACTGTGGCTGCAACAACAACTTGTATTTATTTTTTTATTTCTTTTATTTGTTTTTATGGGATGTGGGCGTCGCTGGGAAAGCCGGCATTTATTGCCCATCCCTAATTGCCCCTGAGAAGGTGGTGGTGAGCCGTCACCATGAACCGCTGCAGTCCGTGTGGTGAAGGTGCTCCCACAGTGCTGTTAGGGAGGGAGTTCCAGGATTTTGACCCAGCGACGATGAAGGATCGGCGATGTACTTCTAAGTCAGGATGGTGTGTGACTTGGAGAGGAACTTGGAGGTGGTGGTGTTCCCATGTGCCTGCTGCCCTTGTCCTTCTAGGTGGTAGAGGTCGCGGGTTTGGGAGGTGCTGCCGAAGAAGCCTTGGCGAGTTGCTGCAGTGCATCTTGTAGATGGTACACACTGCAGCCACGGTGCGCCAGTGGTGGAGGGAGTGAATGTTTAAGGTGGCGAATGGGGTGCCAATCAAGTGGGCTGCTTTGTCCTGGATGGTGTCGAGCTTCTTGAGTGTCCTTTAACGTAGTAAAACATCCCACGGCGCTTCACAGGAGCGTTATCAGACAAAATTTGTCACCGAGCCACATAAGGAGATATTAGGGCAGGTGACAAAGAGGTCGGTTTTAAGGAGCATCTCAAAGGAGGAGAGAGGCAGAGAGGTTTAGGGAGGGAATTCCAGAGCTTAGGGCCCAGGCAGCTGAAGGCACGGCCGCCAATGGTGGAGCGATGGAAATCGGGGCAGTGTGAGCGGCCAGAAATGGAGGAGCGCAGAGAGCTCGGAGGGTTGTAGGGCTGGAGGAGGTTACAGAGATAGGGAGGGTTGTAGGGCTGGAGGAGGTTACAGAGATAGGGAGGGTTGTAGGGCTGGAGGAGGTTACAGAGATAGGGAGGGGTGTAGGGCTGGAGGAGGTTACAGAGATAGGGAGGGTTGTAGGGGGCTGAAGGAGGTTACAGAGATAGGGAGGGGTGTAGGGCTGGAGGAGGTTACAGAGATAGGGAGGGGTGTAGGGCTGGAGGAGGTTACAGAGATAGGGAGGGTTGTAGGGCTGGAGGAGGTTACAGAGATAGGGAGGGGTGTAGGGCTGGAGGAGGTTACAGAGATAGGGAGGGTTGTAGGGGGCTGAAGGAGGTTACAGAGATAGGGAGGGGTGTAGGGCTGGAGGAGGTTACAGAGATAGGGAGGGGTGTAGGGCTGGAGGAGGTTACAGAGATAGGGAGTGTTGTTGGGGCTGGAGGAGGTTACAGAGATAGGGAGGGTTGTAGGGGGCTGGAGGAGGTTACAGAGATAGAGAGGGGTGTAGGGGCTGGAGGAGGTTACAGAGATAGGGAGGGTTGTAGGGGGCTGAAGGAGGTTACAGAGATAGGGAGGGGTGTAGGGGGCTGGAGGAGGTTACAGAGGTAGGGAGGGTTGTAGGGGCTGGAGGAGGTTACAGAGATAGGGAGGGTTGTAGGGGGCTGGAGGAGGTTACAGAGATAGAGAGGGGTGTAGGGGCTGGAGGAGGTTACAGAGATAGGGAGGGTTGTAGGGGCTGGAGGAGGTTACAGAGATAGGGAGGGTTGTAGGGGCTGGAGGAGTTTACAGAGATAGGGAGGTTTGCAGGGCTGAAAGGAGGTTACAGAGATAGGGAGGGTTGTAGGGCTGGAGGAGGTTACAGAGATGGGGAGGGTTGTAGGTGCTGGAGGAGGTTACAGAGATAGGGAGGGTTGTAGGGGCTGGAGGAGTTTACAGAGATAGGGAGGGTTGTAGGGGCTGGAGGAGGTTACAGAGATAGGGAGGGTTGTAGGGGCTGGAGGAGTTTACAGAGATAGGGAGGGTTGTAGGTGCTGGAGGAGGTTACAGAGATAAGGAGGGTTGTAGGGGCTGGAGGAGTTTACAGAGATAGGGAGGGTTGTAGGGCTGCAGGAGGTTACAGAGATAGGGAGGGTTGCAGGGCTGAAAGGAGGTTACAGAGATAGGGAGGGTTGTAGGGCTGGAGGAGGTTACAGAGATAAGGAGGGTTGTAGGGGCTGGAGGAGTTTACAGAGATAGGGAGGGTTGTAGGGCTGCAGGAGGTTACAGAGATAGGGAGGGTTGTAGGGGCTGGAGGAGGTTACAGAGATAGGGAGGGTTGTAGGGCTGAAAGTAGGTTACAGAGATAGGGAGGGTTGTAGGGCTGAAAGTAGGTTACAGAGATAGGGTGGGTTGTAGGGGCTGGAGGAGGTTACAGAGATAGGGAGGGTTGTAGGAGTTGGAGGAGGTTACAGAGATGGGGAGGGTTGTAGGGGGCTGGAGGAGGTTACAGAGATAGGGAGGGGTGTAGGGGGCTGGAGGAGGTTACAGAGGTAGGGAGGGTTGTAGGGCTGGAGGAGGTTAAAGAGATAGGGAGGGTTGTAGGGGGCTGGAGGAGGGTACAGAGATAGGGAGGGGTGTAGGGGGCTGGAGGAGGTTACAGAGGCAGGGAGGGTTGTAGGGGCTGGAGGAGGTTACAGAGAGAGGGAGAGTTGTAGGGGGCTGGAGGAGGTTACAGAGATAGGGAGGGTTGTAAGGGCTGGAGGAAGTTACAGAGGTAGGGAGGGTTGTAGGGGCTGGAGGAGGTTACAGAGATAGGGAGGGTTATAGGGGCTGGAGGAGTTTACAGAGATAGGGAGGGTTGTAGGGCTGCAGGAAGTTACAGAGATTGGGAGGGTTGCAGGGGCAGGAGGAGGTTACAGAGATAGGGAGGGTTGTAGGGCTGAAAGTAGGTTACAGAGATAGGGAGGGTTGTAGGGGCTGGAGGAGGTTACAGAGATAAGGAGGGTTGTACAGGTTGGAGGAGGTTACAGAGATAGGGAGGGTTGTAGGGGGCTGGAGGAGGTTCCAGAGATAGGGAGGGTTGTGGGGCTGGAGGAGGTTACAGAGATAGAGAGGGTTGTTGGGGCTGGAGGAGGTTACAGAGATGGGGATGGTTGTAGGGGGCTGGAGGAGGTTACAGAGATAGGGAGGGTTGTGGGGCTGGAGGAGGTTACAGAGATAGTAAGGGGTGTAGGGGCTGGAGGAGGTTTGCAGAGATAGGGAGGGGTGTAGGGCTGGAGGGGGTTACAGAGATAGGGAGGGGTGTAGGGGCTGGAGGAGGTTACAGAGATAGGGAGGGGGTGAGGGGCTGGAGGGGGTTACAGGGATACGGAGGGGTGTAGGGCTGGAGGAGATTACAGAGATAGGGAGGGTTGTAGGTGCTGGAGGAGGTTACAGAGATAAGGAGGGTTGTAGGGGCTGGAGGAGTTTACAGAGATAGGGAGGGTTGTAGGGCTGCAGGAGGTTACAGAGGTAGGGAGGGTTGTAGGGGCTGGAGGAGGTTACAGAGATAGGGAGGGTTGTAGGGCTGAAAGTAGGTTACAGAGATAGGGAGGGTTGTAGGGCTGAAAGTAGGTTACAGAGATAGGGTGGGTTGTAGGGGCTGGAGGAGGTTACAGAGATAGGGAGGGTTGTAGGAGTTGGAGGAGGTTACAGAGATAGGGAGGGTTGTAGGGGGCTGGAGGAGGTTACAGAGATAGGGAGGGATGTAGGGGGCTGGAGGAGGTTACAGAGGTAGGGAGGGTTGTAGGGCTGGAGGAGGTTAAAGAGATAGGGAGGGTTGTAGGGGGCTGGAGGAGGTTACAGAGATAGGGAGGGGTGTAGGGTGCTGGAGGAGGTTACAGAGGTAGGGAGGGTTGTAGGGGCTGGAGGAGGTTACAGAGATAGGGAGAGTTGTAGGGGGCTGGAGGAGGTTACAGAGATAGGGAGGGGTGTAGGGCTGGAGGAGGTTACAGAGATAGGGAGGGTTGTAGGGGGCTGGAGGAGGTTACAGAGATAGGGAGGGGTGTAGGGCTGGAGGAGGTTACAGAGATAGGGAGTGTTTTGGGGGCTGGAGGAGGTTACAGAGATAGGGAGGGTTGTAGGGGGCTGGAGGAGGTTACAGAGATAGAGAGGGGTGAAGGGGCTGGAGGAGGTTACAGAGATAGGGAGGGTTGTAGGAGGCTGAAGGAGGTTACAGAGATAGGGAGGGGTGTAGGGGGCTGGAGGAGGTTACAGAGGTAGGGAGGGTTGTAGAGGCTGGAGGAGGTTACAGAGATAGGGAGGGTTGTAGGGGGCTGGAGGAGGTTACAGAGATAGAGAGGGGTGTAGGAGCTGGAGGAGGTTACAGAGATAGGGAGGGTTGTAGGGGCTGGAGGAGGTTACAGAGATAGGGAGGGTTGTAGGGGCTGGAGGAGTTTACAGAGATAGGGAGGGTTGCATGGCTGAAAGGAGGTTACAGAGATAGGGAGGGTAGTAGGGGCTGGAGGAGGTTACAGAGATAGGGAGGGTTGCAGGGCTGGAGGAGGTTACAGAGATAAGGAGGGTTGTAGGGGCTGGAGGAGTTTACAGAGATAGGGAGGGTTGTAGGGCTGCAGGAGGTTACAGAGATAGGGAGGGTTGTAGGGCTGGAGGAGGTTACAGAGATAAGGAGGGTTGTAGGGGCTGGAGGAGTTTACAGAGATAGGGAGGGTTGTAGGAGTTGGAGGAGGTTACAGAGATGGGGAGGGTTGTAGGGGGCTGGAGGAGGTTACAGAGATAGGGAGGGGTGTAGGGGGCTGGAGGAGGTTACAGAGGTAGGGAGGGTTGTAGGGCTGGAGGAGGTTAAAGAGATAGGGAGGGTTGTAGGGGGCTGGAGGAGGTTACAGAGATAGGGAGGGGTGTAGGGGGCTGGAGGAGGTTACAGAGGTAGGGAGGGTTGTAGGGGCTGGAGGAGGTTACAGAGATAGGGAGAGTTGTAGGGGGCTGGAGGAGGTTACAGAGATAGGGAGGGTTGTAAGGGCTGGAGGAAGTTACAGAGGTAGGGAGGGTTGTAGGGGCTGGAGGAGGTTACAGAGATAGGGAGGGTTATAGGGGCTGGAGGAGTTTACAGAGATAGGGAGGGTTGTAGGGCTGCAGGAGGTTACAGAGATTGGGAGTGTTGTAGGGGCAGGAGGAGGTTACAGAGATAGGGAGGGTTGTAGGGCTGAAAGTAGGTTACAGAGATAGGGAGGGTTGTAGGGCTGAAAGTAGGTTACAGAGATAGGGAGGGTTGTAGGGGCTGGAGGAGGTTACAGAGATAGGGAGGGTTGTGCAGGTTGGAGGAGGTTACAGAGATAGGGAGGGTTGTAGGGGGCTGGAGGAGGTTCCAGAGATAGGGAGGGTTGTGGGGCTGGAGGAGGTTACAGAGATAGAGAGGGTTGTTGGGGCTGGAGGGGGTTACAGAGATGGGGATGGTTGTAGGGGGCTGGAGGAGGTTACAGAGCTAGGGATGGTTGTGGGGCTGGAGGAGGTTACAGAGATAGTAAGGGGTGTAGGGGCTGGAGGAGGTTTGCAGAGATAGGGAGGGGTGTAGGGCTGGAGGGGGTTACAGAGATAGGGAGGGGTGTAGGGGCTGGAGGAGGTTACAGAGATAGGGAGGGGGTGAGGGGCTGGAGGGCGTTACAGGGATAGGGAGGGGTGTAGGGCTGGAGGAGATTACAGAGATAGGGAGGGTTGTAGGTGCTGGAGGAGGTTACAGAGATAAGGAGGGTTGTAGGGGCTGGAGGAGTTTACAGAGATAGGGAGGGTTGTAGGGCTGCAGGAGGTTACAGAGATAGGGAGGGTTGTAGGGGCTGGAGGAGGTTACAGAGATAGGGAGGGTTGTAGGGCTGAAAGTAGGTTACAGAGATAGGGAGGGTTGTAGGGCTGAAAGTAGGTTACAGAGATAGGGTGGGTTGTAGGGGCTGGAGGAGGTTACAGAGATAGGGAGGGTTGTAGGAGTTGGAGGAGGTTACAGAGATAGGGAGGGTTGTAGGGGGCTGGAGGAGGTTACAGAGATAGGGAGGGATGTAGGGGGCTGGAGGAGGTTACAGAGGTAGGGAGGGTTGTAGGGCTGGAGGAGGTTAAAGAGATAGGGAGGGTTGTAGGGGGCTGGAGGAGGTTACAGAGATAGGGAGGGGTGTAGGGGGCTGGAGGAGGTTACAGAGGTAGGGAGGGTTGTAGGGGCTGGAGGAGGTTACAGAGATAGGGAGAGTTGTAGGGGGCTGGAGGAGGTTACAGAGATAGGGAGGGTTATAAGGGCTGGAGGAAGTTACAGAGGTCGGGAGGGTTGTAGGGGCTGGAGGAGGTTACAGGGATAGGGAAATTGTAGGGGCTGGAGGAGTTTACAGAGATAGGGAGGGTTGTAGGGCTGCAGGAGGTTACAGAGATTGGGAGGGTTGTAGGGGCAGGAGGAGGTTACAGAGATAGGGAGGGTTGTAGGGCTGAAAGTAGGTTACAGAGATCGGGAGGGTTGTAGGGGCTGGAGGAGGTTACAGAGATAGGGAGGGTTGTACAGGTTGGAGGAGGTTACAGAGATAGGGAGGGTTGTAGGGGGCTGGAGGAGGTTCCAGAGATAGGGAGGGTTGTGGAGCTGGAGGAGGTTACAGAGATAGAGAGGGTTGTTGGGGCTGGAGGAGGTTACAGAGATGGGGATGGTTGTAGGGGGCTGGAGGAGGTTACAGAGATAGGGAGGGTTGTGGGGCTGGAGGAGGTTACAGAGATAGTAAGGGGTGTAGGGGCTGGAGGAGGTTACAGAGATAGGGAGGGGTGTAGGGCTGGAGGGGGTTACAGAGATAGGGAGGGGTGTAGGGGCTGGAGGAGGTTACAGAGATAGGGAGGGGGTGAGGGGCTGGAGGGGGTTACAGGGATAGGGAGGGGTGTAGGGCTGGAGGAGATTACAGAGATAGCGAGAGTCGTAGGGGTTGGAGGAGGTTACAGAGATAGGGAGGGTTGTAGGGGCTGGAGGAGGTTACAGAGATAGGGAGGGTTGTAGGGGCTGGAGGAGTTTACAGAGATAGGGAGGGTTGTAGGTCTGAAAGGAGGTTACAGAGATAGGGAGGGTTGTAGGGCTGAAGGAGGTTACAGAGATGGGGAGGGTTGTAGGGGCTAAGGAGGTTACAGAGATAGGGAGGGTTGTAGGGGCTGGAGGAGGTTACAGAGATAGGGAGGGTTGCAGGGCTGCAGGAGGTTTCTGAGATGGGGAGGGTTGTTGGTGCTGGAGGAGGTTACAGAGATAGGGAGGGCTGTAGGGGCTGGAGGAGTTTACAGAGATAGGGAGGGTTGTAGGGCTGCAGGAGGTTACAGAGATAGGGAGGGTTGTGGGGCTGGAGGAGGTTACAGAGATAGGGAGGGTTGTAGAGGCTGGAGTAAGTTACAGAGATAGGGAGGGGTGTAGGGCTGGAGGAGGTTACAGAGATAGGGAGGGTTGTAGGGGCTGGAGGAGGTTACAGAGATGGGGAGGGTTGTAGGACTGGAGGAGATTACAGAGATAGGGAAGTGTGTAGTGGCTGGAGGAGGTTACAGAGATAGGGAGGGTGTAGGGGCTGGAGGAGGTTACAGAGATAGGGAGGGTGGTGGGGCTGGAGGAGATTACAGAGATAGGGAGGTGTGTAGGGGCTGGAGGAGGTTACAGAGATAGGGAGGGTGGTGGGGCTGGAGGAGATTACAGAGATAGGGAGGGTGGTGGGGCTGGAGGAGATTACAGAGATAGGGAGGGGTGTAGGGGCTGGAGGAGTTTACAGAGATAGGGAGAGGTGTACGGCTGGAGGAGGTTACAGAGATAGGGAGGGTTGTAGGTGCTGGAGGAGGTTACAGAGATAGGGAGGGTTGTAGGACTGGAGGAGATTACAGAGATAGGGAAGGGTGTAGTGGCTGGAGGAGGTTACAGAGATGGGTGTGTGTAGGGGCTGGAGGAGGTTACAGAGATAGGGAGGGTGGTGGGGCTGGAGGAGATTACAGAGATCAGGAGGGTTGTAGGGGCTGGAGGAGGCTACAGAGATAGGGAGGGTGGTGGGGCTGGAGGAGATTACAGAGATAGGGAGGGTGGTGGGGCTGGAGGAGATTACAGAGATAGGGAGGGGTGTAGGGGCTGGAGGAGTTTACAGAGATAGGGAGAGGTGTACGGCTGGAGGAGGTTACAGAGATAGGGAGGGTTGTAGGTGCTGGAGGAGGTTACAGAGATAGGGAGGGTGGTGGGGCTGGAGGAGATTACAGAGATAAGGAGGGTTGTAGGGGCTGGAGGAGGTTACAGAGATAGGGAGGGTTGTAGGTGCTGGAGGAGATTACAGAGACAAGGAGGGTTGTAGGGGCTGGAGGAGGTTACAGAGATAGGGAGGGGTGAGGCCATGGAGCGATTTGAAAACAAGGATGAGAATTCTAAAATGGAGGCGTTTCTGGACTGGGGGCCAGTGTCGGTCAGCGAGCACGGGGTGATGGGTGAACAGGACTCGGTTAGGATACGGGCAGCAGAGTTTCGGATGAGCTCATGATCACAGAGGGTGGAGGGTAAGAAGCTGCCCTGGAGTGCATTGGAACAGTGTTCCTGGTACACCTGTACTTAGATGTGGCCACGGGTCGAGGATGCGATCGGACTCCTCTGTGATAGCTCCCCACACTAGCATCTCCTGCCAGCTCCCACTGTCCTGAACCACCCGTGAAGAATGGGCTGGTGGGGACTGAAGAGCGGTTGGCATCGTGTCCTGCGAGACTCCGCACCTTCGGGAGAGAAGGGGCCGTAACAGTGAGGTTGTGGGAGGGGACTCTAGTACTTTAGTTATGTCTTTCTCTGAGGAATGGAGATTAATGCAGAGCAAACGGACTGCCACAGACTTACTGTTCGCACAAACTGAAGCCTTATTCAGCAGAGGCTGGACTAGGTAATGGGTGTTACAAAGGGATAATTGGAAGGCATTGCAAAATTAAACACCTGATCGCATTTTCTCCTCTGAAATTTTTGCTAATAGTGCGAGTGATTAACGCTGCAGGAGAGGAGATTTGGCACAGCGTGATGAGGAGTCTGAAACGCCTGGTTCTTTCCACATGTCAAGTTAAATAGGCTGATTCCATTTTAGATATTTTATATAAATGTTTGCACAAAAATAGCCCCGTGTTTTTTTTTATTCCTGAAGAAGTTTGCCTCTCCTGAAGTTGCCGACGCTTCGGAATGTTGGATTCCACAAGCACCAGGCAGTCTCGGCCGTTCCTCCCCCAAGTGGGAATAGTTTCTGTGCCTGGACAGTGAGTGAAGGGCAGGATATTGCACCAGGGGATGCCTCACTGTCTCCCATGAATGGTTGGCTGGTTGCTCAGCACCTTCAGGTGAAGAGGGGACAACGTCGACAGACATACAAATAAATAAAATGGCGGTCAAATGTCAGAAACAACGACGTGTATTTATATAGTGCCTTTAACGTAGTAAAACGTCCCGTGACGCTTCACAGGAGCATAAATCAGGCAAAATTTGACACCGAGCCACGTAAGGAGATATTAGGACAGGTGACCAAAAGCTTGGTCGAAGAGGTAGGTTTTAAGGAGCGTCTTAAAGGAGGAGAGAGAGGCGGAGAGGTTTAGGGAGGGAATTCCAGCGCTTAGGGCCCAGGCAGCTGAAGGCACGGCTGCCAATGGTGGGGCGATTAAAATCAGGGATACTCAAGAGGCCAGAATTGGAGGAACGTCGATATCTCAGAGGGTTGTAGGGCTGGAGGAGGTTACAGAGATAGGGAGGGGGGCAAGGCCATGGAGGGATTTGAAAACCAGGATGAGAATTTTAAAGTCGAAACGTTGAACATGAGAACTTGAATAAAGTCTGAGAAACTGATCCTGCAATGGTGACCATGCTTTGGGCTGGCATATTCCTGCATGTGCACAGTCAGGTCAGTGGGCGAACACAAAGTGAGCAAAACCCTGTGGTCTGAAGTAAACGGCCACTGCGCAAGTGTTAACGCAATTATAGGGCCGAAGTTTATACGTTCACCATCGTTGTTTCAGGAGACTCTCGGTCTCGGCCAGTGCGATTGGTTTGGATGATGCAAACTGGAGTGTACGCTAGCTTTGACCAGCAACCTTTTGGGATTCGCTGCACTTTGTTCCCGAGTCTGTTCTTACTGGCAGTGGGTGTCCAGAGGCAGAGAGAGAGAGAGCACAGCTCGAGATGACGTCGAGAGAGAGAGAGGAGGGGAGAGAGAAGAGACCAAGAGCTAGAGATGGAGTCAACGAGAGAGAGAGAGAGAGAGAGAGAGAGAGAGAAAAGAGACCAACAGCAGGAGAGGGAACGTTGGAGAGAGAGAAACAAACATGATGGCGAGAGAGGGATTGAGCTAGTGAGAGAGGGAGGAGATTGCTGAATTTGCATCATGTTTTACGGATGTGCTGGGACTGTGCTAGGTATTGCTCATGTTGACGTGAGACAGCTGGCCTATAGATCCTGTGCTTACTATTACACATTTGGAAAGATCTTGAACGTCTTTGTTTGGAACAGAAGGGCTGAGAGCAGCAGCTTCAGCCTGCGCGCAGTGCCAGGCAGATTGTCGGGGTTGTTAAGTGGGGAACCTGCACCCAGCTAATCTTGTAATTCCAGGTGAGTAGTTTGTGCCACTTCAGGAAAAAATTTTAATGAAACAAATCCGGTTGCTGATCTTTTGCTCTGCCCATTATTGGACATTTGAACATAATGATGGACAGGCAGAGGCAAGCTGCTCCATCGACCCTGCTCCAAACAGTTACCATGCCCGAACCATCATGATTTACAACACCCCCCACAAGGATGCCAACCCTGGTTGGGCACATTCCTGGCGGCTTCATCACATGACGTCGCAGCTCACCCAGTCAACAGGCTTTGTTCCCGAGCCCCGATATTCTTAGAACTAAAATTGTTCAAAGAAAATGGGGGGAAAAGCTCACATTTTTACTGCCCCACGATGATGTTTCTCCCGGGTTTTGCTCACAGCAGAGTCCATGGGATTAACCTTCAATTCCTGGAGGGTTGTCACCTAACCGCCCCCCCCCACCCGCCACCTCCCCCCGTCACCCCCACCCCCTCCCCCTGCCAACCCCCCCACAACCCTCCCTCCCCCTGTCACCCATACCCGCCCCCCAAACCCGCCACCCCCTCCCCCTCCCCCACCTCCCCCCGCCGCCCCCACCCTTCTGGAGAGAGAAGGAATTGAGGAATATGGTGAGAAGGTGGGTAGGTGGCCTTGAGGGATTTGGGGAAAAGGTAGGGTTGGGAATATGGGGAGAAGGTGGGGTTGGGGATATAGGGAGAAGGTGGGGTTGGGGATAAGGGGAAAAGGTGGGGTTGGGGATATGGTGAGAAGGTGGGGTTGGGGATATAGGGAGAAGGTGGGGTTGGGGGATATGGGGAGAAGGTGGGGTTGGGGGATATGGGGAGTAGGTGGTGTTGGGGATATGGGGAGAAGGTGGGGTTGGGGATATGGGGAGTAGGTGGTGTTGGGGATATGGGGAGAAGGAGGTGTTGGGGATATGGGGAGAAGGTGGGGTTGGGGATATGGTGAGAAGGTGGGGTTGGGGATATGGGGAGAAGGTGGGGTTGGGGATATGGTGAGAAGGTGGGGTTGGGGATATGGGGAGAAGGTGGGGTTGGGGATATAGGGAGAAGGTGGGGTTGGGGGATATGGGGAGAAGGTGGGGTTGGGGGATATGGGGAGAAGATGGGGTTGGGGATATGGGGAGAAGATGGGGTTGGGGGATATGGGGAGAAGGTGAGGTTGGGGATATGGGGAGAAGATGGGGTTGGGGGATATGGGGAGAAGGTGAGGTTGGGGGATATGGGGAGAAGGTGGGGTTGGGGATATGGGGAGAAGGTGAGGTTGGGATATGGGGAGAAGGTGGGGTTGGGATATGGGGAGAAGATGGGGTTGGGATATGGGGAGAAGATAGGGTTGGGGATATGGGGAGAAGGTGGGGTTGGGGGATATGGGGAGAAGGTGGGGTTGGGGGATATGGGGAGAAGGTGGGGTTGGGGGATATGGGGAGAAGATGGGGTTGGGGATATGGGGAGAAGGTGGGGTTGGGATATGGGGAGAAGATGGGGTTGGGATATGGGGAGAAGATAGGGTTGGGGATATGGGGAGAAGGTGGGGTTGGGGGATATGGGGAGAAGGTGGGGTTGGGGGTTGGGGGAGGTGGGGTTGGGGGTTGGGGAGGTGGGGTTGGGATATGGGGAGAAGGTGGGGTTGGGGGATATGGGGAGAAGGTGGGGTTGGGATATGGGGAGAAGATGGGGTTGGGGATATGGGGAGAAGGTGGGGTTGGGGATATGGGGAGAAGATGGGGTTGGGGATATGGGGAGAATGTAGGTAGGTGGGGTTGATCTATAAAAAGGTATGTCGGCCCAGTGACCTTTTCTGTTCTAAAAATTCTTCTGTTAACATTGAACTCTTGTTATACACAGCTCAGAAATCTG
The DNA here is from genome assembly GCF_052327205.1 of Somniosus microcephalus. NCBI lineage: Eukaryota > Metazoa > Chordata > Chondrichthyes > Squaliformes > Somniosidae > Somniosus > Somniosus microcephalus. The sequence continues at coordinate 37,727,419 of NC_141018.1, forward strand.
CTCAAAACAGCTGTAGTTTTGAGAAGCTGAATTGCCTGGTGAAAGATGCTTGTCTGTGTTCGTGATTTCTGTTATTCGACAGCAGATTGCATCGCTGAATGAAGGCCTGGCAATGGAACAGAAATTCACAAAGCATTTCTGTTTATCTGGAGTTGATGGGGAGCCAGGAGCCAGCCGAACAGTCCCTTGACAAATAGGTTATAAATCTGCCTCTATTCAACGGTGTCGATACGGAGGCTCTGTACCCCTTTGTAGAACAAGAATTACTGCAAAAAAATAATAATCTGAAATCTATTGGCAAAGAGAAACGGTGATTTGATTCTGAAATTCTCAGCACCATTAAACTACTGGGAGGAAGATTTCGGGGAAATATTCTGACTGTGAAAATGACTAAATTGGTAAAAATCACAAAAGGAAATTCCATGTCCGAAAATCCTTGTTGAAATGATAATGGGATTGAAATTCCATCCTAAAGAAATTCTTTAGCGCCTTTCACCACCTCAGGAGGTTCCAAAGTGCTTCACAGCCAATGAAGTACTTTTGAAGTGTAGCCACTGTTGGAATGTAGAAAACGCAGCAGCTAACATGTGCACAGTAAGCTCCTGCAAACAGCAATGTGATGATGACCCGATAATGTTTTAGTGATGTTGGTTGAGGGATTGGCCAGGACACCGGGGAGAACTTTCCTGAAAGGGTCCCAAAGCTAACCTCCTCCAGTACCAATCGCTACGCCAATGAGATAACACTCCATTCCACCCCCTCACTATCCCATTCTTCCCCTCCACCCCATTCCACCCCCCGCTATCCCATTCTTCCCCTCCACCCCATTCCACCCCCTCACTATCCCATTCTTCCCCTCCACTCCATTCCACCCCCTCGCTATCCCATTCTTCCCCTCCACCCCATTCCACCCCCTCACTATCCCATTCTTCCCCTCCACCCCATTCCACCCCCTCACTATCCCATTCTTCCCCTCCACCCCATTCCACCCCCCGCTATCCCATTCTTCCCCTCCACCCCATTCCACCCCCTCACTATCCCATTCTTCCCCTCCACCCCATTCCACCCCCCGCTATCCCATTCTTCCCCTCCACCCCATTCCACCCCCCGCTATCCCATTCTTCCCCTCCACCCCATTCCACCCCCTCACTATCCCATTCTTCCCCTCCACCCCATTCCACCCCCTCACTATCCCATTCTTCCCCTCCACCCCATTCCACCCCCCGCTATCCCATTCTTCCCCTCCACCCCATTCCACCCCCTCACTATCCCATTCTTCCCCTCCACCCCATTCCACCCCCCGCTATCCCATTCTTCCCCTCCACCCCATTCCACCCCCCGCTATCCCATTCTTCCCCTCCACCCCATTCCACCCCCTCACTATCCCATTCTTCCCCTCCACCCCATTCCACCCCCTCACTATCCCATTCTTCCCCTCCACCCCATTCCACCCCCCGCTATCCCATTCTTCCCCTCCACCCCATTCCACCCCCTCACTATCCCATTCTTCCCCTCCACCCCATTCCACCCCCCGCTATCCCATTCTTCCCCTCCACCCCATTCCACCCCCCGCTATCCCATTCTTCCCCTCCACCCCATTCCACCCCCTCACTATCCCATTCTTCCCCTCCACCCCATTCCACCCCCTCACTATCCCATTCTTCCCCTCCACCCCATTCCACCCCCCGCTATCCCATTCTTCCCCTCCACCCCATTCCACCCCCTCACTATCCCATTCTTCCCCTCCACCCCATTCCACCCCCTCACTATCCCATTCTTCCCCTCCACCCCATTCCACCCCCTCACTATCCCATTCTTCCCCTCCACCCCATTCCACCCCCCGCTATCCCATTCTTCCCCTCCACCCCATTCCACCCCCCGCTATCCCATTCTTCCCCTCCACCCCATTCCACCCCCTCACTATCCCATTCTTCCCCTCCACCCCATTCCACCCCCTCACTATCCCATTCTTCCCCTCTACCCCATTCCACCCCCCGCTATCCCATTCTTCCCCTCCACCCCATTCCACCCCCTCGCTATCCCATTCTTCCCCTCCACCCCATTCCACCCCCTCGCTATCCCATTCTTCCCCTCTACCCCATTCCACCCCCCGCTATCCCATTCTTCCCCTCCACCCCATTCCACCCCCTCGCTATCCCATTCTTCCCCTCTACCCCATTCCACCCCCCGCTATCCCATTCTTCCCCTCCACCCCATTCCACCCCCCGCTATCCCATTCTTCCCCTCTACCCCATTCCACCCCCCGCTATCCCATTCTTCCCCTCTACCCCATTCCACCCCCCGCTATCCCATCCTTCCCCCTCCATCCCATCATCCCATTCCACCCCCCGCTATCCCATTCCACCCCCCTCTACCCCATTCCACCCCCCGCTATCCCATTCTTCCCCTCCACCCCATTCCACCCCCCGCTATCCCATTCTTCCCCTCTACCCCATTCCACCCCCCACTATCCCATCCTTCCCCCTCCATCCCATCCTTCCCCCTCCATCCCATTCCACCCCATCATCCCATTCCACCCCCCGCTATCCCATTCCACCCCCCTCTACCCCATTCCACCCCTCGCTATCCCATCTTTCCCCCTCCACCCCATTCCACCCCCCGCTATCCCATTCTTCCCCCTCTATCCCATTCCACCCTTACCCTCCCTTTAACCAGAGGCTTCTAAATAAGGATCTGCACTAATTCTGTCAACAAGTAACTCCATCCAAGTGTGAGGAATTGTAAGGATGTGACAACTTGTATCTGCAACAGGTGTCAGCCATAACTCAGTGGTAGCCCCCTCGCCTCGGAGTTAGAGGGGGTGAGTTCAAGTCCCACTCCAGAGACTTGAGCACAAATCCAGGCTGACACTCCAGTGCAGTGCAGTACTGAGGGAGCGTTGCACTGTCGGAGGGGCAGTACTGAGGGAGCGCTGCACTGTCGGAGGGGCAGTACTGAGGGAGCGCTGCACTGTCGGAGGGGCAGTACTGAGGGAGCGCTGCACTGTCGGAGGGTCAGTACTGAGGGAGCGCTGCACTGTCGGAGGGTCAGTGCTGAGGGAGCGCTGCACTGTCGGAGGGTCAGTACTGAGGGAGCGCTGCACTGTCGGAGGGTCAGTGCTGAGGGAGCGCTGCAGTGTCGGAGGGGCAGTACTGAGGGAGCGCTGCACTGTCGGAGGGTCAGTACTGAGGGAGCGCTGCACTGTCGGAGGGTCAGTACTGACGGAGCGCTGCACTGTCGGAGGGTCAGTGCTGAGGGAGCGCTGCACTGTCGGAGGGGCAGTACTGAGGGAGCGCTGCACTGCCGGAGGGGCAGTACTGAGGGAGCGCTGCACTGTCGGAGGGTCAGTACTGAGGGAACGCCGCACTGTCGGAGGGGCAGTACTGAGGGAGCGCTGCACTGTCGGAGGGTCAGTACTGAGGGAACGCCGCACTGTCGGAGGGGCAGTACTGAGGGAGCGCCGCACTGTCGGAGGGGCAGTACTGAGGGAGCGCCGCACTGTCGGAGGGGCAGTACTGAGGGAACGCCGCACTGTCGGAGGGGCAGTACTGAGGGAGCGCCACACTGTCGGAGGGGCAGTACTGAGGGAGCGCCGCACTGTCGGAGGGGCAGTACTGAGGGAGCGCCGCACTGTCGGAGGGTCAGTACTGAGGGAGCGCCGCACTGTTGGAGGGGCAGTACTGAGGGAGCGCTGCACTGTCGGAGGGGCAGTACTGAGGGAGCGCCACACTGTCGGAGGGGCAGTACTGAGGGAACGCCGCACTGTCGGAGGGGAAGTACTGAGGGAGAGACGCACTGTCGGAGGGGCAGTACTGAGGGAGCGCCGCATTGTCGGAGGGGCAGTACTGAGGGAGTGTCGCACTGTCGGAGGGGCAGTACTGAGGGAACGCCGCACTGTCGGAGGGGAAGTACTGAGGGAGAGCCGCACTGTCGGAGGGGCAGTACTGAGGGAGCGCTGCACTGTCGGAGGGGCAGTACTGAGGGAGCGCCGCACTGTCGGAGGGTCAGTACTGAGGGAGCGCCGCACTGTCGGAGGAGACGTTTTTCGGATGAGATGTTAAACCGAGGCCCCGTCTGCTCTCTCAGGTGGATGTAAAAGATCCCTATTTCGAAGAGGAGCAGGGGAGTTCTCCCTGGTGTCCTGGGGCCAATATTTATCCCTCGTCCACCATCACTAAAACAGATTATCTGGTCATTATCTCATTGCTGTTTGTGGGAGCTTGCTGTGCGCAAATTGGCTGCAGCGTTTCCTACATTACAACAGTGGCTACACTTCAATAAAGTACTTCATTGGCTGTAAAGCACGTTGAGAGGCACTGTATGAATGCAGGTCTTTACTTTCTTTCATAGTAACAAAGTTTAGAAGAATGAGCGGTGATCTCATTGAAACATACAAAATTCTTACAGGGCTTGACAGGGTAGATGCAGGGAGGATGTTTCCCCTGGCTGGGGAGTCTAGAACCAGGGGTCACAGTCTCAGGATAAGGGGTCGGCCATTTAGGACTGAGAGGAGGAGAAATGTCTTCACTCAGAGGGCGGTGAATCTTTGGAATTCTCTACCCCAGAGGGCTGTGGAGGCTCAGTCATTGAGTATATTCAAGGCTGAGATCGATAGATTTTTGGACTCTAGGGGAATCAAGGGAAATGGAGATTAGGCGGGAAAGTGGAGTTGAGGTAGAAGATCAGCCATGATCTTATTGAATGGTGGAGCAGGCTCGAGGGGCCGTGTGGCCCACTCCTGCTCTTGTTTCTTATGTTCTTATTATCTCAAGAAAGCTAAACAAGGAGAAAGAGAGGGTTACGTAGCAGGAAAAGGAGGAAAGTTAGGGAAGGGGGACAAGCCAAAGGTGTGGTAAGAAAAGGGCTTTCAGGGGAGTCTTGAAGGCAGGGTGGGAGGTGACAGGACAGGTGGTTTTGGAATGGTGTTTGAGGGGGGCAGCGTGAAGGGACTCCAATTGGCAAGCAGTGGAGGGGTGAGCAGTAACAGAGACTCAGAGGGGCAGAGGTTATAGAGTTTCACAGGGCTGGAGACTCTCGCTATTAAGGCAACGCTCAGACCAACTTATTGAATGGATAGCAAACTGGTGAAAAAATAGAAAGCAGAGAGTGGGATAAAGGGTAGTTATTCAGATTGGAGAAATGTAGAAAGCGGTGTTCCACAAAGACCAGTGCTGGGACCACCGCTGTTCATAATTTACATTAATGATTTGGACTTAGGAACATGTAGCTATCAAAATTTGCAGATGAGACCAAACTGGGGGTATAACAACACTGAGGAAGAATACAACATAATACAAGCAGACATTAGAAAACTCGTAGACTGGGCAGGTAAATGGCAAATGAGCTTTAATATTCATTTTGGTTAGAAAAATAGAAATATCGTCTACACCTCAAAAAAATAAGAAACTGTATGGGCTAGGAGAGCAAAGGGATCTAGGGCTAGGAGAGCAAAGGGATCTAGGGGTAGGAGAGCAAAGGGATCTAGGGCTAGGAGAGCAAAGGGATCTAGGGCTAGGAGAGCAAAGGGATCTAGGGCTAGGAGAGCAAAGGGATCTAGGGCTAGGAGAGCAAAGGGATCTAGGGCTAGGAGAGCAAAGGGATCTAGGGCTAGGAGAGCAAAGGGATCTAGGGCTAGGAGAGCAAAGGGATCTAGGGCTAGGAGAGCAAAGGGATCTAGGGCTAGGAGAGCAAAGGGATCTAGGGCTAGGAGAGCAAAGGGATCTAGGGCTAGGAGAGCAAAGGGATCTAGGGCTAGGAGAGCAAAGGGATCTAGGGCTAGGAGAGCAAAGGGATCTAGGGCTAGGAGAGCAAAGGGATCTAGGGCTAGGAGAGCAAAGGGATCTAGGGCTAGGAGAGCAAAGGGATCTAGGGGTAGAGGTGAACAACCATTAAAAGCAGCATCACAGGCCAGCAAAGCATTTCAAAATGCAAACAAAGCACTAGGATTTATTTCAAGGGGTCTAGAATTTAAAAGTAGTGAAGTTATGTTGAACTTGTGTAGGACCCTGGCCAGGCTGCACAGAGCACTGTGCACAGTTCTGGTCTCCATACTATAAAAAGGACATAGAAACACTGGAGAAACAAGGATGGTACAGAACTGAGAGATTACCACTATCGGGAAAGGTTGAACAGGTTGGGGCTTTTTTCTTTAGAAATGAGATGACTCAGAGATGACCCGATAGAGATCTTTAAAATTATGAATGGGTTGGACAGGGTCGATGTGGAGAGAATGTTTCCACTTGTGGGAGAATCCAAAACTAGGGGCCATAAATACAAGATAGTTATTAATAAATCCAATAGGGAAATAAGGAGAAATGTCTTTACTCAGAGAGTGGTTAGAATGTGAACTCGCTACCACAGGAAGTGGTCGAGGCGAATAGATTAGATGCTTTCAGAAGGAAACTAGACGAGTACATGAGAGAAAAGGGAATAGAACGATATGCTGAAAGGCTGAGCTGAGGCAGATGGAATGTGGAGCATAAACCCCAGCTCAGACTGGTTGGGCCGAATGGCCTGTTTCTGTGCTGGATATTCTATGGAATTTAAATAAGTATATAAATGTGAGCGTAACACCAGGGATCGGAGGTAGAATAGTGTTAATCTTTGATTCACTGTTTGAAAAATTATGTTAATTATTTTGCATTTGCATCGCAAAGTGGAACTGGTACTGGTAATTACCGGGGCAATGGCAGCAAACCATTCATTGTCTTGCATTCACATCACAGAACACCTTCGTAAACACACACACACAACCATCAAAATTAAATATTTAATATGGAAACAATTAGAGCAAATGACACTGAGTATCTGCGACACACTGAAAGCAATATTAATGAAGAGAGACAGCGTCGTATTTATGTGGCACCTTATTCCATCTCAAACTGCTTCACCGTGCAATGAATTTCTTTGAAGCGTAGTGGCTACAGTCACATAGACAAATGCAGCTACCATTTTGCGCACAGCAAGATCCCAAAAAATAGCAATGAAATGATTGTCCAGTTGATCTGTTGTGAATGCCACGTTGGTTTACATGAGCCCAGCAGAAAAGATCTAACTTGGCTTGATGGCCCAATGAGTGACGGCGCCTCTCTCTATAGGACAGAACCATTCAGATCAGAAGGTCTCGGGTTTTGTGCTGAGTTGGTTGAGGGAGCACTGCATTTGGCCTCAGCGCCCTTGAGCTGCAGGGAGGGAAATCAGCCAGGGTGCCTTCTCTTGGTGGCTTCTTCTGGAACGTGCATATCTGTGGACTCTGGGTAAGGAGAGGACTGGCCTTGGCTTTGATGCTCCTGGTTGAATATTGGACACTCGGGGTCTAGCCTTGCACGTGAAGCGTGGATAGGTACTGGAGGGCTGCTAGTGTCCGTGGAACTGTACCCCAGAAGCAGTCAGCACTTTAGTAGAAAAAGGGAGAAAACTGGAGTTAAAAATAAGTATTACTGTGGAGTCAGCATCGAGTGAAAAGCAAGTGCTCAATAACACCCAAAATATAAGGAGATACTTAAGGGAGGCTTTGTTGAAAACTCATTCATCATCTACCAAGCCTGTCATTGATGCAGATAAAAAAAAATCCATGCATTTGCAACTTCTGAGATTCCGCCTCTGGCGTTTTATGAATTTGAATGATAATGATTAATCAGAGAACGCAGCTGCAGTGTGTCTTAATATCCACCACTGTCTTAGCAAGCAACTCCATTGCCCTGTTGCAAGCTAATTGAACGGCTTAGCTTAATTGGATGAGTCTAGTCGTGGGCTCTTCCCTAGCAATGCAGCCGGTGAATGCTGGTTCTCCGACTCCACACTTTTACCTGCCTTGATGGCAAGTTCCTGCCTCATTTTTCACGGCTACCCAGCATCTCACAGAAAGCAGGAGAAACTGGGTCAGCTGAATTTTATCTACTGAAAATTCATGAATTCTTTTTTATTGAGAAGGATCAAGGCAAGACGAAAACAGCATGACAGAAGAGGAAGTAAATCGAGTAGGAATATAGGAACAGGAGGAGGTCATTCAGCCCCTCGAACCTGTTCCGCCACTCAATTAGATCATGACTGATCTGTATCTTAACTCCATTTACCTGCCTTGGTTCTGTAACCTTTAATAACCTTACCTAACAAAATCTATCCATCTCAGTTTTGACATTTCTAATTGACCCCTAGTATCCACAGCTTTTTTTGGGGGGAGAGTTTTCCAGATTTCCACCACCCTTTGTGTGAAGAAGTGCTTCCTGACATCACCCCTGAACGGCCTGGCTCTAAGTTTAAGGTTCTGCCCCCTTGTTCTGGACTCCCCCCACCAGAGGAAATAGTTTCTCTCTATCAACTCCTTTAATCATCTTAAACACCTCGATGTGATCACCCCTTAATCTTCTAAACTCGAGGGAATACAAGTCCAGTCTGTGCAACCTGTCCCCATAATTTAACCCTTTAAACCCTGGTCATTAGGTGGCACCAAGTTTGGGTTTTAGCTGCCTGTAGATTGCGGGAGGCAGGGGAGGGAGGAGAGGGGAAGGAAGGAGGGAGGCGGGAGGGAGGAGAGGGGAGGGAGGGAGGAGGGGGGAGGGAGGAGAGGGGAGGGAGGGAGGAGAGGGGAGGGAGGAGAGGGGAAGGAAGGAGGGAGGCGGGAGGGGGGGAGGGAGGGAGGAGGGGGGGGAGGGAGGGAGGAGGAGGGGGGAGGGGGAGGGAGGAGGAGGGAGGAGGGGGGAGGGGGGGAGGAGGGGGAGAGGAGGGAGGAGCAGGGAGGGAGTAGAGGGGGGAGGAGAGGGGAGGGAGGGAGGAAGAGGGAGGGAGGAAGAGGGAGGGAGGAAGGAAGGAAGAGGGGAGGGAGGGAGGAGAGGGGAGGGAGGAGAGGGGAGGGGAAGGAGGAAGGAGAAGGGAGGGAAGGAGGGAGGAGAGGGAGGGAGGGAAGGGAGGGAGGGAGGGAAGGGAGGGAGGGAAGGGAGGGAAGGGAAGGAGAGAGGCGAGGGGAGGGAGGGAGGAGGGGGGAGGGAGGGGGGAGGGAGGGGGGAGAGGGGGGAGGGAGAGGAGAGGGGGGGGAGGGAGGGAGTGGAGGGAGGGGGGAGGGGGGAGGGGAGGGAGGGGGGAGGGGAGGGAGAGGAGAGGGGAGGGAGAGAGGAAGGAGAGGGAGGAGAGGGGAGGGGAAGGAGGGAGGAGAAGGGAGGGAAGGAGGGAGGAGAGGGAGGGAAGGGAGGGGAGGGAGGGAGGGAGGGAAGGGAAGGAGGGAGGGGAGGGAGGGAGGAGAGGGAGGGAGGGGGGAGGGAGGGGGAGGGAGGGGGGAGAGGGAGGGAGGAGAGGGGAGGGAGGGGGGAGGGGAGGGAGAGGGGAGGGAGAGGGGAGGGAGGGGGGGGGAGGGAGGGAGGGAGTGGAGGGAGGGGGGAGGGGGAGGGGAGGGAGAGGGGGAGGGGAGGGAGAGGGGAGGGGGAGAGAGGAGAGGGGAGGGAGAGAGGAAGGAGAGGGGAGGGAGGGAGGAAGGAGAGGGGAGGGAGGGAGGAAGGAGAGGGGAGGAAGGAGAGGGGAGGGAGGGAGGAAGGAGAGGGGAGGAAGGAGAGGGGAGGGAGGAGAGGGGAGGGAGGAGGAGGGAGGGAGGAGGAGGGAGGGGAGGGAGGGAGGAGGAGGGAGGGAGGGAGGGGAGGGAGGAGAGGGGAGGGAGGGAGGGGAGGGAGGAGAGGGGAGGGAGGGAGGGGAGGGAGGAGAGGGGAGGGAGGAGAGGGGAGGGAGGGAGGGGAGGGGAGGGAGGGAGGGAGGGGAGGGAGGGGAGGAGAGGGGAGGGAGGGGAGGGGAGGAGAGGGGGGGGAGGAGAGGGGAGGGAGGGGAGGGGAGGAGAGGGGAGGGAGGGGAGGGGAGGAGAGGGGAGGGAGGGGAGGGGAGGAGAGGGGAGGGAGGGGAGGGGAGGAGAGGGGAGGGAGGGGGGAGGAGAGGGGGGGGAGGAGAGGGGGAGGGAGGGGGGGAGGGAGGGGGAGGGGGGGAGGGAGGGGGAGGGGAGGAGGGGAGGTGAGGGAGGGAGGGGAGGGGAGGGAGGGAGGGGAGGGAGGAGGAGGAGAGGGGTGGGAGGGAGGAGAGGGGAGGAAGGAGAGGGGTGGGAGGGAGGAGAGGGGTGGGAGCGAGGAGAGGGGAGGAAGGAGAGGGGAGGGAGGGAGGAAGGAGAGGGGAGGGAGGAAGGAGAGGGGAGGGAGGGAGGGAGGAAGGAGAGGGGAGGGAGGGAGGAAGGAGAGGGGAGGGAGGAAGGAGAGGGGAGGGAGGGGAGGGAGGAAGGAGAGGGGAGGGAGGGGAGGGAGGAAGGAGAGGGGAGGGAGGAAGGAGAGGGGAGGGAGGGGAGGGAGGAAGGAGAGGGGAGGAAGGAGAGGGGAGGGAGGGGAGGGAGGAAGGAGAGGGGAGGGAGGGGAGGGAGGAAGGAGAGGGGAGGGAGGAAGGAGAGGGGAGGGAGGGGAGGGAGGAAGGAGAGGGGAGGAAGGAGAGGGGAGGGAGGGGAGGGGAGGGAGGGAGGAGAGGGAGGAAGGAGAGGGGAGGGAGGGAGGAAGGAGAGGGGAGGGAGGGAGGGGAGGGAGGAAGGAGAGGGGAGGGAGGGAGGAGAGGGGAGGGAGGGGAGGGGAGGAGAGGGGAGGGAGGGGTGGGGAGGAGGAGAGGGGAGGAGAGGGGTGGGAGGGGAGGGGAGGGAGGAGGGGAGTGGGGAGGGGAGGAGGGTGAGGGGAGGGAGGAGAGGGGAGAGGGGAGGGAGGAGAGGGGAGGGAGGGAGGGGAGGGAGGGAGGAGAGGGGAGGGAGGGAGGGGAGGGAGGGAGGAGAGGGGTGGGAGGGAGGTGGGAGGAGGGTGGGAGGAGGGGGAGGGTGGGAGGGAGGAGTGGGGAGGGAGGGAGGGTGGAGAGGGGAGGGAGGGGGAGGGAGGAGAGGGGAGGGAGGGAGGGAGGGAGGAGAGGGAGAGGGAGGAGGGAGAGGGGAGGGAGGTGAGGGGTGGGTGGAGGAGAGGGGAGGGAGGGAGGGAGGAAGGAGAGGGGAGGGAGGGAGGAAGGAGAGGGGAGGGAGGAAGGAGAGGGGAGGGAGGGGAGGGAGGAAGGAGAGGGGAGGGAGGGGAGGGTGGAAGGTGTGGGGTGGGAGGGAGGGGTGGGAGGAGGAGAGGGGAGGAAGGGGAGGGGAGGGAGGGGAGGGGAGGGAGGGGAGGAGAGGGAGGAAGGAGAGGGGAGGGGAGGGAGGAAGGAGAGGGAGGAGGGG